>NC_140498.1:80408221-80820721 GCF_964271855.1 Acomys minous
TCCTTCCTTCCTTCCTTCCTCCTCCTCCTCCTCCTCCTCCTCCTCCTCTTCCTCCTCCTCCTCCTCCTCCTCCTCCTCCTCCTCTTCTTCTTCTTCTTCTTCTTCTTCTTCTTCTTCTTCTTCTTCTTCTTCTTCTTATTCAAATCCCAGGATCATTATAGAAACAGAGCCAGCCTCAAGCACCTCTCCTGCTAACTTGAAAAATAATTTGCAGTTGGATCCCATCTGCAGCTCTTACACTGAAATAAATTCCAGATGGACTAAAGGTCAGGAGGAGTGCAGTAAAATTCTAGGCCCATAAAAAACGGTGGCTGATTTACCGGGTGGGTGTGTGCCACAGGAGGAAGAGGAGCTGGCTGGGTTCAGGGCTTTCATTTCGATGGGCACTCACCATGTGAGGGAAAAATGGGGAAAGACCCCAGGTCCTCTGGAGCGATGACTGTGGCTCTTATGATGCAGCCTTCAGCACAGGCAGTGGATGCAGCCAGCCAGGGCCGGAGTCTCTCCATGATGAGTACTAGAGAGGCTGAACCAGAGGGGAGAGCATAGAAGCCTGTCCAGGAGGAAGTGACTACAATAACACCAGGGTGTTCGCGGTGAAGTTGGCGCCCCTCAGACTGCATTGGCTTTGCCAGCTTTCTATGTTTCGGGGACCCCCTTCAGTTCTCAGGAAGCCTGGCAGGCAGGAACTGGCCACTAGGCATCAAGTGGGGTGTCTCAGGGGAAGCCTCATGGCTGGTGCACTTCCCGATCTCAGCGGTTCATGTGCCAGCAGCCATAAGCCACAGCCTGTGTACTGTCCCGAGGCTGAGCCATCCTGCAGCTGAGATTTCAAAGAAGCCTTGTAGGAGAAAAGACACTATGGCTGACAGACTGGGACAGGATCACTTGAGAGCAGGAATAAGCAATGAAGAATTGCTACTCAGGGAAAGCTGGCTCTCTAGTCTGCCCCATGTCCCCACCCCCAACTCTCTCTCGGTTTTAGTTTTTCAAGACAGAGTTTCCCTATGTAGCCTTGGCTTCACTGTCCTGGACTTGCTACATAGACTAGGCTGGCCTCAAACTAACAAACTCACAGAGCTCCACCTACCTCTGCCTTCCCCAGTGCTAGGAAGTGCATAGGCGTGCACCACCAAGCCTGGCCTGATTCTAATTTCAACCACAGGAAAAAGCATTAAACAAAAAGTATGTGTATGCTAGTGAACACATGTGCGAACGAGTGTGAGCAGGTGTGCATGCATAGACATGTCTGGGTGAAAATCTTCCTTTGTGCGCGCGCAAGTGTGTGTGTGTGTGTCTTTATACATCTCTTGTATGTGTTTATGTGTATAGTTACACAGGTGTACCTGTGACTTTAGAATCCAAAGGACAACCTTGGGTGCCTTAGGTGCCACCCAACTTGTTTCGTCTTTTGAGACAGTCTCTCACTGGGCTATAGCTTGCCAAGTAAACTAGGCTAGTTAGCCAGCAAGCCTTAAGCCTCTTCCTGTCCCCCTCCCCCCACCATTGTAATTACAAGCGCATGCCTCGCCTAGCTTTTCCCATGAGTTCTAGAGACTGAACTCAGGGCATCTTACTGACTGAGCTATCTCCCCATACCCACGTGAAAGCCTCTTATTTAGCCATGGTCTTCTGGAAAGCAATCAGTGGGGTGTGCTGCTGTGCTGGATGCAGTTGGAATATTAAGGCGATCTTTTGGTCACTGGGTAGCAGGTGTGACCAGCTACATAGCCACCAGCTTTCTCAGAGGCTCAGGGCCAAAAGACAATCTCAGGTCATCTAGCCCAGCATGCCCAGCATTCGGAGTCCTGGAGAGATTAATTTCGGAAGGAAATCCTGATTCTATCACTGCAAATCCCCTGGGGGGGGGGGCTCACGGGTTACAGGGGAGAATTTCAATCATGGCAGTTTAATAAAGTGTCCACCGCATGAATATCTTCTGAGCGCAGCATTGATCATAGAGGCACCTTCGCAGACCACGGGGGGAAGCTGCGAGCTGACTCTCATTTGGAAAGAACAGTATAATATATCCAGATGGCAGCATGACTGTGCTATAGAGGGACATTGAATGCCATGGTACCAACTTCTATTCTCCCAAGATCTCTGTCTGAAGGTGGGATGGTCTCCGCATACAGATTCTCTGTGGCCTTCTGACAGTCACCACCCCCTGCCCTCTGCACCCCAACTCTGACAGCCTATGTAACAAGCACTGTGTGACACACAGTGACGGGCAGAATGTGGCCTGTTCTGTTTGTGTTTTTATTTACTCTTTTGAGGGGGGACAATATGGCTTAGTGGTCTGTCTCACTGTAGTCAAGTCTAGTGTCCTTGAAGGTGAGTTTATTTGATAAAATATCGCAAAGAAAATGAATTGATGGATATAAAAACATTGCTACACGAGCAGAATAGTCAGGGTGAGGATTTGGCATCGGAGGAAGGGGAAGTTGCTTGTGTGAGGGTTGAGCAGCAGAGCTGGAGGCAGAGATAAGGAAGAAAGGCTTCTGGAGGAGGCAGGACCCGAGCTAGGCCTTTGAGGGTTGCGGAGGAGTCGGATGATGTCTTGGAGAGGAAAAGTATGGACGGTAGAGAAATCCCAGGAGCCAAGGTTGAGAATGCTCATGGCCCCAGACATTCTGAATGCTGAGAAGCCTGAGTAGAGGCAAGCGGGGTGGGGATGGGGGTGGGGGTGAGGGGGTCGGGGAGTAGGGGCCGGGGGGGGGGGAGGGGCGGGGGGAGGTGCATGAGAAGAAGGAAGGAGAGGAGAGACTCAGCATAGAGCTCCCGAGTGCTGAGCAGGGTGGTGTTGGAGCTGCCACCCAGTTCTGTGGGGGCAGGACGGAGGAGGAGGGAGTTGCGCCTCTGAGTTTTTAGTCTCCTGTCTGCCCACCCAGCACAGGTAGGTGAAATGCTGGCCCCTTAGAAGAGACCGCCCATTGAGTGTTTCCTGATTGGTTACCAGGGCAATCAGCTCCAGTAGCCACGCCCATATTTTACTTTAGCCCTTTCTGGAGACTTAGTTCTTTAGAATGTCAGGGTAAGGGGCTCAAAGCCCGTGCTGATAGGGGAGCCAAGAGGGAGACTGCAGACTAGACACGATGAAAGAGAATTGGTGTAAGTACTGGGGACCACGTCACCTTAGCTTGACTGCCTTAAAGGGGATGGCACTGGCCTTGACTTAGCACCTGAAGAACCTGCCAGCTTGCGGCCGTTTATGCTATTTGATTTGAAACAGAAAGCAGAAAGTAAGACTTGCGTAAAATCTGGTTTCTCAAAAAAGACGAATTAAAAAGAAAATTAAACTCTTAATTTCTCAATGAAAATGTGAGTGAGTGCTATGAGTTTCTTACAAGGTTTTAGAAGGAGGTGTGTGACACCCTCGTCATCTGTCTTCGGTTCAGCTACTGAGATAGGAAAGATAAACCTCTCCAGTACCCACTATCTCAAGCAGGCTTTAACAAGGCGGGGTGGGGGCACTACTTCAAAGTGATGAAGTTGATGGTGGTAAAGACGATGATGGTGGTGATGGTGATAGTGGTGGTGATGGTGATAGTGGTGGTGATGGTGATAGTGGTGGTGATGGTGGTGGTGGTGATAGTGGTGGTGATGGTGGTGGTGGTGATAGTGGTGGTGGTGATAGTGGTGATGGTGGTCATGGCAACGATGGTGATAGTGGTAATGAATGGTGGTGGTGGTGATGGCAATGATGGTGATGGTAGTGATGGCAACGATGGTGATAGTGGTGATTATGGTGTGACTAATAGTTTTTAAAGTGCCAGGGGCCTTTTGGGCAATATTCTGTCATTAACTCATTGAACCTCACCAACAACCAAAAAATACAAGGACCTTATTGCCCCATTTTGCAGTCAGTAAGGCTGAGGGTTAGAGTGTCCTGTCCCTGCCCACAAAGAACACAGTGTGGCTCTTGGACTTGGCATTAAAATCTGAACTGAATGAAAGAGGCGGTTTCTCATCCTTATAACCCAGTTGTCTTGTGTTCATAGTTCGATGCAGAATACACAAGAGTATATCAGACCCTGCCAGGACCAGTGGTTGTGTTCTGTGTGTGCCTTATATATCCAAGTGTTGTGAACCCAGGATGGTACGTGGCCTGCGACTGTCTTAATTATCTGCGCAATGAAGAGAAAGTGTAGAGCAACGATATGGTAGGTGGCTGGGTGTCTGATGTGGAGACAGGCCTCTCTGAGAAGGTGACAGTGGTGTGGAGAGTGTATGTTAAGAAAGAACCCAGCGGGAGGAAAATAAAAAGGACTCTGGAAAGAGCACCCAGGCCAAGGGGAGAGGCTGAGCAGAGGCCCCGAGGCCATGGCAAGACTTTGGTGTTTGAGAGACAGAATACAGAGAATGGCTAGGGCTAGGATAATGAGGGTGAGCATGGTTGAAGATGCAGGGCAGGGCGGGCTGGGGTGTTCGAGGGAGCCATTGAGGATACTTAATGACAAGTGGCTCTGTACGGGTGCTTTAGGAAGATGGCCATGGAGGAAGGGCAGCTTGGGAGGCGATGAAGAACGGGAAAACACAGCACCCAGTTGACACACGCGCCTCTGGCTCTCCACCCCAACTCTGGGCTCCTTTATTGATCTACGCTGTTGGGATTTCTCTGCTCTCACTTCCTGTTCTGTAACTCATCTATAGTGATCTGGGAGGTGTCCCAGGGGGACAGTGACTTGGTACGAATGGTGCAGGTGCTTTCCTGGGGTATGGGACATGCTACCACCATCCAGCTTGCTGGCACAAGGCTTCTACAGTACATCATATCTCTGTTCCCTTGTGCAGTCATCCCTCCTTCCCTCCTTCCTCCTTTCTCCTTTCTTCCCCCTTTTCTGTCTCCCTTTTATTCCTTTCTTCTGATAAAGGACCTCACCTTAGCCCAGGCTTCCTGGGAACTGGGGGAACCTCCCTGCCTCAGTCTCCTGACTGCTGGAATGAGAGCTATGAGCTCCTACTGTTGCCATGTCTGAGTGTCTGAAGTCAGCTCTGCCCACTAGGAGAAGTGCTAGAGGGATGCGGTTTCCCAGTCTGGGTCCCTGGCAGTGTCTCGGTTGTTTCTGCCTGTGGTGACTGTGATATTGAGACCCACAAGAACTGTTGCACATAGCTGTGGCCATAACCAGTAACAAAGTGCCACTTCCTGGTCTTTGCCTTTCGAGGGCTAATTCAATCAAACCTGTTGCTGCATCTGTCTCCAGAATCAGGTGTGTCACTCTCCCCAGAGAGTTGGGGTACTGGTGTTCACCTGGCCAGGAAGAGTGCCATCCCAGCCTCCATGCCCCAGCAGGGCTGATCTCATTTTCCTCAATTCCCATCAGAATAGGTTCATTCTTGGATTTATTTTATTTTGTGCATATGAGTGTATTTCTGTGTCCCACGTGCATGCCTGGTGCCTGACGAGTTGGTGAGCCTCCATGTGTGTGGTGGGAATCGAACCCAGATCCTTTGTAAGAGGAAGTGCTCTTAACCACTGAGCCAACTCTCCATTCCCCATTAGTCTCTTCTTTTTATCTCTCCTTCCCCAGATCTCTCTCTCTCTCTCTCTCTCTCTCTCTCTCTCTCTCTCTCCCTCCCTCCCTCCCTCTCTCTGCCTCCAGGCTGCTTTGGAGGCCATCCTCCTGCTTCAGCCTCCGAAGTCCTGGGATCTCAGGTATGGTTTACCATGCCTGGATCATTCTTCAGTCCATGGCTGGCTCATGTTCAATCTTTGGCCCCAATCTGAGCACAAAGTGCTTATTTTTCTCTTCCTGGCTGTGGTGTCAGCTCTTTTCCCCGGGAAGGTCTCTGCTTCCTGGCCCTGAGCCTGCCGGGCTGTGATGAAAACTCATCGTCTGGCAATCTCTCCCCTGGTGTGATGCGTTTAGGATTCGAGGGGGCTTCGTTTATACCATGTGGTGCCCGCATATGCCTAGGCAGCTCCGACCCGCTGCTTCCAGCAGCTTGTGCTAAAGAGCTTGCGCCACCTTCTCATCCTGCCAGAGCATCGCCTCCTCTTAATCCTCCTCTCCGCAGCTTTCCAGACCCAGCGGGACACTTGGCCAGGAGGAGCAGCAGCACTGTCTGGCTTGATTCTCTCTCTCTCTCTCTCTCTCTCTCTCTCTCTCTCTCTCTCTCTCTCTGTCTCTCTCTCGCGCGATTACTTTGGTCTCAGTATGAGCAAGTGCATGCGCACGCACGCACCCCCAGGCACCATCTGCTTCTGCTGGAGGAGGCAAACACCTCCTCTTGGCTCCAGAGACATCACTACCGTGGCTTGCTTGAGTCAACTGAGCTGCTCCTGGGGCTTGGGAACAGTCCACGGAGACCACAGATTTGTGGGTTGTGGGAGCCACAATTCACAGTTGGGTCCCCGATAGTATCAGAACCATTTTCTTTTGCCCTGGCATGAAGCTCATATCCTTCCTCCGCCTGCTGACCCAGCCTCCCTGCTCCCTGCCTCTTTCTTTCCCTTCTGTTTTCCACTTCCCCTTCCTCTTCTTTCTCTCACTTTGCTTTGGCCCTATGGTATTCAAGTCTGCATTAAAAAAGGCCCAGAAAGCTCAAAGAGACATATTTTCATGCTCAAAATTGACAGGTTAGCTCCACCAACGAAATAAGCCAATTCAAGCAAATTAAAATAAAAATGCAGGTATATTGAGGGCAGCTCTCGGGTGGGTAGGTTCACTGTCCTCACAGGAGGAAGTCAGGGAAGAACCCACGTAGAGAAAGGCAGAAAAGTGGGTATGGGAATGGAGGTGGGCAATGAGAGAAAGCTCGCATGCAGAGGAGGAGGGAGGGAGGGAGGGAGGGAGAGAGGAGAGGGGGAGAGAGACAGAGAGAGAAGGAGAGGGAGAGAGGGAGAGAGAGAGAGAGAGAGAGAGAGAGAGAGAGAGAGAGAGAGAGAGAGAGAGAGAGAGACCTAAAATGTCTGGATTATGGGATTATATAGTGAAGAGCCTCTGAGGGAGAGGAAGGAAGGAAGCCCCGCCCCTAGGCTGGAAAGCTCAGTGTAGAGGGCCGGGTATGCCAGCCATGCCATGTACCAGGTTGGGACTGAGGGATGCTGGGAGAACCTGGAGGCCAGGTCCTCTTTGGTTAAATAGATACCTCACCCTCAGCCACTTGTCCCTGGTCTGAAGCCCAACAAAAATAAGATCCAAGGTTCTCAGCACCACCCACGGGACACGCCCACCGGCAGCTCCTCCCTCTCCCCTATGACCCACCCCCTGGCCTGTCCAGCCTCGCCACACCAGAGGCTCACTGTCTTCTACTCTGTCCCCATTTCTTGTCTTCACCAGCACAGCTTCTGTGCAGTGCTTCCTCCCTGAAGGGGCATGCCAGCTCCTTCCCTGCCTTGCTTGGCTTCCTGTCTTCGCTGGCATGGTGTCGTGGTAAGCTGCTACCTGAGGGGACGGGAAGTCATAGGAGGGTTAGTCTCAACCACTTAACTCCGGTGGACCTGGGCCAGACAGAATCGCATGGCTGCCCCCGGGGCTGATAAGCGCTGAGACAGAATGGCCCTTGCTGCCCGCTTGCCCCACCCATCCTTTCTGTTCCTCAGCCCTGTTCAGATTTTGCAGTTTTGCAGTATTCTCCCTGGCCCGCATGTTGTACCCACGGCAGTTGGTCTCTCCCACTCAGCGAGAGTGGCGCGCTTTCTGTCGTGTGGTGCCAGTGCCTGGAACTGGCCTGGCAGTTGCAGGTATTCAGGGAACCAGACGAGCGTTGCATATGGAGGCATCCAGTGCAGCAGTGTCTGTGACAGTGGCAACAGACGGGGACAAGGGTGTACTCCTTGGCTAGGGGCAGGGCCTCTGCTTCTGTAGCTCCTCTGCAAGGCTGTTGATTCTCCCATCTTAACTACACAGCGCATGCTGTGGAGATAAGTGACCCCCTGCCTCTGCAGCTTTCACAACCTCCTTAGTCCCACCACCCGTCTATTCTGATTGGCTGGAACCTATGCTCACTGCTGCTTCCCCAGAGCGACCCAGGCTCATCTGGCACTTTCCACCAGGGAAAGGCATTTAGAGATGACCTGGACTCAGGTCTCTGGAGGTCCGGACCCTCTGCTACACTGTGTTGAGAATAGGCTACGAGTTCCGTCCCGTGAAGGTGTCCCCTGGGAGTGGAAAGACCCAGTCTCGGCTTAGCAGTAAGGGTGACTATCACAGAGTTTGAGAAAGGAGCTATGAGCTGGGTGTGAGAGTGGCGGGGGTGGGGGTGGGGGTGGGGGATGAATACGCAGCTGCTGGAGACGCTGGAGTTCCCCCCCCCACCCACGAACCCCACAACTATAGTTCTGCTTGGTGTAGAAGAGCTTGCTCTTGATGTCCTCAGGGGCCAGCTGCTGGTACCTGGGGCCCCAAGTCATTTGGTCTGCATTCAGAGAGCACCTGAGCCATGGTTTTTTTGTTTTGTTTTGTTTTGTTTTTTTGAAGGCTGGTGTAAAACAAAAACAGCAGTCATAGTAACTGCCACTCTTTAAAAGAAAGCTGCTTCTCCCTGTTGTTTCTCTCTCTCTCTCTCAATCTTGGCCTCGCCAGCCTGGAGTTTTTTTTACAAATGGGTCAGGAAGAGGCTTTCTTCCACTTTAGTCTGCGTTTCGGCACCATTGGCACTGCTCTGCTTAAGGCTAGTTAACTCAGGCCATGCGAAAAGTCACTGTGAAGTTGGCCTAGGAGACTGAGAACAGGAGGCTAGTCTGTGGCTCTGGGTTAATTCAGGGTGAACTTGGGCAACCTTATAAGTCTGTCTCAATATAAAAAAAAAAAAAAATAAGGAATTTGAGATGTGGCAGCTGGTAGTGGTGAGGCACGCCTTTGATCCTAGCACTTGGGAAGCAGAAGCAGGCGGATCGCTGTGAGTTCCAGGCCAGCCCTGGTCTACAGAGTGAGTTCTAGGACAACCAGGGCTACACAGAGAACCCCTGTCTCAAAAAAACAATGATGATGATGATGGCGGTGGTGGTGGTGATGATGATGGCGGTGGTGGTGATGGCGGTGATGATGATTTGAGATGTGTGCCTCAGTGGTAAACTACATGCCTTGCATGCATGATACCCTGGGTTCTATTCCCATCACCAATTAAAAAAAAATCACTAATGAACTTAGGAACCCCGTTCTCTCCTGAGCTGGATCCCCATTAAGCACACATGTGGGAGGATGACACAAGCCCATTTACTGTTTAAAATCTGCTGAGATAGTGTCGGGGAGCATCTCAGGTATGGTAATGTGGGAACACAGACAACCAATACTGAGCCAGTGTGCATGTGGGAGACCTCAGAAGTGGCCTCAGCCACTCAAGGTGGACTTAAGTGAACATTATGGAAAAGGCGATTCTTCTGGGACCTGTCACAGCAAGGTGTCTGTTTAAATTTCCAAAAGCTATTGGCACCGGACTCAGTTTTAACACAACCTGTATCCTGTGTTCATACTTTCATAGGTCGTTCCCCATGTGCTCTGCCTCCTTATGTCTTTGAAGGGCTTCATTAAGGGGCTGGAGAGATGGCTTAGTGGTTAAGAGCATGCACTGCTCTGGTGAAAGACACGAGTTCGATTCCCAGCACCAACGGTGGTAGGCTCATAACTGCCTCCAGGAATTCCAGCACCTTCTTCTGGATGCTGTGGCACTGCATGCATATAGGGAGCCGCTTTACTGTTCCTCACACACATAGTTAAAAATAAAAATAAAATAAAAAAATAAAAATAAATAAAAATAAATCTTTAAAAAAATGGAGGGACTGAACCTTACTCCATTGACTCTGTTGTTGTTGTTATTATTATTATTATTATTATTATTATTATTATTATTATTGCTTATTTGTTTGTTTTTTGAGACAAGGTTTCTCTGTGCAGCCCTGGCTGTCCTGAAACTTACTCTGTAGACCAGGCTGGCCTCAAACTCAGAGATCCCCCAGGCTCTGCCCCCTAAGTGCTAGGATTAAAGGTGGGTGTCAACACTACACAGCCTGACCTTTTTTCTTAATTTTTAAAAATTTATTTATTTTACAGGTATAGGGTTTTTGTCTGTGCGTGTGTCTCTGTGTTACTGTGTGCAGCGCCTGGTGGCACCCGCAGAGGCAAGGCAAGGATGCTGAATCTCTTGGAATTGGAGTTAGAGATGGTTGTGGGCCACCATGTGGTTACTGGAAATTGAAGAACTCAGTTTCCCTGGAGGAACGTTTAGTGCTCTGAGCCATCTCTTTAGTCCCCTACTGACCTTTGACCTGGTGCTCAGTACCACTAACAATGAGATACACCATCTGACCCCTTTTTTCAAATTATGTGAGCTGGCTTACCATCCTACGCAGATGAACCCAGGCTGGAGCGGCCATCTGATGTTTTGCTGAGGAAAAGGTGGACATGGAGATGTACGTGCTAAGTACATAGCAAGTCATTTATTCATGGGAGAGCACTGTAGGCTGCTTTAATGGGTTGTGACATTATGAGAACAGCAGGGTGGGGCCCCTGTGTCATGTCGGTGTACACAGCTAGCACACAAGTGGATTTCGCCAAGCCAGTAGACATAGACCCAAACCCTGGACAATGATGCTTTGATGGTAAGTCCTACATGGCACTGTGATCTGCCAGCTTCGGAATTTTGCCTTCAAAATTCAGGATATGGGGAGTGGAGTGGACAGGACACGGATCTGTGCCCACATCAGTCATGCTGACCCAGCTGTCACAGACTTCTGCTTGAACTATATGCGGGGCACAGGGAGTCCGGGCAGGCTCCATGATACTAGTCTGTCTTCCACATTTCCTTTTTCTTTTCCTCCTGAAAGTAGCTGAGGAGTTGTGACAACCTGTCACATGCAGACAGCTCCCCAGAGAGAAGATTCATGTTTTACTGTGGCTGTTGCCTTCCTCACTTCTGGCCAGAAGAGCTGTATTTTCAGAGAACTGTCTCTTCCTGGTCTCCACGTGCATTAAGGGCAGGGAGAAAAAGAGCCTGAAGGTCTTTGAACAAAGGTTTTTTTTCCCCTTTCTCTTCCGGAACCTGCCAGCACCACCCACGCCCTTGTGTCACATACTTTCATGCAAAGATGCCCAGCTCTGCCAAACCCACTTAACCACAGCCCAAGTGTCAGTCTGACACATGGGGGTAAGTGGTGACTGTGTATTCGCTTTTCTTGAGTCTGATTCACTTTGGGGTCTTGCAGCTATGTATCTACCCATAACTCTCTCTGTATGAACCGACTTCTTATTTGTTTGTTTGTTTCTTGTGGACCAGGCCAAAGCCTCTTAAGGACTCAACAGACATATAAGGACCCCACTTCCTTGGTGGGCACCTTTGAAGTAATCACATAGAATCTATTTTCAGGCTAGACACGCATTTCACTTGCTGAGTATTAAAAACAAGACTGAGAGAGTAAGTAACCGATGAATGTTTTAAGATCTAACGAGGCTCACAGAGTGACATTTCTTCTGCCTGTGCCTAATGATGCAAACCAACATGAACATTGCTCTCGTAGTCAGCGGGTCAAGAAGAGGATGGGCTGGCAAGATGGCTTGGCAGGTAGAGGGGCTTGCTTGAAATGGATGTCTAACCTTCAGGAGGCGGGACTTAGATGGACATTAGCCTTCAGGAGCTGTAGAAGGTGTGGCCCATCTTGATGTCCTGTCTCATGCTCTCTGCTTCCTGTCTGTGGCCATGTGAATAAGTGTTCCTTTGTAGGCATCTGCCTTGAGTGCTGTTGTGCCTTCTCCACAATGACGGACTGAACCCTTTGAACCCGTGAGCCAGAATAAACCCTTCCTCCTCCCTTAAGTTGCGTGTGTGAAGTATTTTGTCATGGCAATGCAAAAGTATCTAATACAAACCTCCCTCCTGGTATTGGTGGTAGTTGACTATCTTGGGTGGTCCTTGCCTGCAGAATCCCAACCCAGTCTCTGTCTCATTCCCATACGGTCCTCTCTCTCTCTCTGTCCATCTGTGCCTTCAAACTGTCCTCTTTAATAAGCTCAGCAGGTATATGGCTGCAGGCCATCCTTTCATTCTAATTTGGCTAGCTGCATTGGCCTGTGAGCCTGTCTTCAAAGAGAGCCACATAATGAGATCCTGGGACCTTGACAAAGGAATCTGGGGGTGCGGCTCAATTCACCCCTCACATATGGGTATGGGGAACTTTTTACTAGGCTCTTGGGTGCTGGGCAGGGTGAAATATTCTAGGTCCTAAGGGTTAATCCATACCAGTGACTTCCCCTTTGCGAAGGACGTTTCCATCTTGTATAGTCACCTATGATGCAAGTCATTTTCGTGGCTTACTGTGTGTGTCATGGGCTGGAACAGGTTCCAGTAGAAAACTCCTGTTGTTATAAAGGTAGAGGGGTGGGCTCCCAACAAGGTAATTGCAGGTGAGCCTGGGTTCCCACAGTGTCCCAGAGGATACTTGGCCGTGTCTGGTGAAGAGCCTGGTTGCCGCTGGTGTAGCCAGGAACTCTGCGAGTCATTCAGGGAGAAAGGTCAAGGTGCTAGATTTGCAGAGCCATGGATACCCAGCCTACCAACTAGGTCTTCAACAACGATGGATGCAGGAGGAGGTTAAGGAGTTGGAGCATAACGAGGAGAGTAAGAAAAGCAGAAATCCACCGGCTGTGAAACCCGGCCTCGGGACCACTTTTCATCTTTGTGGCAGATGCCCTGCTTGCCTCTCCCAGGAAGCGACACTCCTACATCGGTACCTTATCAGCTCCATTCCAGGGAGAGAGTGACTTCCTGTTTGCTGTGAGCAAACACTGCCTCTCACTAAGCCCATTTCTCATATTATAAGTGAGGGGGTGGGGGTGGAAGACCAGTGAACATCAAGGCTTCCTGCTAAGCGATCTGTGAGTAATTTGGGAGGGAGGTGGTATCACTTGGCAGGTAGGAACGAACTGGGCACCAGATGGCTGCACGGTGATGGGGTCGGGACTTGACTTGCTGTCTCTAGGGTAGAGAGATCCTCAGTAGCCATGCTGCAGCCTTACTGAGCTGAGAGGCCCGAAGAGCACACGGGAAATATGCGTTGGCGCTGGTGCCCTGTGCAGTCTCAGCTTGATCCCTGACACTCAGAGGAAGCCAGCGTCAGGCCTGCCTGGCCATTTCCATTTCATAGCCAAGCCTGCAAGTCATTTGAGTGACAGAGATTTTGTTAGCAGCAGCAGCATATAAAGCGACACAGTTTCAGGAAGGAAATGTGGCATCTCAGGGACTTCTTAGGGATCCAAGGTCAAAGGCTACTGGGGGCTATACAGCTCAGTGGTAGAGCACTTGCCTAGCGTGCATGAGGCCATAGGTTTAGCCCTCAGCACTGGTAGGTTAAAAAAAAAAAGAAAAAGAAAGAAAAAAAAAAAAGAAACGCCGAGTTTTAGGATATCACCAGACGTCAGAGATCAGCATCATCTTCCTTCCTGTTGCATCGTTTGTCTCAGTTTCAGGAGCGCTGCCTCTGGGAACCTCTTAAAAAGGGCTACCTGCCCTTGACTCTGAACCAGCCCATCGAGGTAAATCCTGACTGACTACACGTCTGCTTTCTCCTCCTTTCCTTTGAGGACTCTCCCAGCTGGGTTAATAAATGTCCCTTCGCCTTTGGGGCCCCTGGGATGGTATCAGCTGTTGTCAGCACTCATGTCCCCCCGATCCCGCCTCACCTGAGAGTGCCAGTGGTTGCTGTGAGTCTGTCTTGGTCACCGGCAGCTGGAAACTGGCTCCCAGCAGCTGTGTTTGCTCTCATGAGGCGGTGCGTCTGTTGGCGATCATAAAAATATTATGATCCCATATGTCCCTCCAATCAGAACCGTGGAAGTGTCTGTTTCCACTTTCATCCTGCGTGCGTGTTGTCACCCTGTGAAGAGCTGTCCTCAGTGAGACAGCCAGGGAAGGCTCAACGGTGGGCTGACTCCTTTGGATGACGAGTGTGTAAGAGCAGCTGTAGGAAGCCCAGGCTGGGGTTGCTGCGGAGCCTCATCCCTGGGTGATCTCAGCCATCGTCGTGCTCGATGCCGATAGGCAGGTTTTCTCCAGGCGGGTGTCCTGTGCGGGGCACTCATCATACACACAGTGCGTGTTTGCCACTCCATGAGGCTGTCGCTCTGTCACACTCACTTTACAAACAGAAAAACTGAGTCATAGGAGCTTAAACAGGAGCGCTTGGCTTTTATCTTTTATTAGATTAAAAAGGTCTGTTAGCTGAGCGTGGTGGCGCATGCCTTTAATCTCAGCACTCGGGAGCAAGAGGCAGGTGGACCGCTGTGAGTTTGAGGCCAGCCTGGTCTACAAAGTGAGTCCAGGACAGCAAAGGCTACACAGAGAAACCCTGACTCTTAAAAAAAAAAAGTCTCTCTGTGTGTGTGTGTCGGCATGACTGCTGTAACATACATACGTGAAAGAAGTTTTGGGAGCTGGTTCTCTCCTTCTGCCATGTGGGCTCCAGGTTGTCAGATTTGCCAGCAAGTGCCTTGACCTGCTAGGACTCCTTCAGGACTTAAACAGTTTGCTTAAAGCCTTCAGGAGCTGGAGGGAGGCAGTTTGGCTCAGCCTGTGGTGTTGTCCTTCACCGAAGGCAGAGGTGACAGTATTGTCTGTGGACAGTCCTGTGAAAGGAGGGACTTATAAGTGATTAGTTGTCATTCTTTAAAGACAGGTGTGTCTACTGCTATGGTCATGCTGTAAGTCTCCCAGGCGTGTGTTTTCAGAGGATCCCTATAGCTTGTTCCGGTAGGTGGGTCAGGAGTAGTGACACCTTGGACGGGGACTTTCTCTTTGGTCTGACACGGGCTTGCAGGCAAGGTGTCACCCGGAGCTGGCAATCTCCTAGAGGGGGCTTTGCTCCTCAGCTCACTCTGAAGTGACCTACTGTCCACTCATGTAACTGTGGTAGCCCTGGCGGCTGGACACTCCAAGCCTTCTGAGGGAGTGTTCCAGCCTGTCATGGAAGGTCTAGGGCTTGCTGGTTTGTGGACATGTTTGTTGCCCGACTTCTCACTGGCCTTCCTAGGGTGCTTTTTCTGGTATGTATCTGTGTCCAATTGTCCCTTTCATAAACGAGCCTTGGGTGTACTAGGGAGAAGGGCCCCCTCTCCTGTAGGATTTCATCTTAACCGTCATGATCTGACTTTGAAATAAGGCCGCCTGCTGGGAGGTAGGCTCAGCAGGTCGATGATACGTGACTCTGGAGACAGGGAACACAGTTCATCTGATGGCAGGCCATGGCTGATCTGTGTGGATTAGGTCACAGAGGCTGACAAGATGACAGGCGTCTCCTGGCCTCGTGGCCAGGCCTGCTGCTCTAACTGACCCTGAGTTCACATCGCCGCTCTTCACCGTGATCCCTGCTGTCCAATCTTTGCTGAGACCCCACCAACCCTGTGGACGCCACCACGGCTTGCTCCAGCACCGTGCCTTCCAGGGGATACAGCCAATGAGCAGCATCCTAGAGCTGAGTTAGGAGACAGCTGTTAGAAGCACCTCTTCTTCCTTTCTAGGTAAACAGTCTGGAAAGCTGCACCGTGCCACCCATGCCTCTGTAGTGTAGAACCATTAGACTCAGCTGCTCCTCCAGTTTTTCAAGATTTTCCATCCTTCAAGTTCCTCAATCTCCCCAGCTCTCTCCCTTCTTCTATGTCTTCCTTCCCTAGACGCCCCCCCCAGATTCTCCCTCCTTGCTCACCCCCATCCCAGCTCCTCTCTCCTTTCAGCTCTCCTCTCCTCCCAGCCCTTTCCTCACACCAGCTCCTCTTGTCTTTGATCGTCTTTAGTAGCTCCCCAGCTACTCCTTCACCCCAGCTTCTCCCTCCTCCCAGTTCCTCCTCTCACCTGGCTCCTCCCTTCTCTCCCCCCCCCCCCAAGCCATCCTTCAACCCATCCCCCCTTCCAGTCTCATTGTGCTCAGGGCTATAATCACTTCCCATAGTTACCTGAGCATCCCTGCTGTGCTCTGGGACCTGTGCTCTGCCTTCTGAATAGCTCCTTCATTAACTGTCTGGAATCCCAGCTGCAGGTGCCTTCTGTCCCCAGACAGCATCTTCTGATGCCACTTCCCGAATTCCTGTCATTCGTGGGAGACAAGTGGCAAGATGGATAAGAGGGTTGTTTCACGCACAGAGTAGATCATGGGTCTCAGGGCTCTTTGGAGCCACCTGAGTCACTGGGTATAAAGCTATTCTGGGCTTATGCCTTGTGTCTTAGCTGTTAATGAAGGTCTGGCTACACAGAGCACATATCACATGTCACCAGGGGAGGTCCGCCATGGTATTCAAAAGGGGGAACATCTTTGTGTTAAAAATGGAGCTGTTGAAAGCTAAGACCCACATGCAGCAAGGTAGCCTGGGTGGGGATCTAACTCCACATTACTGCCTTGGATTTCTTCCCCCCTCCCCCCAAAGTACAGGGCTGATAGGTGCACCTGCCTCACCAAATGGTTGTCATGACGACCTCTGAGTTTCCTTTTGGGTACCACTTAGCCTGGCTGGCTACCACCACCATATTTATGGAAGTAGCCCTCATCCATTACTGGTCAGAATGCAAGCAGATGCCAATGGAGTTCTACCAGACGTGAAGTCTCCTCTCCCATGCCTCAAGAGTTTGACTTTGGCACAAGCTGTTGTTTTGTTTGTGTTTTTGTGTCTTTACAGCAATTTTCCCAAGGTCAGGGCTATAAAAATACCATTAAAATGCCTGCTGCAAATCAGAGGCCAACTCGGGGCACCACTATCCCCTACGGGTTAGGCTTAGTTTTAGATTTTTAAAAGCCTTTGTTGTATCATTTCTGAGAAGTGTTGTTCACTGGCTTTTGTGAGTCCCACAGAAAATGTTTTTCTTTAATGGAGGCACAGCTCTGCTTGCAGGCGAAAGCACTGTGTGTACAGGAGCTGTGTGCAGTTCTTGACCACACGACATGTGTGCAGTTAACCTCAGAAGCCCCCAAGTGCGGTAAGGTCACTGCGTCCAGGACAGCAAGCTCTGGGTTGTGTAGTCCGGCTGGCCATGTCTCAGTCACTGCTGCTGTACTAGACGTGACAGTCACTGTAGAAATGCTGAATCTTAGGCGTTCAGTGGGATGCATTTTCCATCTTAATAGAGGGCGAGGTCTCTAAGGGCAACTGAGGCAGAGTAGATAGTTCCATGAGCAAGCTCTGGAGTCAGAACACTTGGTTTGAATCCTGGCTCGACTGTGTGACCCCAGCAAGTTAGTGAACTGGTTCTGCATTGGCTTTCTCTTCATCAAATGGGGGTGATGGTGATACGGGGTCCTTAGAGTCATTGTAGACTTTGAATGAGTCAGAGTTTACGAAATGCCTAGGGCCAGCGAGATGGTTCAGTGGGGAAAGGCGTCTGCTGCCAAGCCTCATGACCTCAGTTCGATCCTTGGGGTCCACATTGTAGAAGGAGAGAACTGACTCCTGTAAGTTGTCCTCTGGCCTCCACACATGCACTATGATGTGCATATATGCATGTGCTAGCAAGCACGGGTACGCACACATGCACATGCACATGCGCGTGTGCGCGCGCGCACACACACACACACACACACACACACACACACTTAGTGTTTTTGCTCAAGAATCCTTTTATAATCAGCTTCTTTTGTTTCTGGCTCAGTGTGTGTGTGTGTGTGTGTGTGTGTGTGTATACATGTGTATGTAGGTGCAGATGCACATGTGCATGGGGTATACATGTATGGGCAGGTATGTGGAAGCCAGAGGCCAATCTTGGGTGCCATTTTTTAGGTGTCACCTGCTTTAGGTACTCCTCATATTTTGAGATAGAGTTTCTCACAATCCTGGGACTCACCAAGTAAGCTAGGCTGGCTTGTCAGAGAGCCCCAGGGATCCCCCTTTTCCCACCTCCCAGACACTGGGATTACCAGGATTACCAGGCTGGCATTGTTTTTATGGGTGCTGGGGATTGAATTCAGGTCCTTGTGCCTTCAGGCAAGCACTCACTTGATTCTGGTTTTTTATATTCTTTCAAGTGAGTACTATTGTTGGTCAGCAATGCTTGTAAGGTCATGCCAGTAGGGCTGTGGGTTTTTATCCACAAACGTGAGATCTCACACACAGCTCCATCCTTTCCCTACTTATTCTGCTGGTCTTGGCGGAGTTGCTGACGATCCTCCTGTCATAGGGATGGTGCTTAGAACGTCTAGCATTCCCCCAGCCCCACCCCCGGCTACTTGCTATGAGTTTAGCAAATCTGTGATCTGGATTATGCCACTTCATCACCAGAAAAGCTCTGAGAAGTAAATGAGATCCGTGGGAACTGAAGGTCACAATGTGATTGATGTAAGAACCCTTGGGGGCTGTTTTCTGGTCACCACTGGGACAGTGCACATGGCTCGGTCAGTCTGCTAGGTCATCAGTTCTCAATCCATGAGTCATGACCTCCTTAAGGGGGGGTCACATATCAGATATCCTGTATATTAGATATTTACAATTCATGACAGTAGTAAAATTATAGTTATGAAGTAGCAGCCAAATAATTTTGTGGTTGGGGTCACTACAACATAGGAAACTGTATTAAAAGGAAGCAGAATTAGGAAGGTTGAGAAGTACTCTTTTAAAAAAAAAGATTTAATTTATTTATTATGTATGCAGTGCTCTGCCTGCATGTGTTCCTGCACTTCAGAAGAGGGCATTAAATCACATTATAGATGGTTGTGAGCCACCATGTGGTTGCTGGGAATTGAACTCAGGACCTTCAGAAGAGCAGTCAGTGCTCTTAACCTCTGAGCCATCTCTCCAGCCCTGAGAACTACTCTTGCAGGTGCAGACAGAGAGTCACATGACACTCGCCTATGGGTTTGTCTACTCATGTTTGTGCTGCTCAGTCCGAATCACCAGGGTGAGTTGCTCCATCTAAGACCTCACTGTATGAGTCCTTAGAGTCAGGACTGAACAAACATTGTTCACTGCACTGTCAAGATGCCACTGTAGGCAGAGGACTCTCACGCCCAATTATAAGCTGTTGACATCACCATTATTGTGGGAAACTTTCCCCATAGCTTAGACAAGCCTTTCTTCTGAGAGTGATTTTTTTCACTGTCTTGAAAAAAAAGTTTTCTTCTTCTTCTTCTTCTTCTTCTTCTTCTTCTTCTTCTTCTTATTATTATTATTATTATTATTATTATTATTAGTTTTTCAAGACAGGGTTTCTCTGTATAGGCTGTCCTGGACTTGCTTTGTAGACCAGGCTGGCCTCGAACTCACAGCGATTCACCTGCCTCTGCCTCCAGAGTGCTGGGATTAAAGACATGAGCCACCATGCCCGGTTAATAAAAAATTTTCTTTTACGGATACATTTACTTTTAGAAAGAAGAGGTAATTTGTGCTGACAGTAGCTTGGCATTTATGGTGGGAATATTTGCTGATTTTGGTGGGTTCAAATGCCTGCTGATGGGGCTGGAGAGATGGCTCAGCGCTTGAGAGCACTGGCTGTTCTTCTGGAGGACCCAGGTTCAATTCCCTGCACCCACATAGCAGCTCCCAACTCTCTGAAGCCCCAGCTCCAGGGGATCCAACACCCTCACAAGCATACATGCAGAAAACAACAACAACAATTCACATACAATAAAAATAAAGTAAACCACCAAAAATGTCTACTGACACCCCGAGCAAACAAACAAATCCAAAGAAGGTGGGCTCTTCGAGTCATTCTGTCCCACACAGGTGGAGGTGACATCCTTTATATTTTTGAAAACCCTTCCTAATTCCACTCCATGGGCATGGCTTCAGATAATGTGGATAACGAGAAGAGAAGCTGGGATGTTTGGGTACAAGCTAGGGCAGCTGTTCTCAAATCTGCCCTGTACCGCACTGAGTTCCTAGTGTCTGCTTAACGTCTTTAAAAGCCGGGGTTGTGTCCTCACTCCATTCCGGGATACTGTGACAGCCTGGATTAGTGACATGCGTTTCCTCTAGAATGGGAACAGTAATCCCCCTGCCTTACTGCCTGGCCAGGAGGCTTCTGTGGGCTTTATTGTATCTTGAGGCCCTTAAGCAGAAGCCTAAGCAGTTTCCTCAGGAAGTCTTACTGTGAGATGAAAACCTTAGACAGACATAAATCGAAATTTATCTTCCTAAGCAAGTCTCATAGCCATGCTCAGGAGTGCGCCCCCCCTCCCACCCCGTTATTTAGCTAGAAAACCAACTGCATTATGCAACACTAAGGGAATTCAAGGCTCGGAGGATGCTACAGGCGCTTTCGTAGGTATACATACACATGCTTAAAAATGTAGCTTGCTGTCTTTACATAGTCTGGCTGCCCCGAGCAAGCTCTGCTGCCTAAGGGGAGAGCAAGGAGACCCTGTTCCCTCAAAGGCTTTAGCAGTGAAGATTCAGAGAAACAAAGAGATTTTTTTGCAGCCTGCTCTCCAGGTCACCCTCTCTGCAAAAGGAGGTCCAAGAAAATGGTCTTTCTTTACATGGGCCTCTCACAGCACACCGCTCCATTTATCCGTAACCAGGGGACAACCGGGAACCGTGGCTCTCACCCTTCCTAATGCTGCGACCCTTTAATAGAGTTCCTCCTGTGTGGTGGCCCCCAACGATACAATTATATTGTTGTCACTTCATAACTGCAGTTTTGCTGCCACTGTGAGTCATATCTGCTATGTCCCAAAGGGGCCGCGACCCACAGGTTGAGAACTGCTGGAATAGAAGCTCCCTCCTTTCCAGCAGGGGTGACTGGATTCCAGCAGGGGTTACTGAGGTTGCTGGCTCTTTCAACAGGTTATCTATGTGGAATTGTCTTGGTTTCAGAGTGTGACTTGATAAAGTATGCACCAAAGAAATCGTTGACGCAGCTATCACACACAAACGTGTGTGTGTGTGTGTGTGTGTGTGTGTGTGTGTGTGTGTGTGTGTGCGTGCGTGTGCATGCCCAGGTACAGCCACGGCCACACATAAAGTCAGGTTTGCCACCTGGCACACACCTTTAATCCCGCTTACCCAGGAGGCAGAGGCAGGTGGATCTCTGTGAGTTCAAGGCCAGCCTGGTCTACATAGGGAGTTCCAGGCCCCCTAAGAGACAACTGCACACCCACACACTCAAAGTAGAAACAACAACAAAGGAAATGTAAGCAAGAACGTTGGCAGGAAGAAACAGGCTGTGATTCTGTGGATGGTTAATGGTGTAACCATAGGGGACAACCTGTTCCACAAGGGAAGCATTTGGTGTGGATGCCTCGCTTCCCCTCCCCTCCCCTCCCCTACCTCCTCTCCCCTTCCACTTCCTTTTTTTTTCTCTCTCTTCTTGCCTTTCCTTCTGATTTCTCTTTCCCTCTCCCCTCCTTTCCTCTTGTCCTGTTCCTCCTCCCCTTCCCTTCCTCCTTCTCTCTTACTCTCCTTCCTTCTCCACCACCCTCCCAACCCCTCCTCTCTTTGCCAATCCTTATTTTCTGAGCTAGTGTTTCCCTGTGTATCCCAGGCTGCCTTGTACTTGTAACTCTCTTTTTCCTCATCGTGAATGCTGGGATTATAGGTGTCCAATGCCATGTCTGACTCGATTTCTTTACATAAACTTTGCTTAAAATTTTTTTTTCCTTTTAAAATAGTCTTTCAGAATTTGGAATAAATTACTTGGCTGCATTTTAAATTTCTGCATTTATTTATTTAGCGTGTGTGTGTGTGTGTGTGTGTGTGTGTGTGTGTGTGTGTGTGTGTGTGTGTAGGTCAGAGAACAGCTTGTGGAAGTTGGTTTTCTCGTTCATTCCACCCCATGGGTTATGGGCATTGAACTCAGGCCGTCCGGCTTGGCGGCAGACACTTTTACCTGCTGTGCCATTTATTGACCCCCTAGCTCCTTTTGATAAATCCTAAACCTGTGGCTTTTTGTTTCCCCTTGGTGGCATGAAGCAGATTAGAGCCGTAGATCTACACAGTATGACGCTCCTATTGTCCGTATGAAAACCAAGAGCACCCACACTCTTGAGGGACAGATGACAGGAACTCATCAATTATAAAGAGGTGGCGCACGCCTCTAACCCCAGCACTCGGGAGGCAGAGGCAGGCGGATCGCTGAATTCCAGGCCTGCCTGGTCTACAGAGTGAGTTCCAGGACAGCCAGGGCTACACAGAGAACCCATCTCTTCTCATTCCGAGTCCCGTTTGTCCCTGTAACACTCCTTCCCAGCTCTGCCACACAGAACCACCGCCGGACCTCAGATACGGGTTGGGATTTTCTAGTAGCCAAGTAGCAGACAGAAAGGAAAAACCCAGCATATTAATATTAGTAGATGCTTAGTGGGATGTACTTTCAGTAGGATCGGGCTAGTATGAAATGACTGTGAGTTTTGAGCATTTCATGTTACTTTACTTTCGGTAACCAAGTCTGGAGACCCAGGTGTGTCCGTCCTTGAATCGTGACCTGGGGTGCTGTGGCTGACTGCCAGGGGGCTCTTGCATCTGCCGAGACTCAGGCCTCACTTAACTTCTTACACTCCTGCTGTACTCCCTGGACTATGGCCATCAGGGAGTCAGAACAGCAGGACCTGCCTTTGTTCAACCTGATGTTTTGTTTTCTGAAAAAGGGTCATGGACCCAAGAGATGGCTCAGTGGGCAAAGCACTCGCTGCACAAGTGTGAGGACCTTGGTTTGAATTCTCAGACCCACATCAAGTTGAACACATCTGCATCTCCAGACTCTGTGCGCCTAAGGTTAGACAGAAAATAAGAACAAGTAAATCGCTGGGCTAGCTTGGCATACACAGCCATGAAGAAGAAAGATGCTGCCTCCAACAATGTGAGGGATAGAAAATGACACCCAAGTTTGTCCTCTGATTTTCATAAGAGGGCCATGGCATGTGTGTGCCTGTATCCACATAGACAGATGTGCTGCATACACGCCTATGTCCGTGCATCATAGACACACATTTGCACATAAGATAATTAGAGATGAAAATAACTGTGGATGGAAGAATAGCTCAGTTGGTAAGGTATTTGCCATGCAAGTGTGAAGACCTGAGTTCAATTCCCAGCACACATATAAAATGCTAGTGCTAAGCTTGTGGCCTGCTCTTGTGATGGGAGGGAGACAGGGACAGGGGGATTCCCCTGTTCTCACTGGTCAGCCAACCCAGCCTACTTAGTGAGCTGTAGGCCAATCAAAAACCCTGTTTCAAAAGTGGTATACAGACCTGAGGACACCTGAGGTTGACCTCTGGCGTGCCCACCCCTGCCCCCTGCCCCTCCCTCCTCCCGACACACACACTACAAATGAAATAACTGGAAATTACAGCTGTTAGATGCTATTTGGTCCAGAGACAGGCTCAATTACAGCCACAACATAAACCAACATTTGTTCAAGAGATGGAAAATGTTTGAACCTTGTCCCGGCAAGCACGCGTCTCTCCAAAACGTGTCTCAAGATAAATAACACAGCCGGGAGCTAGATGTGACACACTGCTAAGGCTGGGCACTGCTTGACACAGTGGCTCAGGGGGTCCAAGGACTCTCGGGGTCAGACCATTACTCCCTGCCAGCTCTCCACCTGTCCAGGCTGAGCTCGAGCACCCAGCAGGCAGATCGAAGCCTCCCTCCTCTCCCGCCAGCCCCCTTGGTGTGCTGCCAGAACAAAGGACTCTGTATCGAAATTAAAATCTTCAGACTGCGCACTGGCTGCTTTGGTCTGAGACTCTCAGGAGCGAGCAGAATGCTAAGAGGATGGGAAAAAGAGGAGGGGCGGGTGAAGGGGAGAGGAGTCCCAAGGTTTTCTATTGGCTGGGCTCTCTGCAGCTCACTGTCCATGAGGACTCTTTAGCCGCTGGTCGATGCCATCCAAGAGAGCAGCAAGGACCCTATCATGGGCCTGGCTCTGACCACACAACTGGACACCCCAGGGTGACAGCATCACGGGCAGCAAGGTCCCACCTAGAGCGCATGGTATGTCCTCTCCACAGGGCCTGTGAGGGGCCTAATGTGAGGAAGTCAGGAAGTGAAGGGGATTGGGATGAAAGAGGAAGGAATCTGGATGGAGGGCAGGGGAGGAAGCCAACCTGCCTAGGTGGCTAGGACAAGCATGGCAGGCTTTCCTGTCACCCTCTGGCAGCTTCAGGATGAATGGTAGATCAGCAGGTGGTTTGGCAACAAAGCAAAAATGCAGGCCGCCTTCAGTCCGTTTTGAGAAGCATTCTAGAAAAATATACTGACTGCTAGGGCAGTTTCTAGAGTCCAAGGACTGTGAAACAATTTGCCTTGTGGTCACTTTGCAATAAGGATGGCGTGCCACCTTCTTCGATTATGGATCTATTTGTCTGTCTGTCTGTCTGTCTGTCTGTGGGTTTGTGCATGTTGGGTGCAGGTACCCAAGGAGGCCAGAAGAGGGCGTTGGAGCTGGAGTTACAAGTGGCTTGTGTGCCACCTGATGTGGAATAGAAACTACACCCAGGTCCTCTTCATGCACGATGCTCTGGTGTCTGGAACTCTTGGAGATGTGTGACTTGCTATCTCAATTTTCATATTTGGGGAAAATTTCTGAGACTTTACTGTGCTGTCACCTTGCGGGGGGGGGGGGTGTCTCATGACCTGGGAACAAGGAGATCTTTATTTAAAAGATTGTTAAAGTTCCTCCTTGGTCAGTTTGGGGTTACTCCATGTGGCATGTCCCCTGTTTTCCAATCTCTAGCCCATGGTCCCTGGGAGTCCCCTCTTCTCTTAAAGCTCATGAGCTCTTCTCCTACTGTTGGCATCCTCACATCCTAGCTTTATTTCCCAGCAACGTGGTCATTACAGGGCTGACTCTTATCTGAGCTGGAATGGTAACCCCATTTCCTTTCTGAAAACTATTAATGTCAACTTTTGAAGGCATGCTTTTCTCATACCATAAGGCAGTTCCCCCCCAAAACAGAAGCGAATATATAGGTGGGCAGTTGGCTGATAAATGTCTAGAAAATTTCAAACTTACAAATACTAGAAATAAATTAAACCGCAAGATAATGCTTTATATGTATATAATGTGATACTTTTGAAAATAGCAGGGCTGTGTGTTGGCAAAGGTGTGGAAAAATATGGAGCTTCTGAGAGAAGCGGAGCCATTCTGGAACTCCAAATAGCCTTGCACCTCCCACAGAGCAGAAGATTAAAGAACAACCCCGGGGGATGGGGGACAGTAGGGAGAACCCTGAGGGACAAATAGACCAAATTGTCTGGGCTTCATTGAACATATGGCTAACTTCTTAAAAGTTTCTTTTTTATATAAAATTTTAAGTTAGCACACAAAGTTGTGGATTTCATCATGACATTTTCACCCATATATGCCACTATATTTTGTTTTATTTGTCCCTTTGCCGTCCCTTCTGCCTCCCCCTTGCTGGTTCCCCTCCTCCTTTCAATCAGCTCCCTTCCATGTACGTGCCATATAGATGTCACTATCCCCCTTTTCTTATTCTCTTTAAAAGATTGGTTTTACAGGGGCTGGAGAAATGGCTCAGTGGTTAAGAGCACTGCCTGCTCTTCCAAAGGACCCGAGTTCAATTCCCAGTATCTACATGGCAGCTCACAACTGTCTGTAATCCAAGATCTGACACCATCACACCAATGCACATAAATTAAGATTAAATAAAATATTTTTTTAAAGATTGGTTTTACTTTGTGAATGCCGCAGTGAAGACTCAGTGGTTAAGAGCACATACTGCTCTTGTAGAGGGTCCCTTACGAACATGCGTGTTTGTGTGTGTGTGTGTGTGTGTGTGTGTGTGTATGAGTGCAGTTGAATACAGAGGCCAGCAGAGGGCGTTAGATTCCTTGTAGCTGCAGTTGGAGGCAGTTGTGATCTGCCACATGTAGGTGCTGGGAACTGTACTCAGGTCACTGGAAGAGCAGTACATGCCCTTAACCATTCAGCTGTCTCTTAGCTTTCATGAATGGTAGTGGCTCACACTTTTAATCCCAGTACTCCACAGGCAGAGGCAGGCAGACATCTGAGTTCGAGGTCAGTCTGGTCCACAGAGTGAGTTTCAAGACAGGCAGGGATACACAAAGAAGCCCTGTCTGGGAAAAAAAAGTCTTACTTCCCCCAAAAGATTGCTCTTCAGATCATGACCCCCTTCTTTTCTATGTATCAAACTTCACCAAGAACCCAACCCACTCTTTCTGTATCCTTAATACCCGCTTGTTGGGTATCACCTCATGGGTCAGTCCTGCATCAGGGTCCCGTAAAGCATCTTCTCAGATGCACATAGTGTTACCTTCAGGGGTTGATGAAGAACAAGAGTAGGCCGACCAGGGCTCCGCATCCTCACCTCCCTTACACATGTTATTAATTCCTGTCTGCCACAAGATCCTGATGAATGAACCTGGGGTGACAGCACTGGGCCAATCACATCCCATTGGGGTTGGCTGCTGATCGAATGAGAACACTGAACTGCAGTATCTGGCCTTTCTCTGTCCTGCTATGGATCTGAAAACACAGATCAAATGAATCCTTTTGGATAAGGAAAGGCTCATTCCTTTAGGAATTACTTGGTACTCTGGGGTTCAGGGACTCTTTTTTTTTTTCCCACCGTCCTCTTTCCTCAAATCCATTTGCTGCTTTCTTTTCGGAAGAGGGCTAGGTGTTTCTAAAGCAAGGGGATTAAACAGGTCCACAGTGATGGAGACTTGAGAGGGTGTCGGTGCGAAGCTGAGCGGAGGTTTGTAGACTTGAGGTGATGTCTCATGTCCTGTCGTCCCTGGTGTGTCAGTTCTTCAAGAAAGGGCCTGTAGCTAGGTGAAAAACTCTCAGGGTTCTGAGTCCCAGTGAAGCTATAGTATCAGAAAGATTCCCACTAGGAGGGCTTTCTGGTCCAAAGGTGGCAGCTCCTACATGGCACCGTCTCTGGTTAGGTGATGCTGTAGTTCTGCATAAAGCCATGCATTCTCCTTGGCGCTGTATCCTGGGTCTTAGCTGTGGCTAGTGGTAGGTACCCTGGCTTCTCCCAACCTTGTCCTCTTGATCACCCATTGAAGCCCTACTTGCCTCCGATTCTTCCCAGAGCCTTTGCTGTCATCTCCTTGGGGGCCTCTACTCTTGAGACAGCCATTTACTTTTTTTTTTTTCCTTGCCAGGCTTAGTTTATGACCCCATGCAGTCCTATTCCTCTCTATTTTTCTTTACTTATGTTGATTTGTCTTTTCCTAGGACCTAGTACACCCAGTATGCTGTGGTCCTTTGTGCCATCTCCCCAACTAGGGTACAGCCCACAAGAGCAGGATTTGATATGGGGTTCCCTGGGGTGCCCCAACACTAACTATATTTGGAGCTTCTGAGCAGGTTGGCACAATCACCTGGTCAGAGTCATTGAGAGGACACTGGGACACTTCTTTACCCACAGGAAGATCTTCAGTTTGCACAAAGCCTCCCCAGCTAAACCTTGTAAGTGTTAGGAACCCGCCAAGGTATTCTTCTGCTGTGAAACCCTAACAGTATCTGAGCATTTGTTAGACTGCCAACGTATGTGACAACACAAAGGCTGGGTGGGAGGCAGTGTGGTCTGTTGGCTCTGTTTTTTAACAATTAAACTTTATTATACAACCCAACTAGCATACACAAGAGGGAAAAGAAAGGTTAAAGGGACAAAAGAATGAACCTTTTGGTATCCATTCCACGGGACGGGTTTTTTGGTGTCTCTCTGTCCCGCGTGCTCGTCCGGCCCGGTTGCTCTCCCCGCGCTCTTCTCATCGCCTCCACTTGTTGTTTTTTTTTCTCCCTACCTTCCCAGTCACATATAAAAAAAACCAATAGCTACGGTGGGGTTCCCTGGTCGGCTTCCTAAATTCCAAGCCCAAGAAGGCTCCAAACAGTCTGTTACAAGGTATTTATGGGGTGCCCCAAGGGTAAAGCCCCCAAAATTGCTTCCACCTGTGACAAAGCTTAATCTTTCCCACAGTGGTCCTCGAAGGTATGGATACAGTCTGAATCCTCCAGCTGGTTACTGCTTTAGCCTCGTGCTCTGTGGATGCTTCTTTTCCACCTAAGTCCTGCTCGCAAAGGGGGCAGTTTCAAAATGGCCCTGGGCTTGTTTCTAAGCCCGATGGCTCTGCTGTATCTTGTCCAGGTCAGACAGGTCGGGCCACCTCCTCTCATCCCAGGCATTGGCTCTGATTTAGTAGAAAGGGCTTTGTGATGTGAGTGGCCTGGGTGGAGGAAGCTGCATCAGGGCGATGGAGGCTAGAGCTGATTTTCTATTGGCCTGTAACACAATCAATCTATCACCTACCATGTGGTGGTCATATCAATCTCCCAATGGTCTTGGCCAGGAAGGGTATGCGTGATGCTTGCTTATTTCTGCAGGAGAGAGCAGGAGGTATTAGGGACATTAAATATTTTGATGGTTCAGCATAGGTAGAAATGAGGTGTGTGTGTGTGTGTGTGTGTGTGTGTGTGTGTGTGTGTGTGTGTGTCTTGTGGGAGTTCTGGAGGCCCCCTAGTCCTTACTTAATCTTTGATGACCACTGTCCATCAGGATCTTAAAGTCCAGGCTGCTTTGCTTAGGGGGTATATGGGCTCTTGGAGATGTCTGGTCTTGATGACTGCTGTGAAAGAAATCTGTTGGGTATCTGTAAATGTGGCCTGTACCTTTTGGGGGTAGCATCTATGATTTGGGTGGACTCTCTGCATTACCACATCCAAGACCACCAGAGAGCCTCATCACATGGCTTTCATGGAGAAATAATGCTGTGGTTGATGATATAGGCTACAGGGCCTCATATACTCATCCTTTCGAGCTTATACCTACTTCATACTGATGCTAAGTCTTACAGCCACCAACTCCAGAAGACATTCACCAGAGATGCAGACAGACATCCACAAGACACACATACATTCAAGAATATTCTTGCTAAGGTCTTTAGGTAGCCCTAGCAGAACTAGTACTCATTATGTAGCCCAGACTGGCTTCAAACTTCATAGTAACCATCCCATCATAACCTTCCAAGTGCAGCTATTACATGGATGGACTGCCACAACTAATAATTAATTAATCAATGGTCTGATTGGCATAAGGAAAAGTAAGACAGCCATGAGTCTTAGTGGTTAGTCTTTGGGAAGAGAATGGTTTTTTTCTGAGTGCTGATGAAGTTTTTCCTCTGGCAATAAGGATGGCTACTCCACATGTGTACACACATCACCTCCTCAGGGACAGTTTGCCATGCCAGCATCCTCATCTGCTGGCGTGCCTGAAGTGATCATCATCTTGGGGGAATTTTCAAGGCAATGCTAGAGGCCCAGGGCTGGAAAGAGATGGGGAAAAGGCTGATGGAGTCTTAATGGAAAGTGTCATCATTTCTAAACCATTAATACATTCTGGAAGAAGAAGAAGAAGAAGGAGGAGGAGGAGGAGGAGGAGGAGGAAGAGGAGGAGGAGGAGAAGAAGTGCCTTTTAAAAACATCAGTTAATGTTTTCATGGCCTTGTTATCTGTGGAGAGACCCACAGAGGCCTCATATTTTACAATAACAGAGATATAATTGATGTGCCCTCCTTCCAGCACTAGTGGCTGGTGAATTCCGAGCTTAGCCATAAATGTAACAGCAGACCAGTGTCCTAGGCATGGGATTCCAGATGTGCAATTTTCTTCTCTCGTTTCGTCATCCTGGACAATCTTATTGCATGGCTATTTTATTACAGGTACCCTTCAATCCTTTTTAGGAGTCAGGAATAGTTTATGCTTCTTGTGTGCAGTTCAGAGTGATAGCAATTTATGGGGTCTCATTTCCTCCAGGGATGCATTTTCTAAGTCTACAGGTCATGCTGAGGTCATGAGGAGTGAAAATTCACTCAGAAGTTCTCTTAGGCAGGAGCTAAACATCATGACCCTCAGAGGGTTCCTAAGCATGTGACAACAGTCACACATACGTGCTTTCCACCTGTGGCATTGCCTGCTGTGAATTTTTTTTTTTTTAACAGGAATGGGAATTAAACAATGAATGGCGTTTTGGGCCCAAGTTCCTTCACCTATCAGGATGCTTCTCAGAATGCTCTCAGAGTTGAAGAGAATCAGGGCTTAGAGCTGCCTCTCCTTCTCATCACTCTGGGAAAGCAGATTTCGTTGCTTGGGCGGCAGCCCTCTTGTTCACATAGTGCTATGTCCTATTCAAACGACCTCATGAGGACTACCAAGAACTGAAGGGTTAAATGGTTTTCTCATGATAAAGCTTGGAATGGTTGGGACCAGACCTCCAGTCCAGGCCCTTTGAGTTATGATTATCTGCCAGGTGACAAATTAGCTGGCTTGTCAGGGTATCAACTCCGCTGGGCAGGTGTGGCAGGAGATGGTCAGGACCCTGGACAGAGAAACATTCCCTTCTGGTTGGTTGGTTTGTTGAGAATTCCGTATATCATATTATATGTCCATCACATTTTCCACCTCTCCTAATCTTCCCGTGCTTCCCCCATTCTTTAATTATTATTTTTTGAATTCATATATAAATACAACCTGTAGAGTCCACTTAATGCTCCTCATATGCACATGTGTTTAGAGATCACTACTTGGCATTGGATAAATTATTAGGGGGCCCATCCCTGGGAAGCCATTGATTGCCTGTAGCTCCTTATCTAAGGGTTAAGGGCTTAGGAAATTCTCCCCACTCACATTAGCAAGTCAACCGATGTCATCACGCAGGTCTTGTTTAGGTGACCATACTACTGAGATTTCAGAGCACGGTTTCCTTGTCAGATATAGAAGACACAGTCTCATAGCAGCAGAAATCTTGTCCTGATCTTCTGGCTCTTACAATCTTTCTTCCCCATTCTTCCTTTTTTGTCCCCTGAGCCTTAGTTGGAGGGGTTGTGTTGGGGATGCTCCAGCTGGGGACGGGCACCTCACAGTGGATTTGTTCTCTAAATTTTGATCAGACATGGCTTTCTGTGATGGTCTCCTATCTGCTTCAAAAGGGAAATTCATGATAAGGGGCGAAAGCTACACTTACCTGTGGGTAAAGGACAGGTGTTAAGAAGGCAGTTGGGTGGACCGCCTTGTCTAGCCTCAATAGAAGAAGGTGCACCCAGTCCTACTTGATATGCCAAGTTGATACTCATGGGAGGTCTCTCCTTCTCTGAGAGGAAAGAGAAGGGAGCATAGGGGAAGGGGAGGTGAGAAGAAGGGACTGAAAGGAGACGAGGGAGGGAAGTTCCAACCAGGATGTAAAGTAAATAGGTAAATTAATTAATGAAAAAAAAAGGAATGCAGTTGAGACTTATACTGTTTCTCTGTTGCTCACTTCTTTGCATAGTACACATTTCTTTACACCCCCAATCTGTCTTCAAGTCCCCCTTCTCCCCTAGTCACGCCATCGTCCCTGCCAATGTCACCATGTTGGCATCACTTGCAAATTTTTCCCAGAAAGAATGCGATAGCAAGCACAGCCCAGTGCTGGCTCACTTTGCCATTGACGGTGCCATTCTTCTATGGTGCTATTAGGCTATAGATTTCATGTTGTAATGACATGGTCTATATCTGAACCCAGTGCGATGGCTCTTTATAATCTGTAAATCATTACGCCTATGGGGCATGAGAGTGAGTTTAAAACGCCTGCAACTTCTCTCAGATGACAAAACCAAAGTGAATGGCCCATAAACAAATGCAGAAAACCAACCAACTTCAGGGTCATGACAGTCCTCAAGTCAAGTTTCCCTTTGGAGGTAAAGAAGATACAGTCAGGGCTGGACAGATGGCTCAGTTGGTGAAGTACTTGCCATGCAAGCATGAGGACCTGAGTTCGATCCCCAAGGACCCACATGAAAAGCCAGACTCACCAGAGTGAGTCTGTAATCCCAACACTAGGGAGGGTGAGACAGGAGGATTCCAGAGACTCTGGCCAGCCAGCCTAGCTGAGTTGGTGAGTTTTAGGTTCATTGAGAGACTCTGTCGGGTGAAAAAAAAAAGGAAGACACAGCTGGGCGTGGTGGTGCACACCTTTAGTCCTAGCACTCAGGAGGCAGAAGCAGGCCGATCGCTGTGAGTTTGAGGCCAGCCTGGTCTACAAAGTGAGTCTAGGACAGCCAAGGCTACACAGGGAAACCCTGTCTTAAAAAAAAAAAAGGAAGACACTCAAGAACCTCTGTGCTTTCCACCCACATGTGTGCACACATGTGTACACGCCACAGGTACACACACATGGACATGCACACTCACATACATCCTCCCACAAAAGTGTTGTGTGTGTCCATCTGAAAGTTTACATTGCTATGGCTGACCTGGTCCAGGTGGAGTCTTTGTTGTTTGTACTCTTGTAAAGTCCTTTCTTATTTAAAAAAAAAATCGCCGTTTAGGCTTGTTTGGCTGCTAACCCTGGACAGCCAATGTGGAAGTTGTTTTGATCAGTAAAGTAAGACACAGGAATCCATTCTGTGCAGAGTTTGGAGAGCTGTAGTGCCTGGCTCAACCCCTGACTGATGCTTACCGTGTAGAGCCTTCTTACTCAGGTTGTTAATTGGTCCCCTTGTGCCTTCGTTTCCGCATAAGGCAAGTGAGGTACCACCCTGCTGTGCTGGTGTGGCAAAGGGTTGGAGGACTGGGGAGATTTTAGGAGCAGAAGAAGAAAGTAGCCAGTGCAGATACAGCAGGTATCTCTGAGAAGCGTCCCTCAGGTCAGTAAAGTACTGCCAGGAGCCTGGCGTTTCGGTTGCCCACGAAGTATGTGGTTTTGGGTCCCTTAGATAAAGGCACCGTGAGCTCTTATATGATTTCCTATTCTGTGTCCTCACTTTGAAAGGCTCTTTCGTGTGTCTCTCACTCCACATGTATCTTAAGGAAGGACAGACCCCTCCACCGTCCCCACCCCTGCGATCTCCCATGAGCACCTGCGTTTCTGCTGTTCTTGATGTTTTATCTATGTCGCCTTCCTTTCTCACAAGGCTGGGGACAGGGGCTATGTCTGGAACACATGTGTGTCAGGCATTCACCGAAGGCCAGCTTCAGTCTAGAAGAAGCTGAACCCACAAGTTCTACAGAGAACTTGCTTTTCTTCTCTTGCCTCAGTTTCCCCCTTTCTCCATCTTGCCACTGAAAAGTAGATATGCTGAAAATTCCTCAAGGACGGGAGACATCTAAAGCCTGTTTCTGTTTTTTTCTTGACATGCTCAAGCTCTTTGGAAACTAGGACAGCCCTGCTTCCCTCCCAGTGGTGCGGCAAGATGATAAACCAGGCTGGGAACTCTAGACTGGGTTCCTTAAATAACAGATACTCCAGGGGCTGAAGTCCAAGACCAAGGAGCTGGTTAGTTCTATACTATTGAAGGTCCTTCGTGCTTACAGGAGGCTGTGCCTTTACATGGCAGTGTGTATGAGGGGGATGGAAGAAAGAGAGAGATAAGAGAGAGGGAGAGGAAGGGAAAGAAAGAGGGAGGAGAGAGAGAGAGAGAGAGAGAGAGAGAGAGAGAGAATGAGAATACACAAGTGATTACATTCTGGCAAGGCTACTTTATTAATCTCTCAAGAGTCCCATCTACAAATATCGCCACACTAAGGCTCCAGGGTATAAATTTGGAGAGACTACAGATCAACCCACAGTAAGTGTGCGTGGCCACATCAGGTCTAGATGAATAAGAGGTACCCCAGCGCTCCATATCACCCCCTTTCTCCCTGCGTAAGGAAGACTCCCCCACCCAGCAGACCTCTGTGTCCTTACTTATCCATCAGCATTTGGATTCTGTCTCTGTCTGACTTCTCTAACAAAGTGCCTCACTTTCAAGCTGAATCCAGCCTGTAGACATGCCTATTTTTGGGACTGAGTACACTATGCGTGTTTTTATTTGAGTCACTAGACCATATCTCAAAAACAGGAGTAATCGAGAGAGAAAGCTATGGTGACAGCTGCTGAAGGTACAGCAGCCCTGGTGACGCTGGGTACCTCTCCTCCTGTGTGGTTCCTACGCTTGTGGCTGTGCTGTAGCTGATTGAAATGGGCGCATTCCATTCACCATCAGTCTAGAATGTTCTTGCACATGGCCCAGCCGTCCATGGGTAGTGCTCTCCTGTCCCCAAGGGCAGCTGAGATTCCAGCTGTTGAGCAGGCCTTGGAATTTTTTCCCCCACGTAATTCTGTTCAACACATCAGGAAATCAAATCAGGCTTTTTTCCTGCTTAGTGAAAGTTGAAGGTTTGATAAAGCCATATTTACTACACTTTCTGCTTTGGTTTGGAGATTTCAGGAGTTCATTCCCAGCAGGCCTTGAGTCTTGTCCTAGGACCTTCTGGTCACTCACTTGCAGGTGCTCCTCAGAGCCATGTGCCCATCTGCAGAGTGTAAGTAGATGGTGTTTTCCCATCTGTGGGGTAGCTGTGGGGTCTTCACATACTCGGTTGTCTCATGTGGCAGTGCTATCCCTTACTTGTTCTCAATCTGGTGATCCTGAGCACCGTTCGTTGTTCGTTTGTTTGCTGGCTTTGGAAGATCAAAGGCTTGAAAGATCAAAGGCTGCGACCACATGTATCATGGAAGAGTTAACTATCTGAGGGCTAGGAAGTGGCTTAGTAGGTAAAGCACCTGCTGAGCAAGTGCGAGGACTTGAGTTCGATTCCTAGAACCTGCATTTAAAAAAAAATACATGACCTGGAGAGGTAGAAACAGAGTGGAGGATCTTTTAGACTTGCCCAGGCTGTTAACAATCTCCAGTTCAGTGAGTGACAGTGCCTTAGAAAACAAGCTGATGGTGACTGATGTGTGATAGTCAAAGCCATCCTCCTGCTTCTACCTGTGTGTATGTGTGTGCACGTATGTGTAAACACACATGCACAGAACTGACTATCGGAGGCAGCAATGATGTCTGTGCAAGCCAGATTGCCTGTTTTTGCAATGCTATCCCAGGTCAGAAGAGACTGGGGAGGAGGGATCCTGTTCCTCGGATCACTCCTCAGCGTAGTCGTGACAATAAATGAGTCACAAGTCTCCCCATCTCCAGGCCGTGGGCGTATGTCACTGAGCTTAATTACCAAGCCCTCAGATGCGGTCAGCAGCCAGTGGTACCCACCTCCGCGGGGGGGGGGGGGGGAGGGTGTCTATTCTGACACACAGCAGAGACACACGCACCTGCGTGACAGGGCTGTCCAACGCTGGCTGCCTCAGCCTGAGGAAACCCTGCATCAGATGGTATCAGATCTCTGGTCTTCTCTCTCACTTCCTTCTGTGGATCCTCAGCTTGGCCGACACCCACGGTGCTTGGTAGAGACGGCTTTGTCGTGTTGCGGCTGCAAGCCCACGCATTCTAGAGGCCTTCTGGTTTCAAGCATGCACCCCATACATACAGTGGTCTTGGCTTAGCATTTCTTAAGTGGGGCTTGTTAATTAGAGTGGCTCTATCGGAGCTCGGTTTAAATGGAATGGTGCTGACTTCCCTGAGTAGACAACCCTGGTCCCCTCTTGTGTCTCCTGTCACACATCAGTCACCATCAGCTTGTTTTCTGTGGTGACAGCTGCTGAAGGTACAGCAGCCCTGCTGACGCTGGGTACCTCTCCTCCTGTGTGGTTCCTACGCTTGTGGCTGTGCTGTAGCTGATTGAAATGGGCGCATCCCATTCACCATCAGTCTAGAATGTTCTTGCATATGGCCCAGCAGTTTAGTAGGATAAGGGTGAGCACTGAGTACTTGCCCGCATTGTCCCCGGGTGCTACAACGGATGCACATCAGGACTGCATGCATGCTCGGCTCCAGCCCATGCAGCTTACGCAGCATTAAAGTTACAGCCACAGTGTCCCTTCTCATGCCTGCTCTGGGCTTCTTGGAGGGTGAGCGATGTGCTTACAGTGACACATTTAGAATGTGTATTGCTGTGCCACGGAGCCTGCTCAGGCTTGAACCAGCTTCTTCCCTCTTCATTCCTATCTGGCCCTGGCCAGGCTCTTCATCTAAGCTCTTTTTTTTTTTTTTGGCTGGTCTATTGGTTATTTCCCATCACCTCTTTCTGTGGCAGATACCTCGCCATGGGGACTCAGGGTCATAAAGTGGCCCTAAGCACCAGTTCATGACTGGACTGATCCGGAGACATGGCAGTAGGAAGAAGAGAAGGTGACACGTCTTTCTCTTTGCCCGGGGCTGTCTTGGAGCGGTGTCTCTAAATTAGACAGTCTGCTCCCTACCCCACCCCACCCTCCACAACACCAATTGTAGCCACCGGACCCAGTGAAATGGGATTTAATAAGGGAAATAAGCTGGACCTTTCTACAGCTGCTAAAAGACTGGATGGATGGCACAGCCTTGGCCCCCCTCTGCACCGAAAGCAGCTCTATGTTCTCAGGACATCATGGCACAGGCCTCCTGTTCCATTCTGCAACTGGGATATGCATGGCTTAGATAGATGGAAGACAGGATCCTACCTGGCTGAGGGCCCATAATTAGCACCAGGCCTCGATCTAGTCTCTAAACTAGAACACCATCCCCCAAGCTCTGCTTTATCTCACCATGCCCTTTTCCTTCTCTTCCAGGAAGATGAACTGAAGGCTGCCGTGAGGAGGGAACATCGCCTGAGGGCCCCTGGAAAGGCCTTCCCTCGAGGGCCCGGCAGCATGACCAGGTAATAATGCCACTTTTAACCCACCTTGGGATCCCTCTGAAGGGGAGGAAGGAGTCACAGGGAAGGGAGGGCCTGTGGGATGGACAGACTCTAGCGAGCCTAATTGGCCTGTGATCTCAGCCTGCTGAAGCACCCAGGGGCGTCTCTCAAACCAGAATGCAATGGTCCATCCTAGTTTCTGCTGGTCCTCCATCTCTCCCCTCCTCACCTATGCCGTGGGGATGCTGGCCAGGCCCCAGCTCTCCACCTGGTTTCTATAGCTCTTGGAATTCATGCCAGGCGACCGTTTTTTTTTTTTTTTTTCTTACTGAGATGCAAAATGGTTTCTTAATTAGCCTCCCTACCTCCCTGCCTGTCATCCTGCCATGATCCTCATAGCAGATGGAGAGCTCTTGGCTTCTTCAAAGCACTCCCTCCTCTGCCTCCCATAAATACATGGCATCCTGGTGACCTTGTATGACCTTGGTATCTGGCACTCCACCTCATTCACCAAGCTTCAGCCACCCCAACTTTTTTTTTTTAACTTAGAACCTCAATCTGGTCCCAGCTCCAAATGGCTTCTCAGCTAAGAAGGCACTCACTTTCTCCTTTTCCCAAAGCCCCAGCCACTGAGGCCCCGAGCTCTTCCCACAAAGCTGCCTGCCACCATCAGCCTGAAAAAGCTCACCTTGACTCTCCTTCTATGGGACCTTGTCTCACCTGGGTTTTTAAATGCCCTTTAGTCTGTCAGTCCTTTCTCAGTTTGTGACATACCATCACTGCTGTGTCTGTCTGTCTCCTCTGATCTGGTCTTGGCTGTTGCCTCCTCCATTGCTGAGCCTCCAGCCTGTGGAATGCAAAGATTTCTTTTTTAAAAAATATATTTTATTGATTTATTCATATTACATCTCAATTGTTATCCCATCCCTTGTATCCTCCCATTCCTCCCTCCCTCCCATTTTCCCCTTACTCCCCTCCCCTATGACTGTGACTGAGGGGGACCTCCTCCCCCTGTATATGCTCATAGGGTATCAAGTCTCTTCTTGGTAGCCTGCTATCCTTCCTCTGAGTGCCACCAGGCCTCCCCATCCAGGGGACGTGGTCAAATATGGGGCACCAGAGTTTGTGTGAAAATCAGACCCCACTCTCCACTCAACTGTGAAGAATGTCCTGTCCATTGGGTAGATCTGGGTAGGGGTTCGAAGTTTACTGCATGTATTGTCCTTGGCTGGTGCCATAGTTTGAGCAGGACCCCTGAGCCCAGATCTGCCCATCATTATATTCTTCTTGTAAGTTTCTAGGACCCTCTGCATCTTTCTATTTCCCCATTCTCCCATGATTCTCTCACCTGGAGTCCCAATAGGGTGTCCTCCCCTCTGTCCCACTTTCCTGATAAGTGAAGACATTCATGGGACATGCCCCTTGGGCTAGTGTCCAGATATAAGTGAGTATATACCAGTTCTGGTATATACTCTTTCTGCTTCTGGGTTAACTCCCTCATTATGATCATTTCTAGTTCAATTCATTTGTCCACAAATTTCAGGAATTTCTTGTTTTTAATAGCTAAGTAGTATTCCATAGTGTAAATGTACCACAGTTTCTTTATTCATTCTTCTACTGAGGGACACTTAGGCTGTTTCCATGTTCTGGCTATTATGAATAAGGCTGCTATGAACATGGTTGAGCAAATTTTCTTGTTGTGTGGTGGAGCATCTTCTGGGTATATTCCAAGGAGTAGAATAGCTGGGTCTTGAGGAAGCCCTAGTCCCAATTTTCTGATATAGCACCAGATAGATTTCCAAAGTGGCTGTACTAGTTTGCATTCCCACCAGCAATGAAGGAGTGTTCCTCTCTCTCCACATCCTCACCAGCATGTGCTGTCACTTGAATTTTTGATCTTTGCCATTCTGATGGGTGTAAGATGGAATCTCAGAGTTGTTTTGATTTGCATTTCCCTGATGACTAAGGAGAGTGAGCATTTCTTTAAGTGTTTCTCAGCCATTCAATATTCTTCTGTTGAGAATTCTCTGTTTACTTCTGAGCCCCATTTCTCAATTGGGTTATTTGGTCTGGTGGCATTTAATTTCTTGAGTTCTTTATATATTTTGGATATTAGATCTTTGTCAGATGTAGGGTTGGTGAGGATCTTTTCCCAGTCTGTCGGCTGTTGTAGTTCTGTTGACAGTGTCTCCTGCCTTACGGAAGCTTCTCAGCCTCATGAGGTCCCATTTATTAATTGTTGGCCTTAAGGCCTGGGCTGTTGGTGTTCTGTTCAGGAAGTTGTCGCTTGTGCCAATGTGTTCCAGGCTCTTCCCCACTTTTTCTTCTAACGGACTTAGTGCCTCTGGTTTTACGTAAAGATTTCTTCAGTGTTGGTTACATAGAGAATTAGTGCTTTGGGGTTTTTGTTTTTCAGAGTGACTGTTTCACTATGCATATCAGATGGTTCTAGAACTTACTATATGCCCCCTGCTTTAGCCTCCTGAGATACGGAATGACAGGCCTGCACCACAAGGGCAGGCTTTTAAAATTCTTTGTTTTTTTTTTTTTCAGTTTGGGTGAACTGGGCCTTGGATACATTAGGCAAGAGCTCTAACTACAGAGCCACACCCCCAGGAGCCACACCCCAAATCCCAATGGTGGTTTTGAGCAGCTGATTTCACAGTTTCATGTGACTATTTGACACAGAGTAGCTAAACTCTTAACTGTTTGACCTTCATGTTCTAACCTTTCTTTCCACGTAGTTATCTTTTTTAAAATGTGGTTTTTGGATTAAGGATATAGCTCTATGGTGGAGCACTTGTCCTGTATGTAAAAGGCCCTCAGAACAACAGCAGCAAAAAGTCTGGGACCAGAGAGATGCCCCAGGGATTAAAAGCATGAACTGAGTGACGACCTGAGTTCCATTCACAGCATTGATGATCTATGTCTCACTCCCTGCCTGTAACTCCAGCTCCAGAGGATATGTCGCCCCCTCCTGGTCATGATGGACATTGCACTCACATGTACAACTTCCCTACACTCATAAACACATAATTAAAAATAAAATCTTTAAAGTGTTGGGGGTTTTCCTCTCTGAAGAAACTGCAGTGTCAACAAGAGTAAGGATCCTTGTATTGCTGGTGAGGACTGGCCATCCAGTGAGGAATGTAGGCTGGTGGGCGGGGGGGGGGGGTCCCTCCAGAATTTAGCAAGGACTGCATATGATCCAGCAATCCCACATGGGTTCTGTGTTTCCCTTAATGGCTGTTGTGATTAAAAAAAAAATACTCTGACAAAAAAACAGCTTAAAGAGAGAGGGTTTGTTTTATAGTCTACTGCTGTAGGGGAAGTCACAGTGGCAGGAGTCCAAGGCAGCTGGTCACATTGCGTCCACAGTAAAGAAGCAGCAAGCAAGAGATTGTACCCACTTTCTCCACCTTACACAGTCCAGGATCTGCCCAGGAAATAGTCTTAGCTGTCATAGAGATGGCTCTTCCTACATCAGTTAACTAAATCAGATTATCCCCCACAGGCATGCTCAGAGGCCAGTCTCACCAATGAGTCTAGATTCTGTCAGGTTGCCAGTTAACGCTATCCCAGGGTGTGTAGCCAAACAGATCAAAAGTAGGGTGAGGCTATGGCATAGATTTATAGTGGCCCAAAGCCGGAAGGAATCCAGTGTATCCCTTGATGGGGAATAGACACACATAGAATTCACAGGCAACCCAGCTTGAGTTCTCCCAAAGACCGGAAACGTCTGCTCTGCTGCCTTCTCTGCATGCCCTTCTCAACAGGCTTAGAGGTACTGAGTGAACGTACCTCCTCCCTCTTTCTGCCTTGCACGGGTGTCAGAGAAGCCTAGTGACTCACAGGGTACAGACGGTAACCGCATACTGTCAGGGGTGTGCCAGACCTTTCCCACTCGCTCCCATGCCAGCCTGACTCTGTCATTATCATCGGCAATGAGAGGCCATTTCAATACGAGCTATGGCCTGGTGGACCTTGGGGACATCAGGTGAAGCCAGCCACAAAAGGATGGATGATAAACAATCGAATTGTTTGTTTGTTTGTTTGTTTGTTTGCGTATTCACAGACTGGGCATGCGGCTACCACTGAGTCACACCCCACCCCACCCCTCTTTTTTACTTTTCGTCTTGAGGTGGGTTCTCATGTTGTACAAGGTGGCCTTGCCTTCGCTCTACCACCAGGCAGGCTTTGAGCCACAATCCCCTTACTAAGCTTCTTGACTAGCTGCCATTATAAGCCTGGCTTTGGTTGTACTTAAATGAAGTCCTTGGAGAAGTCAAATTTGAGACAGAAAATGGAGTGGTCCCTGGGGCCAGGAGAGCAGAGGTTGGGAGTCATCGTTTAAAGGGACAGAGTTCTGGACATGGGTGGCAGTCGCGGAGGTGGGTTGGGGGGGGGGGAGGAGGGACACACTTTTTTTTTAGTATCACTGAACTAGGGAACTTGAAAATAGTTAAGATGGTATCGTGGCTACGTTTAATCAAGTTTTAGAAATGAATGTGCTTTTCTGTTAGGGTCCTTTGCCCTGCTCCCCTCAGCCTCTGTTCTTCCAAGGAGCTCTGAGGAGAGACCCTAAGAAAAGTCAGGCACACGCACGCTAAGGACACACACAGGGAGCCTCAGTGACCTTTTTAGCCCTGGAGCCACAGTTTCAATTGGTGGCGCCGTTTGGTTTAAGCACGGAATACAGCATGATAGGGCTGGTGGGGAGCTAGGCGGTGGGATAGCTTTCTTCTTCCTTCTCAAGCCACTTGCCACCATGGGCGTGGGGGTGGTCCTGCGGGTTTCTGAGAAAACCAGCCTTGCTCCAGAACCAGGTGCAGTCCCAGCTCCGAGGCAGCCTCTTTGCCCAGCATCTGGGATGGACTTGACATTTCCTACCTCTGAAGACCAGGACTTACTTCAGCTTCATGTTTTCCTTAAGGCTGGAAATGTGTGGGTTCCTTCTCAGCATCCCCTTTTAGACAGGCTGTTGAGGAGAGGGCTGGAGAGATAGGTCAGAGCTTAAGGGTACTTAATGCTGTCTTAGAGGACCTGAGTTCAGTTCCCAGCTCCCATATCAGGCAGCTCACAAACACCTATAGCTCCAGGCTTCAAGGGACATCTGATATCTGAGGACATCTTTGGGTATATATTATGTGTATATTCCCTCACGCAGACAGACACACATACACTTAATTAAAGTTATAAAAAAACAATCTTTGGCTAGGCTTCTGGGTGCCGAGTGAGAGTACCTCCCCCTCTGCTCCGCAGGGGTGTCGGAGGAGCCTGGTGACTCACAGGGGGGCCCAGATAGGCATAGCAAGCTGCCAGAGATGGTCCCAGATCTGTCCCGCCCCCTTGCCAGCTGGGCTGGGCTCTGTTCTCTTCCCAGTTCTGGGTGAGCTGGCTTGCAGGCTTAGAGCCTTCCATGGGAGACAACAGCTCACCAGATTGCCCGTGGGCTGAGCATCTCGTGTCCTCAGGTAGCTGGGAAGAAGGGAGTCCCAGGGCAACAGTGAATGTTACCTCGGATGCACAGTAGGCAGGTGCTTGTCAATATAAACCTGATTCCCAGAAAGACTCGGGGTGGGGTCGCTCTAGATCTTTTTAAAAAATTATTGTCTGGAGTTGCAATCTGCTTTCTAGTAGACATCACGAAGAGAACAACATTAATTATGGATGCGAGGAGGTGTGTGGCCCCTTGCTCTCCCTAAGCTCGAGTAGAGCTGATAGATTCCGAGGGCCAGATGTGGTCCAGACTACTAAACACTGTATCAAAGTCTCTCTGGCGAACAGCCTTGCAGAGGAGCATCAAGCCCGGAAATCTGGGATGCAGTACAGAAAATGTGTTCAATGCCTTGAGGCTTGCAAAGTCACCCGTTTACTGATTTCACAAACTAATTCTAATTCCTTCATCGGCTGAGCTAGACAGTCTGTGAGCTGCCCCTGGGCAGGACAGCTGTCCCACGGCAGGTCAAGGTTTGAGGCTTCGTTTGCTTTGGGTAGCTATGGCTAGATGTTGTAAGCACCTCTCTGCCGGGTACCTTGTAGCTCCCTCTAGAATCAGCTGTGAACCCCGGAAATGTTTGAGCACATACCTGGAGACCAGCTTTGGCAATTGAGCTTTCTCTGATTGGTGGGGCAGCATACAGGCCTGGAGATGCCAAGCCCCCAAGCCACGTATTGTTATTTGTTAGTCTGTAGCTCAAGTTGAGCTGCAACCTGTAAGTCCAGTGACTGTGTTGGCAGGGTCTACAACCCACTGTACAATGCCAGTATGAAAAATGATAGCATTAGGTTAATTGAGAATATTATAGAAGTTTAGGAGGATGGCACACAGATATTTAGGACTTGGTAGGCTAAGCAAAAGAAAGCACATGCCCACTCCCAGTTTTTATTTCCCATTTTGGTCCCAGAGATACTTACAGAGACACATGCAAGGACCTCAGACATCTTATGCTTGGGACAAAAGAGATCTACATGACCTTGTCTTTGGCTATCTGGAGCCCACACTGTTTGTCCTGGAGAGGTCTCTTTGGGTGCGTTGTTACTTTGAGTACTTCTCTTTTGCAGGAAGCAGCTTGGCTCAGTTCCCAGGAGAACGTTCTAGGCTAAGTGCATCTCTGATGGCAACCTGGAGAGTTTTAAGGGGTGCTTTGTGGTGATAGTAATGTGGGCTGTGAGCCTCTCTCCTTTGTACAGACACACATCTGTCCTTCCCTCCATTGTTACTCACACTCCATCCCCCCCCCAACACACACACACAACTATGTGCTGGGCTCTGCTGGGACCTGTGAGCCTAAATGTTGCTGGTGTGCCCTGGGCTCTTGCCAGCCAGGCAACTTCTACTCAGTGAGCCCTGAGGTGGCATCAGGGTTCAAGGTGTTTGCATGTAGAGGCAACAGGTCTGCATCCCTCCTATAAAACCAACAGCCACTTCACAGAGACCTTTCCTGGCCTGTTGACTCCAGCATCCAGAAGCCGGGCCTCTGACTAAGGCAGTGTGTTCATGGATACTTACAAGAGGAGTGTCCTGGGTGGGGCTGCCAACTAGAGAGGGACCTGGATGCAGGTCCTGCCCTGCCGAGCTGCACCCTACATGGATGTTGGCTTCTGGGACAAGGTGAGCACTGTATCTTCAGTGTAACTGCAAGAGGTCCAACCAGAGCCTTAAAAAAAACAACAACAACACTGTTTTGTGCTCACAACTGTCCTTGTCTCTGGACTCCACTGAGGATTATGGACATGAGTCTCTGAGTCCCAGTTGTAGGATGAAGCAGAGTCCTAGCCCTTGGTAAATACAATGGAGGAAACTGTGCCAGAGTCCATATGAAGAACGGGTGGTTATAGGACAGAGAGCCAACAGCTGTGAGGTGCGAGTTGGGGGTGCGTTGGGAGTTGGAGTGTGGCCTTCAGACACAGAACAATGGGTGTTAGGCTCAGCAGGACCCAGCTGGGGCCAGAGCCACACCTGAGAGCAGAACCCCACCTGGGGAATAGGCTGTATTTCCATCAGTATTAGATCTAGAATAACTGTCCCCACAAGGTCTGACATAAATAGGTAGCTGTCTGGGGTCAAGCTGAAGCAACGTGGGATGCTGTCTGGCGACAGTTAACAATGACATTGCAGCAGGAGCCGGCTTCCACGCAGGATCATCACCCACATTGTAAAAGGCCTGTAGAAAAGCAGTATGGTGAACTGGGAGTGTGTAGACGCAAGTGGCGGGATGAGGGTTCCGTTAGCCTCTGTGGGCAGGGCAGCCTGTCACCAGAGGGGCCCTGCTCAAGAACAGAGCTGGACCGGGATAGGAGTGGTGCAGGATGGGTAGGTACATCATGGTAGGTAACGGAGCCCCTAAGTGCAAAAGATCCGAGGTGGGATTGAGCTTGATTTGTTTAGGGAAGAGAGGCCAGGGTATCCTCAACATGTAGCCAGGCCAGCAGAAGACAGGTAGACACAGGAGAGGTTCATAGACCTGAAGAGTTTGGATTTTATTTTTATTTCCATGGAAACTGCAAGAAATTTCTAGAAGGGAGAAGCAGGGCTTGAAAATAACTGCAGAAAGCTATATTGGGCTCCAGATGAGACCAGATCCTGGGTGCTCGGAGCCCCTCCCCCTGACTCTCTTGACAAATGGGACCCTGAGGTATGACAGCTCCCACCAAACGTGTGGCCCCGGGGTTGAGGTTCAAGAGTGAGAACCATTTGACTGAAATAAACCATGACATCTTCTTCCAAGTTTGCTGCCGGAAGCCTCAGGTGGCAGCAAGATGACTTGCGTGAGCTTCTGCATACCAGACACCCTCATGACCCAACCCCCACCCCGTAGCATCCTCTGCAACCTCCAGGGGTGCCACGTGCCTGCCCCCTTTCTCTTGGAGTCAGGAAAACTGTCTAGTTAAATGCCTCATAGCTCACAGAGAGTCTGAGACAAAGAGGGCTTCGGAGGCGGGAAGCCCGTCTTTGTGACAGACTGCTCTAACATTCAGGGAGGAATGGACGGAGCTAGAAGTCTGCCTTTGGGGTGGAGAATGTTGTTTCCTCCTAAGAATTAATAGGAGCTCCATGCAGGGACTTCTCTCATCACTGGCACACCCTGACCTGCTTTAGAGAAACCACGAGAGACAGAGAAAAGGGTGTATGTGCGCCATTTTTATCCAATGTCAATACTGGGCCAAAGTTTTAGGTAGAAGAATTAGTGCTTCCAGTCTGAGCAACACTTTCTTACCTGTTAGGGTTCTCATGGTATAAGGGATAGAAAATGATTCTTGTTTGTCCAAGTTAACTTTGATAGAAAACATAGGTGCTCAACCCTTTTCCCTCTGTATATCTTCACCCTGTGTCCTTGTCATTAATTTCATCCAAGACCTGTTCTTCATTTATGGTGGCAAACTACATAGTAGTTTTAGCTCTTACTCTCAATTCCCCATATCCACTGGGAAGAGAGTCTCCTTTTTTTCTCCAGCTTCTCACACAAGGGGCGTAGGACTTCCCTAGCCTATTACTGTATCTTGGGACAGAGTATTGGCTATATACCAGGACTGGGTCTCATTCCAAGTTTGAACCATCACTATGGGTGTGATGAAGATGGGGGACAGCAGGAGGGATGTCACTTCTGGTTGCAAGGTGGCACTGCCTTGTACAAACAGGCCCCAGGAACTCTGTCCGGAGGAATTCAAGGCTTTTTACTGCTCCAGACAGTATTGAACAGGCACCGGAGGGGACCAGCTTGCTGCCTATTCCCATCCTGGGCAGATCCTAATGGCCATCTTGTCTCCTGTCTTTCTCCTCACAGGTAAAGGCAGAACATGCCTGGCTCTCCGCGGTGACCTGAGCGGGAAACTCGATTCACCGTGAAGGAGAAACGCCAGCTCCAAGCCAAACTGGAGAACTTGGAACAAGTCCTGAAGGTAGGACAGTTTCATGTTCCATGATGACCCTTCTGCAGCCAGCAGTGGGATGGGAGGGGGTGGGGGTGGGGGTAGCTATTGTCGCAGATGGGAAGTAGGATGGAGCATCTCCAGCCCTACTGGCCTTTTGGTCGTTTGATTCTTTTTTTCTGGTGTGGCCCTCACAGGCGCTTTGAATTCAGAGCCAACTCATTTGGAGATTCACAAGAAATGTATGCTCAGTGGAGATATACTCAAGCAATTCTAGGCAACTGGCACCTCCTCTCTGGGTTTCTAGTTCAGGAGACTGTGGGGAGAGGGAGGGAGGGAGGGAAGGAAAGAGAGAGAGAGAGAGAGAGAGAGAGAGACAGAAAGAGACAGAGACAGAGACACAGAGACAGAGACAGAGATACAGAGAGAGACAGAGACAGAGAGACAGACACAGACAGACACAGACACAGAGAGACAGAGACAGAGACATACAGGGAGAGACAGACAGAGACGGAGATAGAGAGATAGAGAGACAGAGAGAGAGACAGAGAGACCCACATCAATCATTACATCATTGCCTCCACCCACTGCGCGCTCTTCAGGATACAAGCTTCCCACCACCTGGCTCACCTCCTTTTGTAACAAAGAAAGTGTCTGGCAGATTAACTAGAGGATGTCCAGAGCCCATTCATGACAGTGACCAGGAGGGACAGTTTAAACTGTCCATTCTCAGAAGCCCCCAGCAGTCACTTGGTGATGTCAAGGAGTTAGCCCACACTGGATGCTGGCAGTGCTGAGATTGGGCTGTCCCTAGACACCATCTGGACCAGCTAAGGAGCTAAAGTACCGGTTAGAGTAACAGTGGGCACCTGGGTCCCCCATACCACAGCCTCTAATGTTCGCATATGCGGTTCTTGGCTCTCTTCAAAGCAGAATTTTTGTGAAGCTGACCTGATCGAAACTGGAGTAGGTAGGAGGGTGAGGGAGGATGGACAGATGGACAGTGTTTTTGTAAGACTCCAGTGAGAATAACACAAAAATGGATTGGAGTCCCTTTTGTGGGTCAGGCTAGTCCAGTAGACCCCTCCTCCTCCTCCTTGGCCTGGCTCCCTCTTGATCCCTATACTCTTAAAATGGTGACTGGCTGGGGCTGGAGAGATGGCTCATCAGTGAAGACAAACGGCTGCCTTTGCAGAAGACCCAGGCTTGGAACCCAGCACCCATGCCGTGGCTCATAACTGTCCCTTAGCTCTAGTTCTAAGGGCATCTGGCACCCTCTCCTGGGCTCTCTGGTACCAAGCAAGCACACAGTACACATACATACATGCAAACAAAGCACAGCCCCATTAAAATAAAAATAAATAAATCTCAAAAAATATATTAAGTGGAAGCTGGCTCAGCCAGTGACGCGCTGTGCAAGCTTATGGACCTGGATCTGGGCCTGCAGCATCTGCATAAAAGCCCAGTGTGGCAGGCGCCTGAAACTCCTGAGTTGGAGGGTAAGGAGGGAAGTAAAGTGGGGTGGGGGTGGGGGTGGGGGTGGGGGTGGGTGTGGGGGTGGGTGCAGGTGCCTGGAGCTTTATGACCAATGGTCTAAATGAGTCAGGAAGCTCTAGATTGAGCCTTTCTCAGACAAATGAGCTGGAGGGCCCGAGAGGTGGCTCAGCAAGCAAGGGGCTTTGCCGCCAAGCCTGAAAGCCTGAGCTTGCTTCCTGTAAGCCACGTGGACAAAGGAGAGGATACTCAAAGGTTGTCCTTTCATACCCACACAGCATGTGCCCTCACCCACATACCACAGGCCTGCACACGCACACACACACCGAAATAATAATAAAAATAATAATGATAGCAACGACAGTATGAATAAATAAATATGAAGACGGCGGAGACGAGGAAGACAGAGCTTCATTCGGAGTCTAACTTGGCTCTAAGTATCCAGGGAGACCGGATATAAACAGAGATGCGGCCCATTCCACAATTCCTACTGTTTTGGAAAGATGAGCCGTTGTTTACCCAGGATGACAAGTCATGGAACCAGGACTAGATTTCCCTCACTTGAACCGTGCGAGAGAGATGCTGAGCACCGCGGGTGACTCTGAAAACATTGTCCCTTGCTCTGGGGACGTTCAAGTTAGGGTTCTGTGGCTGTGACAAACACCGTGACCAAAAGCAAGTTGAGAGGAAAGAATTTATTTCATTTTATGCTTCCAGATCACTGTCTCTTTGGGGGTGGGGGATGTCCGAGCAAGAGCTCAGGGCAGGTACCACAGAGGAACACCACTTACTGGCTCACTCTTTGGATTGTACTCAGCTAGCTTTCCTATTTGAACCAGGATGACCCGCCTAGGGGCGGCATTGCCCACATCATGGTGCCTCCTCCCATAACAAACAGTTAAGACAGTTCTCCTCACGTAGGGCCTGATCTGGGCCATCCCTCCGTTGAGACTCCTCCTCCTCAGATGACTCTTGAGCATGTTAAGCTGGCAGGGTATCATGTTTGGGAAAGGACAGTTAAAGGCAGCACCTGGCAGTTGAGGCTTCCTTTTGAACAGTGAGCAGGAAGACGTGGTGAGAACAGGTAAGCCCGGGTTGCCCCACACATAGGGAGAGTGCCAGAAGCATCTCCACGGTAGAAAGTTGAGAAGGGAACCTATGATGTCCCCACTCCTAGAGCCCATGCCATTTAAAACACCATGAGATGCTGTCTACTTTCCTTTGGAGGCAGTAGCTGGTTTAAGAAGACTGTGCTCTCCTACCCTATCTTTCTGGGAATGCTGGGGTCGCAGGGGTCCTTGTGAGAGGGCTAGAGCTATCACGGTGCTTCTGAATGGGATCCACACAGCGAGCTTTCTTAGTGGTATCATGGCCTGTGAGGGTACGTACTGTGTGGCCACCAGGTAGTGACCATCACCCGCCCCACACACACACACCTATATATACTTCAATAGCAGGCTGACCTGAACATTGAACACATAGTCTCCGTTGGTGATGGTGCTCTGAAGAAAAGCAATGGGATGCATCTTAGAAACGTGCCTGGGATAGTCCTCAAAAGAGGAGGGATGTTTCCCAGTAAAGCAAGGGGGGAGGGGTATTGTCACTATCAACAGACTATCACTCCCATGCAGAAACTCGGGGAGCCTGGGAAGTTTAGATTTTGTCCTCAGAATCTTGGGGTACCTAGTCCGCTTCTTACTATTACAGTGGCACCATGGGATACGCAGGCTTGGTGGCTTAAAACGGTAGCCATTTGTTCTTTCTTTTTAGTCCAGGTGGGTGAAACTGTTCTCAGTGTGACTAGGCTTGGCTGGAGGTCTCAGTGTCCAGCTAAGGCTGTCACGCTTGTCTGGAGGCAGCTGGACACAGCTGGGCTAGACTGCTGTGCTCTGATGACTACCTAAGTCTTAGCTAGCTCCTGGCTGGCTGTCCTCCAGCTATGTGTGAGGTCTAGCCAGTGACACGGAGGGTTAAACAGAGGAGGAGCAGGCATGTCCCCATAGGGATCAGCTTGAATCTGGCACAAGGTTCTGACACCATATTCTGGAGGCCAAAGCAGGTTCCAGGCTGGCAAGGCCCCAAAGGGTAGAGCGGACAGCCCATCACCAGGTGCGCAGGCGCAGTGGGATCGGAGCACCGCCAATAACTGTTTATCACTTCTGTTCCTGAGGGCTGCGTGCGTGGACCCAAGCTCTATCTGATGTTAGTTGGACAAAATAGCAGGGATCAGGATGATGGGCAGTCCAGACAGGAAATGGCAGCAGTGCCTACCAGGGTGAGAGGAGGTCACGTTCTCAATGTGAGTTCAAGGTGGAGGCCACGGGAGCTGTTGATGGCTGGAGGTAGCAACAGGATTCAGGATGGTGTGGAGCTTGGGCATGGGTTTTAGCTGAGCTTAGGGGCCATGCCCTGTGACAGGAACACTGAGGATGGACTTGTCAATCGCTTTGTGTTGGATGCAGTTCATGGTGACCACGGGATCCTCAGTGCAGAGGACGCTAGGCTCACACTTGGATATCCTCACCACTGGGAAACAGCTGCACTCACTGCTGGGTGGAGCATAAGCGGGAACTGACCCAAGGGGGAACATCAGTGCCTGATGCTGATGCCACCCTGATGGCAAGCAGGGATGGGCATTTGCATCCGTCAATGTGAGGGATGGGCATTTGCATCCGTCAATGTGACTCGCCATCCAGGTGTCTGGTGGTCACGGTTGTCAGAATTCACTGACCTTAGCAGCTCACACTGCCTTCCAAGTGTGATGGTGCAGACGTGATGGTCCATATGTGAAGGATGCCTGTCTTACATTTTATTGTTTGACATCAGACTATGGTTAGTTGTGCCAATGGCCACAGTCACACACTGGCTTTTCTGTTTCTAAACACTGCCATGCCACTCGTATCAACCCTGATCATTTCATTGAGCTGGAGACACTAGATGCTGCTTCCCTGATGGCTCCTGATTGACTGGTGAAGGAAACAAGAAAACTAAGACCCAGAGAAATGTGTCCCTTACATCAGAGCGTATAGCTGGCTAGTGTGCTATATGTGGCACTCGGAGGCAATCTGGCTGACTTTGCCTCTCCCTTTGCCCCCAGCCCCTATTCCTGGCCTCTGTATCTGGGCCCGGGGGTTGGGAACCACTGATGTAGGATGTGAATTGTACTGAGAGGAGCTTTTCCATACTTGTGAGGGATGGTTGCACAATCCCTGGTTTTCAAATGGAATTAGAGAGACGTGGCTGGCGAAGCACAGAGATTTCATTTTAATTCTCGCGCCTTATTTATTTACTTTGCGTGCATAGTGTATGTTTGTATGTGTCTGAACTCGTGTGTCACGGGGAGTATGTGGAAGTCAGAGGGACGATCCGGTGGGAGCTGATTCTCTCCTTCTACCAGGGGCGGGTTTCAGAAATTGAATCCAGGTTATCAGTCCTAGTGGCAGGTGCCTGTATCTAACAAACCAGCCCAGCAGCCCACAAGGAGACTATTTTTGTTGTTGTTGGTGGTGGTGGTGTTTTTTTGTTTTGTTTTGTTTTTCGAAACAGGGTTTCTCTGTGTAGCCTTGGCTGTCCTAGACTCGCTTTGTAGACCAGGCTGGCCTTGAACTCACAGGGATCCTCCTACCTCTGCCTCCCGAGTGCTGGGATTAAAGGTGTGCGCCACCACTGCCCGGCCACATGGAGACTCTTGAGGGCCCCTATCTACTTCCTCCCAGCCCTGCCCCCTGCCTCCTCATTTGAGACACTAAGCTACTTTTGGTGAAAATAGATTTCAGTCTCTGGAACCCTCGTGACTCACATTGGGGTGAACAAATCTGATGTACAGATGGGACAGGAAGTCATGCACACTGAACACAAACAGCCTGCCGTACCCCCTCTCATGTCTGGAGATGCAGACTCAGAACCTGTGCACACATACTCATGTACACACACACACACACACACACACACACACACACACAGCACACTCTTCCCTTGCCCCCTCCCCCCTGTTACCACTATGGTATAACAGAGTCCTCAACGTGGCTTTCCAAACCACCGCACTGAAGACCTGCCAAGGGTGGCTGTGCTTCCTTCATTATCTCTGCTCAGTCAGGGCAGTCCGCAGCACAGGAACACACACCTCTGATTCCCCAGAGGAGGAGGGGAGGGATTAGCTCAGCTAGCTCTGTGTCTGCTCCTCAGGGCAGCCATACTTCTTCAGGAGGTCGCCCTTGACATTTGGAGGCAACTTAGGCACCGCTGTTAATCCTGACAACCAGCTATAAATATCATTGCTTCAAAAATAAATCCAGCCACAGGCAGGCTGGAAACTGGTGAGTTCCCCCCCCCCCCAATGGTGTAATCGGTGTTGCTTTAGCATGGTAAGGCTCTCTTGCTATGTAGCACAAGGCCCTGGGAGCCAGGCATGGCACTGGATAGATAGTGGGTTGGGAGAACCAGGCTTTTTTGGTTGCCCTGTTGCCCTGCAAGAGGTCTTGTACCATGTATGTGCAAGGACAGTATCATTGTGACCATGTGGACACTGTACTAGTTAGTCCTCTACTGCTGTGATAGAATACAATAACCAAGGAATATTATAGACGGAAGAGTTTGCTTGAGCTTATGGTTCCAAAGGGTTTAAGATTCCACGACGGCTGCAGGGGCAGAAGTCGAGCACTGTCATCTTGGAATCCAGGCATGAAGCAGAGAAACCAAACTCAAAATGACGAGCCCACCTCTGATGACATAATTCCTCCACAAGGCCACACCCCGAGCCTTCCCAAACAGTGACACCAACCGAGGACCCCGTATTCAGATGCCTGAGACTGTGTGGGGGCATCTCATTTAAACCACCACGGGTGCCGTGTGTGAGAGAGCGAGAGCCAGCCTTTGGCAAGATTTCATGGCCACCAATCTGGCCACTCTGCATGTTCCAAGCTGTGTGACCCGAGGAGTAGGAGGAGATGCTTGGTGGCCTAAGAGACCGGGAAGGAGGGTGGAAATGAGTCTGTGGCACTTTGGGGCATTTCACAATATGGTAGGACCCACAGGAGACTCACAAAATGGAGGACCTTTAAAAATAGAATAGAATATCAGGCCAGGGGACTAGAATTGGTTCAAATCATGCTCTGGCTACTGGGCTTCCTGTATCAGCTATTATTCATGTTGCTGTGATAAAAAAAAATATCTGAGGAAGCAGCTTAAAGGAGGAAGGTTCATGTTGGCTCGTGGTCTGAGGGGTCCACAGTCCGTTATGGTGGGAAGTCATGGTGGTAGGCGACCGTATGGAGGCAGGAGTTTGCTGCTGAAGTTCCTTACCTCCTCACATCTCGGTAGAGAGGGGAACAGAGGTGGTGAACACTGGTGCTCGGCTTAACTTCTCCTGTAGCCTAGCCTGGCCTCCAGCTTACTATGTATCTGAGGGTTACCTTGCATTTCCAATCCTCATGCGTCTGCCTCGTGGGTGTTGGAGTTGAAGATGTGTAGCATCACACCCAGTTTGTACAATGCAGAGGACTGAACCCAGTGTTCCACGCATGCTACAAACTCAGCCTTAACTTCTCAATTTTACATTTTTTATTCAATGCAAGCTCCCCCCTCCCCAGCCCATGGGAGGGTGTTACCCACATTAAAAATGAGACCTTCCTTTGTCAATAAATTATCTCTAGAAATACCCTCAAAGTCATGCCCAGAGAGTGTCTCTTAGGAGACTGGAGATCCAGTTAAGAGTGAAGATAGGGCCAGCCAGAGATGGTGTGTGTTCCTCTCTGGTCCCGTACAGGTCATCAGGCCCAGCCCCACAGAGTTCTCTGTTCTTAGTCTAGCCATGTCCCTCCCTCCCAAGGCAGCGAGCCTAGAACGCACCAGCTGTGCGATGGACTGTGAGAGAGGACGGGAGGGAACCTGGGTTCCCCTCTTCCATGGTTCACTTGCAGCTTGTGATTCGCTGCATCTTTCCAAGGCAGGCGCAACCTGGGTGAGGTGGTGTCCTGCAGCATGGGTCATGACCGCCTCAGCCAGCTTGGAAAACAGACTCATTCTCTGTCCATCTGTCCACATCTCAACTGTCCCTCTGTCTGCCCCCCCCCTCTTTTGGTGTGTGTGTGTGCACGCGCGCATGCACACAGGCGCACGCCACAGCACGTGCATGGAGATCAGAGGACAACATTTGAGAGTCAGTTCCCTCCTGCCACCTTGTGGGAACCAGAGAATGAACTCAGGTCATCAGCTCTGCGTACAAGTGGCTCCTCTACCTGTGGCACCATCTTCCCTTCACCTTACCTTTTTGGAGTCAATGTCCCTGTTGAAGCCAGCACTCACTGATTTCATTAGATTGGCTGTCTAGTGAGCTTGGGGGACCCCCATGTCTCTGCTTCTCCAGTGTCACAGTTACAGATGTCCGTGACCACTGCCAGCTCTTTCTGTGGGTGCTGGGTATCTGAACTTAGTTCCGTAGGCTTGCGTGGCAGACACTTCACCCACTGGGCTATCTTTTAGCCGCTTCCCCCCCAACTCCTATATTTGGCTGAAACTTTTTGACACCCTCCGTGTCACTTGACACTCATTGAGCTGGGAAGCCATTTTCCAAGAGAAGTGTGAGGTGTGAGGGTGGCTCCTCCAGTGACAGGCGAGCTAGTGTGTGCCTGGTCACAGCAGTTGGGTCTCGAGGCCTCGATCCTCACTGATCCTTCATAGCCAAGTCTGTCATGGATTCCTCTCACCTGGTGACCACTGGTTAAATGTCAGTGCATGTGCACACACACGTGGAGGCACCTAGGGTGACTGGGGACACAAGGACCCTTCGACTTCCCTGGTGCCTTCATAGCAGGTGTAGTGTCGAAGAATGCTGGCAAAAGCTGTTCACGTGGAGAGGAGAGGATGGGGCTGTGGGCTTACAAGCGTGGCCCTGACTCCACTGTCATTCTGGCCAGTCACAAAAGCCAGGCTTTCCAGTCCAGTTGTGTGGTGTCACAGGTCAGAGGAGAAAAAAAAAATGGCATCAAATAAACACAAGCGGACGCTCAGTCATGTAGACACACCAGAAAACTCTGTGGGGCAGTGGGCATGGTGTGGGTTGAGATCTGGCAGTAGAGTGATGCTGGTATAGAAATAGACGTCACAGTGGCTAAGCTTGGTGTTTCGGGGCGGGCAGTGAGGAGCTCAGACAAGCAGCAAGGCAGGGCCCTGAGTTACCTGCCAGCTGTGGGACAGTTTAAACTTCTTCCAAGGTGGGTAGTGGCTGCTGTGCCCTTTATAGTGAGGGGGCAGGAGATGGCTTGACTGGGGCCTGTCTCTCAGGGACTGCTAAAGAAGGGGCCAGGCCTGCACTAAGGAGGTATCTGGTCATGGTCTGGGAGGGAAGGGGCTGGGTCTCACCTGGTGGCAGGTGCAGACCCCAGCAGGTATAGTGGAGGGCGGGATGGTAAAGAGGTCTTGGGCATTGAGTGATAGTGAAAGGAGACCAAGAATGACTCCCGGCTCCTTAGTTAGGGGGGCTGATGGCTTAGTGCTGGTATCTGCTGAGGTCTTCCAACGTCACGAAGAGAGAAATCGGGACTTGTCTCTGGGACAAGCTGAGGCTGGGTTTTGTGTCTGACTACTAGGGGCTCAGAAGTAACTGCTGGCAATAAATAGAGGGAGAAGATCCTTCTGGAAGCCAGGCATACATATGTGTGCCCCTTCATGTCTGTGTGTGTATAAATGTGTGTGTGCATGTGTGTGTCTCTATGTGCACGTGTGCACGTGTGTATGTGTGCGTGCATGTGGAGGCCAGAGGCTAGCCTTGGGTGTCCTTTTCAGGCTCTGTGGTAACTATTCTTCATTGTCAGTTTGGCTATATGTGGAATTATCTAAACCCCAGTGGCTGGGTATATCTGAGAATGATTTTTTTTTTCTTAATTAAATCATCTGTGGTGGGAAGATCCACTTTTAATCTGATCTTTTGAGGTAGAAAGACGCCTTTAGTCTGGGCCACACCTTCTTTTGGCAGCCTATAAACCTTCCTTTGGAAGAAGGAAGCTCTCTCTTTGCCTGCTTGCTCTCGCTCTCGCTGCCAAGTCCACTCCTTTAATGGCATCACGGGCCATTTCTTTGGTATTCTGGTGTACCCTGAAGACCAGCTGGGACACCTCGTGGACTGAGCAACTACTGGATTGTTGGACTTTTCCCTGGTAGACAGCTGTTATTAGACTAGCTGGACCACAGCCAGCAAGGCATTCTAATAAATCTCCTCTCTCTCTCTCTTTATATATATACATATAATATATATATATACACATATATACATATATATATGTGTGTATGTGTATGCTATAATATATAATTATATTATATATTATATAATGAATATATTATATAATGAATATATTATATATTCATTCTACTGGTTCTGTTCCTCTAGAGAACCCCAAGCAGTACAGGACTTGTCCACTTTTTGTTTGAGGCAGGGCCTCTGACTCTCTGATTAGTTTAGGCTGGCCAGCAAGCCCTAGGCATCTTCTTGTTTCTACTTCCCTAGTGCTGAGATTATAAGCAAACACCACTGTAGTTGGCTTTATATGTGAGTCCTGGGATTTGAACTCAAGTCCTTACACTTTTGAAGCAAGCACTTTGCTGCCAGAACCATCTCTCCAACGCCCTTATACCTTTCTGCCGGCACACTGCCTGGGGAAGATAAAAGTGACATACCTCCACCTGGTGCTAGGGCCCACATCAGCTTTGCCACTCCCAGCAGGAAGCCAGTGTGACTGTTTCCCCTGTAACCTCTGAGGACCTGCAGCCCCACATCTGGAGCCATGTCTGCATCGGGCTATTACATCTCCTGCGTCCTCTTGAGGAGTGTAGTCTCCTCCTCTCAGTAATCACTTCCTTCCCCGCACTAAATAAAGAGTGCCCAGTCTGCATTTAGCAGCGCCCACTTCCAAAATAAACAGAAGCACAGAAATTAGCTGGGATAATAGTGCAATTAAACAGTTGCAAGGCGGCTGCGGCACAGGGTCCCTGGCACAGGAGGATGCCCACGGCCCCCTCTTGGAGTTTGGAGATGGCCATGACAGTCAGAGATGAGCTAGCTTTGCATTTCAGTATTCTCAGATGGTGTCCAGGCTCCACTGTATTTTAGCTGTGTGGTGGTAAGCAACGAACTTGGCCTTTCTAAGTCTGCTGTAGAGTAGCAACCACAGCAACCCTGGACTTAGCATCAACTTGGTATGATGCTGGCATGTGGTTGGTCCAGCCTGTGTCTCACTCCCCATCCTTTTTACCAAGGGCACCATGGTCCCTTGCAGGGCTAGTGGCAGAGCCTCTGGTCACCTCACTGGTTGGTGTTTGGGGCTGCTGTGGGTTAGATGTGACATGTCCCTCATGGGATCATAGAACTTGGATGGCTGGTTCCCAGATGGCAGTACTGTTTTTGGAAGTTGCAGGACTGTTAAGTTCCACCGATTGGTAGAGGTATATCACTGCGGGCCTCGAAGGTTACAGTATCACCTCACTTCTGTTCTCTGCCTCGGCCCCTCCTCATTACACATAGAATCACGTGCTGCCTTGCCCTCCCCTTCAGGCTGGTCTGATGATTCAGGCTAAGCCCTCCCACCCTTATGTGTTCTATTGGGAGCTGGTGACTAATATGAGGGGGTCTCAAAGCTCCTCAGGAACCCGGAGAATTCTGCTGGTGTGCGATAGGGAGCCGCCATACCTCGTATCCTAAGAATGCATTGTGGCTTCCTGCTGCTGGTCAGGAAAATCACACTGCAGTGGAGGGATGTGATTAGAAATCCCCAGGCCTGGTTGGGCAGTGGTGGCATGTGCCTTTAATCCCAGCACTTTTGGGATCTCTTAGTTCAAGGCTACCCTGCTCTACAGAGAGAGTTCCAGGACAGACGGGGCTATGGAGAGAAACTCTGTCTCAAACCCCCGACCACCACCAACAAAACAAAACAAAAACAAAACCCTACAGACCCAAACTAGCAGCCACAGCCAGGCAGGGCCAACCAAACATATAAAGACTGACCAACAGGAGGACTCTATGCCAATATATTTGTTTCCCATCTCCTGCTGATCAGGGAGTCAGATGCGAAGGACTCAACAGGTCGCGAGGGGCCAGATGGCACACTCCCCGTGGGTCTCCTGTCCGTAGATTCAGTTGGTTATAAATGGCGATATCTAAAAGTGCATACCTGTACCAAAGAGTACAGCTCTTTCTCTTCTTTTTGTCCCCTTAACACAGTACTATTTACACAGCATCAGGTGTTCTGTGTCATCTAGAGATGATAGGAAGGATGCGGGGGAAGTGCGTGTCAACACTGTGCCTTGGTGTGTAGTGTAAGGGACCTGAGAAACTAGGGTTTTTGGTAGCCCTGAGGTTCTGGTAAAATCCGTAGGGTCCCTCCAGTGGCTGCCTGGTGGGCCCTGTCTTCAGCCAGACATAATGACCTAGCTCAGCCCCAGTGTGAGCAGGTTATGGTAACTGTCTTATGGGATTTTGTTCCTATCTTAGGGAGATCTGTTTTCCCAGCATCCTGAGTTTCTGTGGGCATTTCCATAGCAACAGCGAAACCATCACTTTTGTCTGCGGAGGTGCGGGATAATTACAGCTCTGGAGTTCCCTGGGAGTGACTTATGAGACAGTAGAGGGGACACAGAGGTCATGGTGCCTGAGCACTGCACCCAGGGAAGACTTCCTTTTTCCAGGCTGACAAACAGCCAGCTTTTGTACATCGAAAGAGAGGCTCAGCCCAGGGTGAAGGCTTGGCTTAGCGGTAGAGTGTGTGTGTATAATCTACCAGTGAGGGGTTAGGAGTGTGGCTTCGTGGTAGTGTGTGCCTAGAATTTACCAGTGAGGGACTTAATGGTAGAGAGCTTGCCCAGAAACCCTAAGTAAGGCCTAGGAGGCTTGACTCAGTGGTAGAGCACCTGCCTAGAATCCCCCAGTGAGGGGCTGGGGGTATGGCTCAGTGGTAGAGCACCTGCCTAGAATGCCCCAGTGAGGAGCTGGGGGTGTGGCTCAGTGGTAGAACACCTGCCTAGAATCCCCCAGTGAGGGGCTAGGGATGTGGCTCAGTGGTAGAGCACCTGCCTAGAATCCCCCAGTGAGGAGCTGCGGGTGTGGCTCAGTGGTAGAGCACCTGCCTAGAATGCCCCAGTGAGGAGCTGGGGGTGTGGCTCAGTGGTAGAGCACCTGCCTAGAATCCCCCAGTGAGGGGCTGGGGTGTGGCTCAGTGGTAGGACACCTACCTAGAGTCCCCCAGTGAGGGGCTGGGGGTGTGGCTCAGTAGTAGAGCACCTGCCTAGAATCCCCCAGTGAGGGGCTGGGGGTGTGGCTCAGTGGTAGAGCACCTGCCTGGAATCCCCCAGTGAGGGGCTGGTGATATGGCTCAGTGATAGAGCACCTGCCTAGAATCTCCCAGTGAGGGGCTGGTGGTATGGCTCAGTGGTAGAGCACCTGCCTAGAGTCCCCCAGTGAGGGGGCTTGGGATGTGGCTCAGTGGTAGATCATCTGCCTAGAATCTCCCAGTGAGGGGCTGAGGATGTAGCTCAGTGGTAGAGTGCCTGCCTAGAATCCCCCAGTGAGGGGCTGGGGTGTGGCTCAGTGGTAGAGCACCTGCCTAGAATCCCCCAGTGAGGGGCTGGGGTGTGGCTCAGTGGTAGAGCACCTGCCTAGAATCCCCCAGTGAGGGGCTAGGGATGTGGCTCAGTGGTAGATCACCTGCCTAGCATCCCCCAGTGAGGGGCTGCGGTGTGGTTCAGAGGTAGAGCACCTGCCTAGAATCCCCCAGTGAGGGGCTGAAGGTGCAAAGAGTGTAGTAGGATATGATTCCATCACCACTATGGCAAATAGGCTTCACAGTGTTTCTGAGGAGAATGGGTCTTTTGGTGCTGTGGGGTGGGGATCCTCAAGGAAATGTGTCACTTGCCTTCTCCCAGAAACATGATGTAGACTGAAACCCTTTAAACCTCTGACATCAGGGGATGGGGCGGGGGTAGCTTAGTTGGTAGGGTACATGTTGTCCTGCAGAGGCCCTGGATTCAACTGCAAGCAATGCAGAAGCCTAGTGTGATGGTTCACACCTACATCCTAGCACTGAGGAGTTGGAAGCAGGAAGATCATAAATTTAATGTCATCTTCAACTACGTAGTTCCAGGTCAGCCTGAGCTAGAGGCCTGACACCAAACTGTCATGGTGCCACATGCGTATTACATGGGTACTTTGGAAACTGAGGCAGGAGGATCACAAATTCATGGCCAGCCTGGCTACATAGGGAGATCCTGTCATCAATCAATAAATCCACCCAAAACCATCTAAATAAAGATAGTGAGAACAACACAACAACAGAACCCAAAGACCCGATAAAATGGCCAGATTGAAAATAAACTATAGGGGGCTGGAAAGATGGCTCAGTGGTTAAGAGCACTGGCTGTTCTTCCAGAGAAGCTACTGCGTTCAATTCCCAGCACCCACGTGGCAGCTCACACCTGTCTGTAACTCCAGTTCCAGGCCTTCTGACACCCTCCCACAGATGTACATGCAGCGAAGACACCAATGAACATAAAATAAAAATAAACTGTTCGGGCACAAGAGGACAGTAGCCTTGCTAGTTCTCGATCCCCGTGTGCCAAGGTGCCCCTTCATCATCATAACATGAATATATATTCATGACCTATAGAAAGATGTGTAGGAGGAGGGTAACAGGTCTGCAGGTCGATTGCAGATGGGAAAAGCATGTGTCCTTTTTCTGAGGGAGGCGGCTGGACTTGCTTCTGCCTCTGGTACCCAGGTGGTGCTTGTGTGGAAGCCTTTCTGCTTCAGATGGAACCTGGACTTATATGTAAAGGATTCGGACTTTTAAGGGGTTGGGCGATGGCTCAGTGGACAGAGTTCTTTCAAGTGCAAACGTGTGGACTCGAGTTCAGATCCTGAGCACCCAGAAAAAGCCAGGTATAGCTTGTACTCTCAGCCCTGAGAGCGGGGAGCAGAGACAGAGGGTCCTGGGGGACTTCCTGGCCAGATAGCTTAGCCAGTCAGTGAGTTCCAAGTTGATGAGAGACCTTGTCTCAAAAATAAGGTGGAGAGTGAGAGGGAGACACCCAGTGCAAGCCTCTGCCCTCTTAGGGTGCATGCAAGGGTGTGTGCAATTGCGTATATGTATGCATATATATATACACATAGACTATATTTTCTCTCTCTCTCTCTCTCTCTCTCTCTCTCTCTCTCTCTCTCTCTCTCTCTCTCTCTCAGCTTATAAAAAGGTGGTTGCAAGTGTCTCCTAATATAAAAAAGAAAGAAACAAAAATTAAACGTGAATGTTTTGTGCCCGGCAATCTCCATGCTGGGAAGCATCTCATATATGCGTGAGCATCTTCCTTACGCATGTGCAATTGTGGCCAAGCTGGTTGTTGGTCAAAGTGACAGTGCCTGGGTCCTGCAGCCTCTGTCATTCTTGTCGGTCCTCGTGACTGGGATCTTGGGGTGGGCTGGTGGTGATCAGACATCCAAGGTGAGTATCAGCCTCCTGAACCCTGAGGCTTTGAACTTGTCTTTCTAACGAGGGCGGCTGGGTGGTCTCCAGGTAAATGAGAACCTACCATCTCTGGGGGACATACTCAAAGGACGGAGCTGGTGGCGAGGGTAAAAACCTGGGGGCTCTGAGATTCTGTGGACTCTGCTGTTGCTCGTGGATAGATGTGCACTTTGCCTGTTGTGTGAGACCGTGCCTCAGTTTCCCCCCATGATCGAAAAGGGACAGTTATAGCATTGACCTCCAATGTTAGCAGAGGGTCATGTGATTTTTTTTTGCTGCAGGTACGAAGAAACTAGAAGCAGTGCAGGCTGGGCAGGAGCAGATAGGAGCCTTGTCTGGTGTTTGCAAAATACCTGAGCTAAAACCAGTGGGAGAGGAGCAAGCGCCTTCCCACGCCACACCCGGGGGAAGAGGAGGTTCCCTCTGCCTGAGCCGCCGCTCTGCCAGCTCTCCTGTGCTGTGACTATAGACAGCCAAAGCAGGGGAGGGTGCCTGGGGACCAGGGTTTCCCAATCTCTCTGCCTCCCTGTGAAGAAGCCTGGGAGAGGAGGCGGGTGTGTCGTGCCGCTCCTGGGGAGGTAGGGGTGGGGAGCAGAGAAAGCCTGCTTTACTGCAGTGCATGCTGGTGGGCAATGGTGCTCAGGGGCCTCCCTGTCCCCACAGCATATGCGAGAGGCTGCTGAACGGCGGCAACAGCTGGAGTTGGAGCATGAGCAAGCCCTGGCTATCCTCAATGCCAAGCAGCAAGAGATCCAACTTCTGCAGCAGGTGAGCCCGGGAGAGAGAGAGTGTGTGTGTGTCTGTCTGTCTGTCTGTCTGTCTGTCTGTCTGTCTGTCTGCTCGGCTGGGTGGGTGGGTGAAGTATGTTTATGAATATATGTATGCATATATTCTGGACCTGGGGAGGTGATTATAACTAGGCACTAGGCTGAGTCTTAGGGACTGCAAAGCCCCCTTTGTAGGCTTTTATTATACTCTGGGCCCTGGCTTCCCTTAAGCCCTACTCCAGGTTCTGTCTTGTAACACACAACAAGCCTTGCCAAGCTGTCCCATCGGGTGCCGGGCCGTAGCAGGAAGAGCATGTGGGAGCAGTTTCTGCAAGGGGTGTGTCTTGCTTCATCTTTGGGGAAGCAGGCTGCCTCACTGATTTCACGCCAGCCTGGGACAAGGCAAAGGCCAGGCCATTGCTGAGGCGTGTGTGCGATGGGGGGGGGGGGGGGGGAGGGATGGGGAGGGGCTGGGAACCTGTGCTCTGGCTGCGTGAGTTTGGCACATTCTTGTCATGACCTGTTATGACATCATTGAATGGAAGGATTTGGGTTCCTGGCTACTGGTGGATGCTCTTTATGCGTGCTATTAAGTGATAGACCTATCTATATTTATGGCAAGATTTCATTGTTAGAGAGGGAAGGAAGGAGAGAAGAAAGAAGAGAGAGAGAGTGTGTGTCAGGAAGGAGGGAAATAGGGCCATATGATTCAGGGTATGCCTTCCGCCACACTGCGATGGGTGGGGCTGAGGGAGTGCACCCCTACCTCAACCCATGCTTGCTCTGTTGTCCTGTCTCTTTCCCAGGTAGGAAGGTCCCTATGGCAAAGAACAGGGTCTGGGAGGGCGGGGCACTGAAGAATTAGTATATGAGATACCTGAGATTAACTGGCCCTCAGCTCCCTCCTCTCCTGCCTGAAGCCTAGTGTCCCCACCTTTTTGGCCACTCATTCTCTTAGCAGGGCACTTGGCCCCTGCAGGCGGAGCTTACCCACTAAGGTGCCAGAGGTATGGCAGCACCCCCGCACCTGAGCTTCTATGGGACTGGAGGCTAGGCTGTGGGCATGGGCTATGGGGGAGGGGTGGGCGCTGAGCCCCTGGCTCAGTACTCATCAGGATGGGTAGCAGGTGTCATGGATTTTTGACCTCACAGGGAACAAAGACGTTCAGTTGCTTGACGAGCCTCAGTGGTGATAAAAAATCTGCCTGCTTTTCCACATCATAGTTTCTCAGCCAGAGGCAACAGGTAGCTGACTTTTGAAAGCCAACCCTCCCCCCCCACACCCCTTTTTTTTAGTCAACGCCTGGGACTTGGTATTAAGTAGAGGTCTCATTAAAAGCCACTGTGCATGGGGACTGTCACGACCCTACTGCCTGTCACGAAAAGTTGGCCAGCATACCGAGAAACAATATCTTGTCAGGATATTATTCTTATCTTCCTCCCCAGGGCTGGGGAGGGGCAGGGCGCTGTTCCCATCTATTCGTTACAACTCGCAAGCCACGCCACATCCCCAGACCGGGTCCCTCTGAGACAGATAAGGAGTCTGCAGAATTACGAAGAATGTCTAATAAGGGTGACAGGATATGACTACTCTGCAGATGGCTCCCTGGGAGCCCGGGGTCATATTGAGTGAGCATGTATCTGATCTGAGGAGCTAGCTCCACCCATTCGGTCATCTTCTCTCTTTTGTCCAGCATCCAATTTCCCTTGATCCCTTTGTCCCTTCATCATGGTCTTTATTCTGGACACATGGATGCTTCCTCATCCATGGGGACAGAGGAAGAGAAACTGGATAAAATCAAATGCCAAGTCTCTGATTTCTTAGAAACGACAACAACAAAAAGGCATTCATTAAGGAGGGTGGTGGATGGAAAGAGCCTGTGAATTCTTTCCTGAGCTCACGGGCCACTTGGTCCTCTCTGGATGGGAGAGTCCGAGCCCTGCCCTTGCTGATCACTGCCTCCTGAGCCAGTTCATAGAGGGAGGGAAGGTGCTCAGGGAGCCCCAGCCTTTGGCATCTCAGGACGGAGGTAGGTGGAAAAATATATGAGAAAACACATAATACCCCCTGTGATGTCCTACACCTCAAAGGGAATAAAAACCACCTCAGGCTTTCTCAGTGGTCCTCAGGCCTTTCACATCACCTAACTGTCACACTGTATGAGTGTGCTTCCAACAAAACCACACTCTCAGGCCCAGCAATGGGACAAAAGGTCCACACTGAAGAGTATCAAGATGTGTCTACTTGTTGGCTGGACCATGAGACGAACATCGGGATTCCAGGGCAGGTCATCTTGTATCGGGTGCTCTGTGATCACTGGGTCAACTCCAGGGTTGGAGAGCTAGGTTGGCACGGAGAGCAGGTAAGATGCTGTCCCCCATGCAGCCCTTGCCACAGTGCCTCTGTGAGCTAGAGATGGCCAGTTCTTGCTGTTGCACACTCCCACCCTTGTATCGCCTGCCGAGTGACTTATGACCATGGCAGTCAGCCCTCCTGGGGCCTGGGGTATGGATACCCTCCTTTTCTACAGCTACGACCAAGGAGTCTGAGGTTGCAAATGGACTAGAGGTCCTGCGATGCGAACCTGATGCCATGATGACCCCTTCAGGGCCTTTCTGTGACCTTAGAATACCAATTTTGTGGGTGAGAACTTTCAGAGTCTCAGGCAGCCCGTGCCCTCACCCCACCACAATTTATTGCATGAGGAAAGGTTTGGCCATATGGGGCCTTGTGGTATGGAGTCACAGCTTTCAACCCTAGGTCTGTGTCTGAAATTGGAGGCACAGAGGAGCCAGCTGGCATGCGCTGCGTGGCATATTCTTTGCTGGTTTCTGCACTTGCGGTGGAAGTCTAGGTTTTGTTGTTTTATGTGGAGAGTGGGGCACAGGCCAGTACTACATGTGGACTCAGGATAGCATGGGACCTGCTATTGTTTGTGTTACTGGAGATGGAAGCCAGGGCCTTGAACATGCTAGGCAGGTGCCCTGCTGCTGAGAAGAGCGCCTGGAGCTTTGGCACCACTCTTAGATTTTCCTAGACGTGCCCCCCAGGATGTGGAGATGTGCTTGTCAACATCTCAGCCCTGATGAGCATCAATTCAGGGCTTCTGTCTGAAGCCCTGCAGCTCTAATAGTTTACAAGAGTCTCATTTAAACTAATTTCAATAACAGCAATAAAAAAAATGAGTCTGCTTAGCTCTGTCCCACGCTAATCTTCCTGGCACAGGATGGCTCCTGGGCCAAGTGTCTTATGCCTATGGCCCACATCCCTTCTGTGTGCATGTTTGTCTTGAATCTATCACTGAAGCTGTGGACTGTCCCTCCCTCCTGGACAACTGACCCTGCAAACAATAGCAGCCCCCTTCCATTCTGGGGAGCACTGTGGGAGCCATAACTCTTCCTCCATGCTTCTCCACCTGCCGGCATCCTGTCTCCAGGAAGGTCACACCCTTCACCCTACCCCCATGTTGGCAGCCCCAAAAATGAGCCTCGCTTGAGCTACTGCTGAGATTTTTTTGTTGTTGTTGTTTTGAGATTCCGGAGCTGCCAATATGGAGTGTTAAATTTAACAATCTATTCCAATCGCCCAAATGGCCCAGCTTGGAAGTGGCCTATGAAAATGAACTCTTGATCGGCATCCAGAGGCAGAGATGGAGTCACTCCTGCCAAGTTGGCCCGGCCTCCCCGGCCTGCCTGAGTGCTTTGTTGATTGAATCCTGACAGTTGAAAACTGTCTTTGACTCCATGACAGAGATATTTATAAAAATCTCTCTGTTCCCTGGCTGTTTCTCCCCACCCCCCTGCCCTCCGTTTTGTTATTTCTTCTGTCATTGTTGCTGTTTTGTTTTGAAAGGAACCCATTTCAAGTGTCAATGCATGAGCTGAATTCAATAACCGTGTGATTAGCGGGCCGGGTTCTAGCGGCTCGCCTGGCTCTTATACCCTCTTTGGGAATCTGTGAGAATGAGACGGGTGGTGAATGGGCTTTGTGGAAATCTTGGGCTTATTTTCCATTGAGCCCGTGCCATGGGGCTGAGTTCTTGCCTCGGCCCTGCCCACACACCATCTCACAGTGGAAGAGATGAGGTAATGTTCACTTCTCACCCGCCACTCTCCGGAAATGGAAACCCCGGTGTGAGAGCCCAGCGGGCCACATGGCTTCTTAATTAGACCAGGTGATGAGGCAGGAGACTGGAGTGCCGGGAAGCAAACCTATTCACAAGCTGAAGAATGGGGCGCTGCGGGTGTGGCTCAGTTGGCACAGCACTTGCCTAGCACACATGAAGCCCCTGGGTCAACCCTCAGTATGACGTATGCTTGCTGTGACAGCATGTGCCTGTCACCCTAACACAGAGGAGATAGAAGCAGGAAGATTGCAAGTTCATCTTGGCCTACGTGGTGAGTTCGAGGCCAGCTTGGGCTGCATGAAATCTTGTCCCAAACAAAAATCTAAATGAAACTGAAGAATGCTTAGAGCCACTGATGAGCCCAGCTTGGTCGCACACCCAGCTTGGTAAGCCAGGAGCCATCCCATGATGTAACCTCAGACTGCTCCTGAGCCTCAGGATATGTCCCTTGGGTGGGGAGCACCCTATTCTAACCAGTGGGTGATGGTATTTATCCTGTTTTCTCCGAACAGAAAACCAAATAGGAAAGTTTGCCTGCCTATACTGCTACTGTGTGGCTTTCGGTGTAGTTAGGTCCAGGTCCTTAGCCAACTGAATCCCAAACGCCACCATAATTTGTTTTCCTCTGCCTTCTTCTGGGGCAGCTTCATCTTTGGTTTTCATATGAAGCCCCATGGCTGCTCCAGCCTTTCCCCTCATGGTGTTAAGATGGCTGCAGTTGCTCCAACTTCTCCTCTCAAGTCCAAAAGGACAGGCCCCTCCCATTCTCCCAGCATCCTCCAGCAGGGGCTCCTGGCTGATCATCAACTAAACTAATTGGAGAAAGTCTGGGATTTTATTTAATCTCTTCAGCAACAGACATCCAGGCACTGTTCTCAGGTGAAAAGGCCGTCAAGACAATATGACACGGACTGTCACTATGCTGGGGCCTGAGGAGGAGTGGGGGCAGGAAACTGAAGGGAAGATAAACCTGTTTCTGTTTTGATCCCAAGTGTGGGATGGAGAAGAGGGCAGGATGTTTACCACTTAGATGTGAGAGAAGAGGGTGTTTGTCCACATAGAAGTCGAACTACTTCGTGGGGGAGCTTAGTGAAAAACATCCTTGGACAGACTGAGAGGATATATGTACCCAAAACAGGAGAGGAGGCTTTTGGTTGGGACCTGGGTTTTGGCTGCTCATCCCTGCACATCAAGAGGCTCCTTAAAGAGAAATACTCCAGGGAAAGCTTCAAGGCTTTGGACTCCAGCTGAGGCTTGAGGTTCCAGCTGCTGCTCCTGGTTCCAGCAGCAACTTTGGTGGAATTGCTGGTCTGCTGAAATCCTGCTGACCACGCTGATATCCTTAAGGTTTCATTGTAGTGTATTTTAATATCCTTTTCTGATTTGTTTGGGTGAGTCGTCGGGTTGTTAAGGAGGTAGGCTTGCTTAATAAATTCATAATAAAATGTAATTGATAAGAAAATTGAGCCTACAGGAAACAAGGAGATTGCATTTTAATTTTTTTTGTGTGTGTGTGTGAACTGCCCTTTGCCAGACAGGGGCTCTCGTTTGAAATTTCCTCAGCAAAACTTGTGGCACGTCTTCTGTGTGGTGCGGCCCTAGCTTTGGGGGAAGGGGCGGGCTCCAGCCGCAGCATGGAGGTATGGGATCCCGTTCACCACAGCACCTCCTTCAGGTCCTGGAACTTATGCAGGATACTGCCACGTTTCCCAGGCAGGAAGATGGATGAGAAGGACTTAGCATGGAGATCTCACTACTCTGACTTAAACCCAGAGTCCCTTCCCAGTCACAGGGTCAGAGCTGCCATCCCTCATGCCTCCCTGCCATTCTTAGGAGTCCATACTTTGTCTGCCTGGCTTCCCAAAGATCATCAGGCACCACCGAATCCTTGCCACCTGGTGCCGCTCAGGGGAAGGCATGCAGAATTTTACCCGCGTACTGGCCAAATCGGGACCCTCGGGTACACCCTGGTCTTGCAGATTCCGACCCGAGTCCCTCTTCCCCTGCCTAAATGCTCTCTTTTTTTTCTCCACCACGAACAGGCTCAGGTTGAAGCTAAGAAAGAGCATGAAGGTGCCGTGCAGCTGTTAGAGGTGAGCACAGGTGGGTGGGTGAGGCTGGGAGGACCGCACGGTTGCCGGAAAATAAATGGTACCCACTACGTGTCAGAAACTCCGTGTGGCCACAGCACACACCCTCACTCACATTGTCCTCACAGGCATGCTTTCTCATAGGCACCGCTGCCATTTCAATCCTTACCACTGAGCAAACAGCACAGAGAAGTGAATAATTTTTTTTCCCCAACCACATAGCCTGGGCGAGAGCTGATTTCGTTGGGACAGGAGGAGGGTTTCTTCTAGAATCAATGTTGGGTTGTTCCTGGGGGCTCCATCATCTGACATTACTGAAGCTTTGTGCTCCTTCTGGGGGACAATTACAGGGTCAGAGAAAGGGGGGTCTAGCACAGCAGTTCTCAAGCTTCCTAGTGCTGTGACCCTTTAATAACAATTCTTCATGTTGTGGTGACCCCACCATCCGTAAAATTTTTTTTGTTGCAACTCCATAACTGTAATTTTGCTACTGTTACAAATCAATAATACAGGATATCTGATATGTGACCCTCAAAAGGGGGTCACAACCCATGTGCTGAGAGCCACTGGTCTAGGAGCCCAAAGTGGTTAGTGCCAAAACAGCCACTTCTAGGATCATTGCCCCTGTGGAAAGTGGCCATGTCAGCCCCATGCAGACCCTCCTCGGTGGTCCTGAGAGTCTGGAAGCAGAGTAGCCACCAGGTGCCATTATCTGGGGTGGCACAGTGGGGTTGTCCACTCCTGGTCTGTGGCTTTGGTCCTATATTGGCCTTCTTAGAGAATGGTAGATAGGTGGGGGGGGGGGGGATGCTGAGCACTCCTCGTCCTCAGGGGCCTTTGCTATTCACTCCTCATGAGTAGTGAACACTTAGCCAGAGGTCACACCATGAGTGGGGTGGTGGTATATTGGGCTGACTGTGTGAGCTTTCCAGGTAATTGCAAGATGAGCCCTTCCCAAAGGGAGCAGCTGCTGCTGAACACAGAGTGTGTGCACCTCCTTTCTCACCCTCCAGAACCTATTTCTTCCATAGGAAAGGTTCTGTGGTCATTGTATTAACATTTTGATATTTAGAAAGTTCCCATTAGTTAGATCAGAAGGGGTGTGTGTGTGTGTGTGTGTGTGTGTGTGTGTGTGTGTGTGTTGGATGACAGAAAAATACACATCTTGGCAGACTGGAACAGGCCACCTCCAGAGACACACCTATCTTCCAGGGGGAACAGTTTAGTCTGGCCTCCCCTGCCTGTCAATGAGTCCCTTTCTTTAGCTACCCTGAAGCTTACAGACTTGGTCACCCTGTGTCATTTCATCTCCTCCTGAGTTGTCACTGCACCTGTTGACAGCCCTGCTGGTAGCCTGTGCTTTGAGCTTATGCTAACAACATACCTTTGTTCAGGAGCTGGGGCAGGCCGCCGTTGGGCCATGGGCTATGCTGGGCACTGTCCACTTCATTTACACCATCTTTCTGTAATTGTCTTGTCTGGCTCTCCACCCAGAACACCCTGGACTGCATGCAGGTATTCGGTGTGGCTTTCCCATTTGCGCATGTGCTCTGTGGTACTTTCCTTCCGTGAGCAGCTCTGAGCCCTGGGTCTGCTCATCCTCCTACTCTCCTCCTTCTACACAGCAGCACCTTGAGGGTCTGAAACCACACAGGTGCCTGGTATGGGTGCGGACCAGGGCTCCTCAGCCTGGTGCCAGTCGAGGAGTGGGCATAGGAACACAAAAACCCTTTCTTGGAGTGCTGAGCTGGCCCTGTGTGCACATCTTCCTGTTTCCGGCCGATGCTGTAAATTCAGATGACCATGGGCAAAAGGCTGGGGGCCGATGCTCCATGAGGACCTGGCTCACAGTTGGGAGGGCCTGGTAGTATGCCTAGAATTTCATTACGGGTCATCAGAATTTACCCTGGCCCCTGTATGCTTACCCTCCTATCCTGTCCATCCAGAGCCAATGGCAAGCTCCTTCCACAGGGGACAGGGCACTCTGCTCGCTCTTTCCAACTTCCCCCAGAGTGGCTCCTGGTTCAGACCAGGGTCTGATAACTGAAGTCAGAAAGTGGTAGCTAGACAAAGGCCTCTCAAGGGCGTCATCTAGACTGGCCATCATGGCATTTCTGAGAGCTTGTCACAAGTATCGACCCCTAGGCAGGAAAGGCTGAGGTGGAGCTCTGCCCTTATGCAGCCCTGTAGGGTCCCATGTGGATGGGGGCTGAGCCACATGGAGGAAGTGGCATCAGGCTAGCTGATGGGAAAGAGGGACGTGTGAAATCTGGACCAATGCCCATTCAGACATCATAACTGAAAACACCTGCCCCCTGTCATCCTGGACCCTTAACCTAGCACTGTGGAGAGGCAGGGAGACTTGAGTCCACCACACTAGTTACTAGGACATCTTCTAAGGCTGGGTATCTTTGGAGCATGTTTGAACACCCTAGGAAAAGCAGCCTACATCCGTCCCCATGGCACCAGCAGCCTGCATCCCTGTGGCACCAGCAGCCTGCATCCCCGTGGCACCAGCAGCCTGCATCTTTGTGGCATCAGCAGCACTAGAGGAGGCTGAGTTGGGGCACGTGCTGCACATGCATGCCCTCTGCACCCCCGTCAGCCCTGTAAACATTTGCAGAACTGATTCCCAGAGGGCGCACAGGCAGAACGTGGGGCAGGGGGGTTGTTGTAGAGGACACCTGAGAGAATGCCAGTTTCAGGAGTTGATCAGAAACGTGGGGACCGTTCCCACAGTTCACTCTCAGGTAAGGTAAGGACCCCCGCGAGCACGAGGCAGAGTCCCCAGCACACAGACAGCTGTGTTCCTCTCCACACAGCAAGTGAGGTAGGGTCAGCTGTCTTTCTGAGTTGCAAGGGAGCGCTACAGAACGCTGGCCCTTAGCCTGCATGCTCATTTCTTCCTGGTGGAAAGGATGGGTGTGCCTGGTGACATCACCTCTCTGGCACTGAGGAAAGTTGCAGCCAGGAAGATGTATGGCAGTGTTTGTGGGCAATGCTGGGATGAAAAGAAGGGGCCTGGGCCTTGAGGAGGGGGCCTGTTCCACAGAGGTCCGTTACTATGGCAACAAGGATAGACGTATGGGGCTCCATGTGCTTGTAGGCAATCTCTCCATGTCCCATTGTCTTTAACTGGAGGAGTACTCTTTACCTTCAAAGCTACCTTAGCTTGGACCCTAGCCCAGCATGCAGCCCCACACCTCTGAGAGAAATGCCTGCGGAGGCGGCAGGGAAGCCGGCAGTCACGTCTTCGGATATTTGCCTCTGGCTTTTAAATGCTCCGCCTGCGTTTGCAAGCTGCCGCACTTACTCCAATTATAGAACACTTTGCCATCTGCCACAGCCATGGTCGTGGTCACAGCGCAGGCCCCTCCTTCTCCGCCTGCAGGTGGTGGCGCTCTGAGAGGCTTGGGCCGGACCTGCCGCTGAAGAGAGCGGGTGGGCGTGTCCTTGAGGATGAGTGGACACACCCAGGCAAGGTTCCCACCGTGCAATGGAGAGGAACGCCACAGAGCTCCAGATAAACGGAGATAAACACCACAGTATCAAAGCAGTAGCCAGGAGCCAAAGAAGGTGCTGCTGCTCCTTTTAGAGTGTGTCCTGGAAGTGGGTGACTTACAAGCTATCAAGAGTATCTAACCAGCAAGTGGCCCAGACACACAGCAGCTGCAGCTAGAGAAAGCTGGGGCTAAACGCACAGAGGCTCCTGAGGAAGGACAGACAGAGACACCTGGGGACTTGAGGCTTCTGTGGGCCCCTCCTCTTTACTGCTGGAAGTTGCTGCGAGTTAGCATCCTGTCCCTCAAAGCTGTTTTCTCTGATGTCGGAGACACCAGCCAGGGCCTTGGGAAGAAAGATGGTGGTGATAGGGCAGATTTTCTGTATGGACCCTCTTCCCTGACCTAGAAAACCAGGCTCTTCCAGGACCTTTCAGTTCAGTGTGGATCACACCTACCCTGCCCGCAAAGCCAGGTCCACTGTAGCGCCCCCTTGTGGTTATATTTTATAAAGCAAACAGTTGGCTGACACAAGTCCAAGAGGGAACTTTGGCCTGCCTGCCTCAGTTGGTTCTATCAAGAAGCCCTAGGCCTGTTGAACATACCTATTTCCCTCATCAGCTCCCCACACGCTTATGGAAGGGAAAGCTGCAAGCCAAGCACACCCCCAGGCAGCTGGATCTTCTGAGAAATATCTAGGTACAAGAATATTTAAAAATCCTATCCTTGGCCGCGGTCTCTAGGAGAGCAAGTTTTTATTAACCTGTGCCTTATTTGTTCATGTAGGGAACAGTGCTCAGATATGTGAACCAACTCCATGTTCAAATAATATAATTATTTTATATTTGTGTATGGGTGTCTTGCCTGTATACATGTGCACCATGGGCATGCAGTGCCCACAGAGGCCAGAAGAGGGCGCTGCACTGACTGGAACTCAATTTACAAACAGTTGTGAGTTTCCATGCAGGTACTGGGAAACTGAACCTGGGTGCTCTGGAAGAAAGATCAGCCAGTGCTTTTAACCACTGGGCCATTTTTTTTCCTCAGCCCCATGTTCAAATAATTCCAATTTTACTAACCAATGCTATAGTTTCCCATTCCTCACACTTAGGAAAAAGTATGGCTATAACCCTGGCACAGAAGCCAGTCCCCTAGACTCTGGAGTGGCAGGCAGGCCAGACCCGATGGTCTGAGCAGTCCATGCTCCTTGGATGCGGAACCCAAGTTGGTGCTTACTGACCACCCCTAGCTTTGGTGTAGCGAATCAGTCATTTATGTAGGCAGTCACAGCTTCTGTCGCCTCTGCACGACACCCGTATCAACCTTTTTATTCAGTAATAATTTTGGAGTCACGCAAGAACTTTAAAAAGCAGCAGGGACGATTGTACAAGCCCTACCCTCCCCTGGTTCCTTAGCAACAACATTTTACACCTGTCAGAAGGGAGCAAGTCCAGGACCTGAGGCTGGAGCGGTGCCCGTCAGTCTGTCTGTCCAGCTTCATCTGTCCTTGGACCTGGCCACCCATTTGGTTCTCATTTCATTGCATAGTTTTCTAGAGACTGGTTGCCGCTATGGACTTGCATAATACACACACACACACATATATATATGAGCTTCTGCCACCTGAGGACACCTGTTCATGTTGCCTCTGAATAGGCACGCCTTTCCCCAACCTGACAAGCTCTGACCTGTTCTGTACTCCATAGCATTGACATCTTGTGGCGTGGACCAACAGTCCTCCTGCCTCTCCTTAGCTAGGGCTGGTTTTGTGTGTGTGTGATGCTTCTCAGAGCGTGGGATGATTCAATTGCTGTCTCCCGAGCATCCTCACACCCAGGACCACCCTCACTGGCCTCTGCAGGTCCTCGTGGCCCAGTTTGGTAACTCAGATGGATCTGACAGCTTCCCCTTGCGGGGACATTTGATGCCGGTCTCTCCGGTGACCCTACGCATCATGTAGGATACTTGGATGCCTTAAGGCTGAGTGGAGCTGCTGAGACCCCAGGGTCCTGATGTCACCATCTCACACATGGCTTCTGTTCTTGGAGTCACACTTGTCCTCGCTCCTGGATCCCCGTCCCCCCCGCCCCCACCCCCGCCGCCTGCTCTCCACGCCTACAGGTGCCACAGAGCCCAGAGGCTTGGTTCCTCAGAGATGACTGATATCTTAGCCAACCTCATTCAGCTTTTAAAAAGAGAAACCCTGCTTGTTTTTTTTTTTTAATGAATTGAAGAAATTAATTACAGGCTTGGGATCCATTGTGGTTATTTTTAGAAACCCGTGATCTCAGACATAAATAGTGTTCTGTTCTGGATGAAAGGGCCGAGAGACTTAATGCTTATGGCATGGGGAAGAGGGAGAGGAGGTAGAATAGGAGGGGGGAGGAAGAAAAGGAAGAGGAGGAGGAGGGAGAAGAGGGGGAGGACAAAGAGGGGGACGAGAAGGCGGTACAGTACAAGAAAGAAGAGGTGAAGGGCAATGGAGGAAGAAGAGAAAGGAGGAGGAGGAAGGAAAGAATGTGAAGCTGTGTGAGAGAGGATACAGAATAGGAGGAGGAATGAAAAGATGGAGGGGAAGCAGAGGAGGTGGAAGAAGAGGATGGGGGCTGTCCACTCCTGAGCCCTGATGAAGCCAGGTAGCAGACTGACTGACAGCCATTTTTTTTTCCCTAACATTCCCACATGCCTGCCATACAGCAAGGCTCCTATGCCAGTGTCAAGCTCTTGGGAAGCAGCAGAAAGCATGCAGATTAAACTCTCTGATGTCCTAGGAGAGAGCCACACAGCACTCAGGAGCAACCTACCATGCCTGCCCTGCCCAAGGAGGGAGCTTGCTGGCTGCCTCTTCCATGTGGTTTTCCTGAAGGGTTCTTGTCTTTCCCTAAGTGCCATGGTGGTGCCGGCCAGTGACAGTGGCGCTTCTAACCCAAGACCAAGTATTAATTCCCTGGTGTCGCTGCAAGCTGTGTTCGTCAGGGGGCCTTCGGGCCCATGGGATGGGCACCCATTGAGATGGTGTCGCATGATGGCTTGGCAGCCGGGCTGTTCCCCAGTCAGAGCTGTTTCAGCCTCACGCTCCAAATATCAAACAGGCGTGCCAACCACAAAATGCCCAGGCTGCACGCAGAGCCTGGAACAATCCACGTTTGGCTCAGAGCTGAGCGATGGCAAGATTTCTTGGCACCTGTGGTTTCCCCATGGTGGCCAACAGCCAGGCTGCCTGTGAGGCTGGCCTACCAGACACTGCTGTTCTGTGGAGGTGGAAGCAGCCCCTGCCATACACAGGCACACAGCATGTGCACCCATACACACTCTTAAAAGGCCCACATGCCCGGTGCACATCTGCACCAGTGGTGCACATCTGCACCAATGACTACCCCTCGCTGACCGCTGCCCTGCTTCTGTTGTGCAGTCCAAGGTCCGAGAGCTGGAAGAGAAATGCCGTGTGCAGAGCGAGCAGTTTAACCTGTTGTCCCGGGACCTGGAGAAGTTCCGGCAACACACTGGGAGTATTGACCTGCTGGGCGGCAGCTCAGTGGCCTTGCTGGATGTCCCCTTGGCCCCTGGCAAGCCTTTCCCACAGTACATGAATGGATTAGCCACCTCCATCCACAAAGGTAGGTGACAGATGTTTGAAACAGTCGGGAGAGGGTGCCTGTGGTTGAGAGTGTGAGGACCTAACACAGCAGGATCGAGGACAACGCAGGATGCTCATGTCCTTATTCATTCATAGAGTAGCTTGGATGCTCCCATCCTCTCTGTGTTTGGGGGAGCATGTTTGTGTCGAGTACAGATGCACATGCATGTGTGAGTGCGTGCATGTGGAGGCCAGAGGTCAAACTCTGGTCGTGGTCCTCAGGAACCATCCACTTGGCTTTTGTGAGATAGTTACATCATTGGTCTAGGGGTTGCCGATCAGCCTAGGATGGCTGGCAAGTGAACTCCAGCGATCTGCTTGTTTCCATGGCTCCAGCGCTGGGATTATGGGGTGTGCTGACATGTCTAGCTTCTTGCATGGGTGCTGGGGACGGGACTCAGTTGTTCATGCTGGTTTGGCAAACACTATCCATTAAGCTATTGCCCAGCCCCTGCCTCCAGACTAAAGGCTCATACTTGTAATCCAGCGTTTGGGAAACGGTTGCCAGAGAGTTGCAGCTACTCCCAGAACTGCCTTGGCTGTAACGCAAGACCTTGTCTTAAAATCAAAATGCCAAGTTGCTGACTTTAGGTTAATTAGGAGAGCCGAACGCCAGACTTCTTTTTGTAACTGTATTAAGATAATTTCCAGTCTCTCCTGGTTCTTATCAAAATGGAGAAGTGCTTCTTGTGTTTTGTTGTTGTTGTTGTTGTTATTAAAACTAAGCAGTGCTCATTACTCATTACTCTGTGACATCATCAATGGAGGTCTTTCCTCCAACTCCTCAGTTTTTACATCTTTCCTTCTAGCTCTTACATTGCAGGGACTGACAGACAATATCAGTGGATGTTGCTATGAGAAATGAGAATGAGGAAATAGGGACGCCCATACCCCTCTGTTTGTTCACAGAGCACAGTGCACCCAGGATGTGTCTGGGTGCTAAGGCTGTGGTGTCTGTTAGATGACAGAGTCCCATGAGGCCTTGCTCAGATGCAAGAGATCAGATAGGTTTCAAGATGGTCTCTGGCCCAGACAGGTGCTTGCAGATGGATGGTGAAGTGGAAAGAAACCGGGGCCATTCTAGATGGAACGGTTGGGCTCGGTGCCCACTGGGGAACATAGTCAAAACTGTGAAAGGCACACACGCCAGCTTCTGTCCCCCTTCTCCAGAGAATTTGCAGCTTCCTGTGCTACATGCAGATCGTGCCCTCAGCACGGCAAAATCCTAGGAGGCCATCTGAGGCAGAGCTGAAGGTTTCCTGTGGGGGCTAATTACAAGGGCCCCTCCACCTGGCGTGTGTTCAGTTCTGACTCAGAAGGAATGCAAGTGTTTGGCACCAGCCACAGGTGTGTGCTGCTCTTCTTGGGCATGATGTGGCTGGTGCCCTTATTCATTCATTTATTTATTTATTTATTTATTTATTTATTTTTATACATATTATATCCCTATTGTTACCCCCTCGCCCGCATGGCTGGTGCCCTCTTGAACTTTCAGCTGCTACAATTATCTACAGGAGACCCGCACAAGATTGGGTCCATCATTAACTTCCTGTCATGAAGAGGCCCTGCCCCTCTTTGAGGGTTTATAGACAATTCATGGCTGCTGTGGGAGGGGCTTATGAGGCACTCCACCCCACCCAATATGGAAGAGACACTTTCTTCCGTGGCATAGCTGTTTGTAAGTTCCCCCTGCCCTTCTTTTTTTCTTTTTAAAAACACTTATTTATTTATTTTTTATTTATTTATTATGTATACAGTATCCTGCCTGCATGTACACCTGCACACCAGAAGAGGACACCAGATCTCATTATATGTAACCATGTGGTTGCTGGGAATTGAACTCAGGACCTCTGGAAGAGCAGTCAGCGCTCTTAACCTTTGAGCCATCTCTGTAGCCCCGCCCCTAGCCCTTCTACTTAGTGCTATTTAAACTTGTTGGTTCACCAATCTAGACAGTCCCAGAGCATATGCTTCCTGACTGTGTTTGGGAATAATATAGTGTGATTAACTATAGATGCAGCATCTCATACCAGGACCTGACCCTGTTTACCCCGAGGCCCAGGACTTCCCTGCTAAGGCTTCTATGCCTTCCTACTCCCTTGCCCAGCTGGCCACCACGTTCTCCTCTGCTTCTAGGACTCTGACGTCATCTGAGTCCCACATGTGACTGGGCCAGTTTGGCGTGCATCCTCTGGTGCCTGGATTATTTTCTTTTGAATAAGGTACTCCAGGTTCTCCCATGCTGGTGGAAGTGACAAGATTTTCATCTTTGGTAAAGGCATTTGCTGGATCCCTAACTTCATTGGTTCTAGTCACTTTTTCTATTTCTGCTTTGGCCCTGGAGTCTCCTGTCGTTCAGTGAGGAGATGTTCAGGAAGAGGCTGGATGCCCCCAGGCAAGGGACATACTGACCCGAAGGCTTGGAAGGGCACCAGAGAAGGTCACTCCATCCTTCATGTTTGGATCCTGATGGAAGAGTGTGGCTTCAGAGTTCAGATAAGGCCATCCTGGGCCAGTGTGCTCTGTCTCTTCTCTGCAGCTGGGCCTGGCCTCAGAAACACCCTCGGCGGATAGAGTGCAGGGACCTGCTTTGGTACTGAGAAGCCTCCTGTCAAATAATTTCTGGCCAGAAACTTAAACAAGTCAGGACTAGGACTTGAAGAGGGGGAAGAGCTACAGTGTAGCTTCAGGTACAGCTCAGGCGCCCTTGATGACGTCATAAATGTCTAGATTCTGCCTCTCCATATTATAAGTACCCAGCTCTGTGGGCACACTCTGTTCTTTCCTGTCCTTTCCTGTTCCTGGTGTCAGGCTGGGGAGGGGAGTCACTGGGACTCACAGCTTCTTGATTTCAAGCCAACATAAGTGAAAGAGCCTGTGCTCAGGACACACTGACCCTCTCCGATCGGACCTTCTTGTGTCTCATATCACGTGTCACCATCAAGCCCTTGATACAGCTAGCCTCTATGTTGCCCATGATGATCCAGACCAGGGCTGCACTGGGACCAACCGGATGGACTTAGGGTGAATGTGGCTCCCCCATGAACACCAGAGAGAGGAAAGTGCAGGAAAGACAAATGGCTGGTGCCATCCATGCCACTGATCTGATGGCCTGTCTCCTTCCTTCGTCCACTCCCGTGTTCCCGGCCAGGGCACGAGGGCCCCACTGGACACTACTCTGTGATTGGTGACTATATCCCGCTGTCTGGGGACAAGCTGGGGCCTCCGTATGTGAAGCCCTCTTTCCTGTTGCGATCCAGCAGCCCAAGATGCAGATTTGAGTCCGAGGTGAGTCCCACCTAGCCGGGTCCAGGCTGCAGGAGGATGACTATGGCCCTGCCCCTACCATCCTTTCCTGCTTGCCTCCTTTCCCCCCACTCACCTGAGTTCTCCTTTGTTCCCATTAATTTTCTGCACCCATCCTTAGTGAATCGTTAAGTGCTAGGAAGTGGGACCTACTATGTACAGGCAGAGGAGACCCTGGGGTTCCATGGGGTATGGAGACACAGCACCTCATTAGCATCTTGACAGCCAGGTCCTGCCTGGTGAGGGTTCTGAGGCCAGCAGAACAGGGTGTGTGGACTGGTGATTGGACGGGGGTGAGGGGTGGGGGAGTGGCTGTGAAGATGGGAGGGTTTGCCATTGGTGTCACCATATGGCTGAGACACCAGGAGCTTGGTTAGCTGGCTTTAGCTGGGAGATTTGGGGGTGGGGGTGGGGGTGTAGGTATGGCTTTGGTCCCTTGAACAGCACTAGTCTCTGTGTATGGCATACAAGGTAATGCTGGAGGGCTCCCAGGAAGGAGTGGCATGGCTTGATTGGCACCATGAAGGACCACTCTGCCTTCCACACAGAAAGGGCATTACAGAGAAAATGAGAAGGGAGCTTGCCTTCCCCAGGACACTATTACTCAGTTTCCCTCTTATCCCTCTGAGCAAAGGCCACGTGCCCCTGGGATTATTGCAGTAGGGAACTCTGGGAGAAGTGTCCTTAAGTTCTGCAGTCCCCAAGACATCAGGAGAGAAGTGTGAACTGAGGGGACTCCTAGTGTGTGAGTCTCCTTGGCTTCCTGAATGAAAGCCACCAGAGAGGGCAATTATGGTCCCCCATAGCAAGAGCACTCTGGAAGAAGAGGCCATGGCCACCTCTGTCTTCCACAAAGCGACTTGGCATGGCACTCAGATGTCTTGGGCTACAGTACAGGGGGAGGGCACCCAAGTGTCTGCTGATGTTTAGTCTAGATTCCCAGCAAAGGTCTGTGGGGGGCGGTTCCCATTTCATGAGAGTTTCACAGATTGGGCCACTTTCCCGATGGGGCCCAGTGAGGCTGCAGGCAGACTTCCTGGATGTCGCTGTAGAAGGTGCCATTTCCCCGTCACGGTGGTGGTGGTGGTGGTGGTGGGGAGCATGCAGCCTTTAGTATCACTAAGTGAAAAAACGCAATCACTGCCTCACAGATGGACAATGACCGGAACTCCAACAACTCCAAGCAGAGCAGCTCGGGGAAGGTGCACCTGTGTGTCGCCCGCTACAGGTAGGGATGTGGCACCCCACCTCCACACCGAGTGCTGGGGCTGAAGAAGCCGGTGAGAGGCGGGGAGTGCACAGCATCACCCCCACCCCCCACCCCCCGCCCCCAACACACACACCAAGCTGCTGTGATTCAGTGTCTTAAGCTGAGTGAGGAGCTTGCTCCCTCACAGCTCCTGAGGTCAGCAGATGAGCTAAGGTGCCCCACAGCCATGGCCTCAGGAAGACTCTAGGTGACGCAGGTCACAAAAGGTGACATACAGAACAACCCCAGGTGAGACTGTGCCCAGAACCTCTGTCGACACCTCCCATTCCCCGCCTTCTATAATCTAGCAGAAATCCAGGCATCATAATTTAGAAGTACTCCATAGGGAATGCAGCTGATTGTTGTTTTTAATTTATCAATAGGGGCCTAGCAATTGTTTATTGTCAGGCCTATAATTATTATTACTTCAGTATTATCAGTATGCCTGGCTAGCAATCCATCAAGACACAGACACCTGTTATATTTAAAAATAGCCTTAGTTAACCTGGGACAGGGCAGACATTAATCCTCTGAACTACTTCCAATATTGGGGCAGGTATAAGATGGCCAATCCCATGCCATCTGCTTCTAGTAACTTCTATCAAGCTACCTCCCATCCATAATCCAAAATACTTGCTAATGTTCGTCATCTGGGCCAATTCTTCCATCCATGCCGGCCATGTGCTTTTCTTCCACCTCTCCCATGTCAGCCTTCCTTTTCTCCCTTCTCTTCTCCTCCTCCTCCTCCTCCTTCTCCTCTTCTTCCTCCTCCTCCTCCTCCTTCTTCCCAGGATTCCTCTCTGTCTCCCTAAGCCCTGGCACCTTAGCCACACCTGTCTCATCTACCCTGCCCAGGTGGGATGGCTTTTTATTAATCAGCATCAAAATACATCAAACCAACCCCCAACAGTTGATCAAACAAATGCAGTTTCTAGGTATTTTTTCTTTGTGAAAATGCGCAAAGATACGTCATAAGGGCATTTGCTGAGGCACTGAATACACTAGCCAGGAGTAGAAAGCAGTGTCGACATGTGACATTAGAAAATGTCAATAAAGTTGGTGACCTCAGCAGTGGAATACTATACCTAAACTAAAAAGACAATGGCAGACTTCATGAGGTATTAATATAGTATGCTGCAATGTAAGGCAAAAACAAAAAAAATAATGTTAAGTACCATGTATAATGTTGTTCTACGTCAGTGAGTTAACACATATTTAAAGGCAGCAGAATTGGGCCAGAGAGATGGCTCAGTAGTCAAGAGCAATTGATAACCCTTCCAGAGGACCCAGGTTCGAGTCCAAGCACCCACATCAGGTGGCTCACAGTTGTCTGTAACTCCCGGCTCAAGGGGATCCAGTGTCCTCTTCGGCAGATATTGCACACACGTGTGTGCATATACATACCCAGACACATACACCTAAAGGAATAAATCATAAAAAAATAAAAGCAACAACATTCACTTTCTTCAGACTAGCTCACTAATTTGGAAATGTCCAGTTCAGATGAAAGAGACACATAGGAACAAGATGTCTGGACAAGATGCTTTCAAACTCAGAGATCCCAGTGGCTTCAGAATCACCTTCCACCTGTTGGTTTGAGAGGAGGCATAGGCTCTGACTGGCATGAGCCGAGGCACCGTTTGGCGCGAGGAGCCACGTGCCGGCAGACCCTGGCCAGGGCTACTAATGTGCAAAAACGCTTCTTCCTGCAGTTACAACCCCTTCGATGGACCCAACGAGAACCCGGAAGCTGAGCTGCCTCTCACGGCTGGAAAGTACCTCTACGTCTATGGGGACATGGACGAGGATGGGTTCTACGAAGGTCTGTGGATTTGCTGCGCTTGGTGGGCACGGCTTGGTCCATGCAGAAGACTGGCTTGCCAGGACCCTGGGAGATGTGCCGGGTTCTCACATGTTCTGGCCGCTTGCTCTCTGTTCTGTCTCTCCTTGTCTTAATGGCAATAGATGGCTGGTACTTAGGAGCCTTGAGTGTTCGTCTTGGCAGAGCTGCTGGGCAGCCGGGTGCTGACTCTCACGCTGATGGATGCTCTTCGGTCACCTCTCATTATCCACAGAGAACAGTTCGGTTCGACACTCAACCTCAAGGATGCTTGAGCCCCCTTTAAGATCATGCAGTGTTTGCACATAGCCTGGGTGCCTTCTCCCGTGCACTGGGCCTCCTCCCCAGATGGCTTCTAACACACACCATGAAAATACCCTGCCAGCAGCAGTTGGACTAGATTCTGTACATGTTCTATACAGGCAAACTTTTATTTTTGAAAATATGTTTTCTGTCTTCGGAGGGCAGGGGACTGGTGGATACTAAGGGCCACTGTGTTCCTCTGAAGTGCCCATCTGTGTCCTCCCTAGTGAAGCCACCACGTGACCTCACTGAGTGTGACTTTACCATCCACAGGGACCTCAAGACTTCTGTATGCTTAGGGGTCCAGCCTCATCTCCTGATGCTCTGCTTCCATTCCAGAGAGTAATGGTTTCCAACCCATGGGTGGCAACCACATTGGGGGTCACATATCAGCTTATCCTGCATATCAGATATTTATACTGTGATTCATAACAGTAGCAAAGTTACAGTTATGAGGTAGCAATGAAAATAATTTTATAGTTGGGAGTCACCACAGCATGAAGAATTGTATTAAAAGGTCTCAGCATTAGGAAGGTTAAGAACAGCTGCCCTAGAGTTTACAGAAAGAAACTGAGTGTTGTCCAGCCAGAAGGCTTCTGGTTTGTTGGTTTTTAGACTTATAACGGTGCTACTGCCATGCTTCCCACAGTCAGCTTTATGGTTTTATTTTTATTTTATGTGTATGAGCGTTTTGCATTTAAGTCCGCATACCACATGTGTGCCATGCCTATGGAGGCCTGAAGGGGGCATCAGATCCCCTGAAACGAGACTTGCAAGTGGTTGTGAGTCATGGTGTGGGTGGCAGGAATTGAACCCAGGTCCCCTGAAAGAGTACCCTATGCTCTTAAGCATTGAGTCATCTCTCCAGACCCTACTTTCTGATTCCAGATGGGAATGGTCCATCCCCTGGCCTTCTGTTCTGTGGGAAAGCCTGGTCTCAACCTAGTCTCCTGAGATAGAGGGACCTTTGCTGAGTTAGTTTTCTCTTGCATGAGCTTGGACTGTTTCTCAGAGTCCCTGGGAGCTCTGGGACTCACTTCTGGTTGTCTACTTATGGGAGGTTGCGTTGCTCCTACAATATCATAAGCTGAAGCCGGAAGAGTGGGCAGCCATCTCCCTGGCCATCACTGTGGCTCTGGGTAAGCATTCCCACAGTAAGACTCACTGTAGAATCAACACAATGCCCAGCTTCACTGGCGGATGGCCTGGTTGAAGTCCTTGAAAATTACCCATCATGCTTTGTGCCCAAGTAAAGGCTCCAAGAGGCTCACTTAGCTTCCAAAAACTCAACCTTTTATGGTCCGTGTGACAGCATAACTTGCATCTGTTCTCATTCTTTTCCACTGCAGGATGGAGATAGTGATAATAGTCTTTACTATTCACTGAGTCTAGAAGGGGGATTGGATGCTAAGGAAGTGCTTGGAATGTAGCCTGGCACATTGCTCAGTAAATTTTAGATCCTGCCATCACCATCGACACCACCACCATGGATGGTCCCCATTCCCACACCCACCATCACCACCATCGTAATTACCCTCATCACCTCCATCTCTGGCACCACCCCCATCACAGTTTCCGCTAACATCACCTTACCACCATTATCACCAGTTATCATAATCGCCATCACCACTGTCATCATTATCATTTGTTACCTCATCATCATCATCTCCATCACCACCACTATCGTGACCATCATCACCAGCGCCAACATGACCATTTTCACCATCTCTACCGTCCTATCATTATTAGCACCATCACCTCCATCATTATTGTTGCCATTGTCACTTCCATGACTATCTTTGGTACAAAAGAAGGACTGCCTCAAGAGGTTAGGAACAGAATACGAATTCTAATTAAATGGCAGACTTGGCCTCTATAGGAAGGTCAGATAGAGAAGAATCCGAAAGTCATGGTGCCTCACCCCAGCCTCCTAAGGTCACCTGGGCTCTCTTGGGAAGTATCTTGTGATGAATGGGGAAGAAAGAATTTTGTCTTTGTACTGGACCACACAGATCTTCTGCACAGCTTCTTTTGGCAATTTCTGCCGCTAGCATCCTTTTGAGCCCCATTCAGAGACTAAAGCACCAACTAAAGACCAAGCATAGACTGGACCTAGGCTTCCTACACAGATGTAGCCGATGGGCAGCTCGGGCTCCATGTAGGTCCCCTAGTAAGGGGAGTGGGGTGGGGCCTGACTCTGACATGGACTCTATTGTCTGCTGTTTGATTACTTCCCCCTGGAGGAGCTGCCTCTACAAACCACAGGGAAACAGGATGCTCTCAGTCCTGATGTGACTTGATGTACTGGGGTGGGTAGGCAGGGGACTCCCCTTTTCTGAGGAGTAGGGGAGGGGGGATAGGGAGAAGAGGAAGGGAGGATGGGGCTGGGAGGAGAGGAGGGAGGGAGCTACAATTGGGATGTAAAGTGATAAATAGATACATTTTTAAAAGAAATTCAGAATAAAAAAAGTGCACGCTGCATGTGCGCGCACGCACGTGTACACACACACACACACACACACACACACACACAGAGAGAGAGAGAGAGAGAGAGAGAGAGAGAGAGAGAGAGAGAGAGAGAGAATATTTAGGTTGCTCTACAGAAGCCACCTGTATAGTATTTACTGATGCCACACAACTTAAAGATGACTCAGATACCCAATCCAGTGTTTCTATTTCCAGTCCGGTGGACTCTAGGAACACAGGTGCTCTGGTGACTTAGTCAGTAGGGAGTCACCTTCACATCCCTACTCACATGATCATGTGATCAAAAACATGCCAAATCCATGGCTTTGGGAGATGAAGAAATGCTATCGTTTGCCCTAGCGTTTATTGAGCACCAACTGTGTGCCAGAGCTATCCCATTGCCGGGTGTTCAGCCAGCATGGCTTTCTGATCCTTACTGAAGAGCTGCCTGGTTACTGGAGTGTGCTTGCTGTGCACACGCAGATTCTCATAGGGCTGATGGAGGAAATTGAACTTGGAGATGCATGGGGTTATTGCAGACAAGAGGGTACGGGGGGTGTTGGGGAAGGGGACAGGTATGTGGACGCCTGTGATGCCTTGCTATGGGCCAGTGCTGTGGGGCCCACAGTGCTGGAGGGTGGTGTGTCACATCTGTCCTTGTATCCAACAGGAGAGCTTCTGGATGGGCAGAGGGGCTTGGTGCCCTCCAACTTTGTGGATTTTATCCAGGACAATGAGTCGCGGTTGGCTGGTACTCTGGGGAGTGAACAGGACCAGAACCTTCTCAACCACTCCGGCATCAGCCTGGAGCGTGACAGCATCCTCCACCTTCACTCCCCAACTCATGTGGACTCGGGCATCACCGACAACGGTGGGGGGACTCTGGACATGAACATTGACGACATCGGAGAAGACATTGTGCCTTACCCAAGGAAAATCACCCTTATCAAACAGCTTGCCAAAAGTGTCATCGTGGGCTGGGAGCCCCCTGCTGTGCCACCTGGCTGGGGCACCGTGAGTAGTTATAACGTGCTGGTGGACAAGGAGACACGCATGAGCCTCGCCCTGGGTAGGAGAACTAAGGCGCTAATCGAGAAGCTCAACACAGCTGCCTGCACCTACCGCATCTCCGTGCAGTGCGTCACGAGCCGGGGCAACTCGGACGAGCTACAGTGCACGCTGCTGGTGGGTAAGGATGTAGTAGTGGCGCCATCCCAGCTGCGCGTGGACAACATCACGCAGATCTCTGCCCAGCTCTCGTGGCTGCCTACCAACAGTAACTACAGCCATGTCATCTTCCTCAACGAGGAGGAGCTGGACGTCGTGAAGGCAGCCAGGTACAAGTATCAATTCTTCAACCTCAGGCCTAATATGGCCTACAAGGTGAAGGTCTTGGCTCAGCCGCACCAGATGCCCTGGCAGCTGCCTCTGGAACAGAGGGAGAAGAAGGAAGCCTGTGTGGAGTTCTCCACACTGCCTGCAGGTGAGCCATGTCCTCACGGGGGTCTATGAGGGAAGATGCCAGGGTTCACCCTACATGGGTAGGGAAAGGCAAGAGGAGGTGACCACAGGCGTCATCTGTGTTATGCTTGAAAAACCCTCAAATCCCCTGGGATGTTCAGAGCATGGGTGCCTGTTCATGGGTTTAGCCTTGGCTGTTGGAGAGCGTTTGGGGCCGTGCCCTTAGCACTTGGTCCTATCAGGGGCTGTCCTTAATAGACAGGAGGGGGATGAGGCCACCTCTGGGACTGCAAAGCCACACCCGACACCTCATAGCTCCTCCAACAACACACAAAGGGAATTATGAGTTGAAGAGCCCCCGGTTCTAGGGCTGTCCCTTCTTTCTTGGTGTTCATTATAAATAACCAACTCAACCCATGGATGGCACAAAAGATTAACTAGTCTCCTGAAACTGCCACAGGGCAAAGTTCTCTCTCTTCTGCCTCTTGGCTATAGCTGGAAGAAAGTGTGTTCCCCTTCACCCTGTCCAGTACTCTTGGGGACAGGGCACATCAGGCTTCTGGAGGTCCCCTGGATAGACAGGACCCAGTACTCTTACATCAGTGAGCTGCTGCTTTAGTCTCCTGGAATGTTTGTGATGCTGGTGTGTGTGTGTGTGTGTGTGTGTGTGTGTGTGTGTGTGTGTGTGTGTATACACACATACATACATATACACTTAAGAGTGTTTGTATGTCTAAAAGAAGAATAAAAGAAAAAATGGTGTTCTGTCAACTCAGTGTGACTGTCCTCAGGGAGAAGTTGAGAAAGGAAATCCAAGTGTGTCATGAAAACTTGGTCACACCCATGTACAGGTTCCTGGCCAAAGGAAGGTGTAAAGAAGTGCTCATTGGCCCTGTCACCATGAGACTGTTTTTGCAGCCTGCCTAGGAGGGATGCTTTGGAAGCAAGGGTGACGTTGGTCCCAGAGAAAGGGGGTGTTTGATGAGAGAAGAGGGGGAGAGTTCCTGTCAGTGTCTCCCACAGTAACCATAAGGAGTCCTTTACTTGCAGTAGGGTTCTGATGTAAGAAAGCATTGTCACTAGTTCATGATTTCTGCTGACCACCTCGTTGCTGGCTTCTTGCTGTAATGAATGAAAACCATGGAAGTGTCTATTGTTGACCGTTGGTCACAGGCACTGTGGAACTATACATTCTAGTTAGCTTTAACTGTCAACTTGACACAGCCATAGTTATGTTGGAGGAGAGCCTTGAGGAATTGATTAGACCAGATTGGCTGATGGGCATGTCTGTGGGAGACTGCCTTGCTTGTTAGTTGGTGTGAGAGGGTTCAGCCCACTGTTGGTGGCCCCATTCCCTAGGCATGTAGTCCTAGGCTGTATATATAAGAAGGCTAGCTGTATGAGCCAAACAGCAAGCCAGTAATCAGTGGTCGGCCATGGCTTCTGCATCAAGTTCCTGCCATGACTTCCCTCAGTGATGAGATGTGACCTAGAAGTATAAGTCAAATAATCCCATTCCTCGCCCAAATTGTTTTTGTCAGTGTTTTATCACAACCACGGAAAGGAAAATAGAACATTGCTCTTCATCAGGATTTGACACTTTCTTTCTATCCCCAGTGTGCCCAGAGTTTTTATCAAGATTGAATTAACTTTTCATTAAGTGTCATCTCTCCGTCTATCAAGTCACGATTATTCTTTATTCAGTTAATGTGATTATCTACTTTTGACTATTAAATAACGTCATGCTTCTAGGGTTGAACTTAGCGTTCATGGCTAAATGAGACTTGTTTTAAATGATTTATTTTCAGTTGTGAGTACATGTGTGTCAGTGTGTGTGTGTGTGTGTGTGTGTGCGTGCGCGTGCGCGCAGTTACCAAGGAATCCAGAAGAGTGCGTCAGGTGCCCAGAAGCCAGTGTTACAGGTGATTGAGAGCCACCTGATGTGGGTGCTGGACACTGGACTCAGGTCCTCTGGAAGAACAGCAGGTGCACCCAACCACTGAGCCATCTCTCCAACCTCACTGGGGATTTTTGAGTCCATATTCATGAAGAATATTCATGTCAAAAATATTGTTGTAATGTCCTTTGGTTTGGCTACCAGACCTCTGCTGGGCTTATGCAGTAACTGGGAATTCCTGTCATCTGCAAGTGCCCGTGTAGTTTTTAGTTCATCACAATCATCTCTCTTTAACACTTAGATGCAGTGGTGAGCAGGCAGACCAATTCTTTTCTTTGAAGAGATTTGAAAGTTTCAGGTTTATGGTAGTTAATAGACACAGGCATGTTTAGCTTTTTGTATCTTCTCATTTGTCAGTTTGGGTTAAGAGCATTTTTTTTCCTTTAAAGTCTATAATATTACGTCACCTGTCCATTTTCTACCCTCCCTCCAAACTGGCCCATATACTTCTCCGTGCTCTTTTTCAATTTCATGGCCTCTATTTTCCATTAATTACCATTACATGTTACATGTTAACCACACAGACATAGATATGTGCATAATACATACATATATATACATACATATATATACATTCTCTCTCTCTTGTCCCCCTCCACACACACATTACAGCATGCTCAGTCTGTATAATGTTACTTGTTTGTATGTGTTTTCAGGCTGATGATTTGGTGTTGGGTAGCCATTTGGTGTTGGGTAGCCATTTGGTGTTGGGTAGCCATTTGGTGTGCTCTTGCCTGGGGAAGACCATTTCTGCCCCTGTTAGCATTCCTTGGTTGCCTGTAGTTCTTTGTGTAAAATTGAGGCTTCATGGGCCAGCTGTGGTATTTCATGGAATTTTCTCCCACAGGGTCTCCCTAAATAGCCCTAGCTGGCCTGGAACTCACAGGAATCCTCCTGCCTCTGCTTCCCTAGTGCTGGGGTTAAAGGTGTGCACCACCATGGCCGGCTATGTTATCCTTTAAGTGTCTTTACATCCACGGTCATGTCTCCTCTTGAGTTCCTGTTGGAAATCGATGTTTGTGTGTCTTTTGTAAAGAGAGCTGTGATGCGTTCACTGTTTTGTTGACGGGTTCAATGCTAAAGCATTTGGCTTGGCTGAGTCTTGCATCTTGTGGCTTTACACCACATTGTCCTCCTTTTTATATTCATCCTGTGCTTCGCCTTGCTTCTCTGTCCTGGCCTATGTTTTCTAGGTAAAACTGAGCTAACTAAATGAAAACTGTTGTTTTTCTAATATAAATCTTTAGACACACAAGCTTATTTATTGTTCATCCACGTTCTTTTCTCGTTATTGTTAAGTATATTCTGAATATCCAGGCAGACTCTCATAGCTCTTCTTAACAAGCAGACTGGCTAGATTCCAAATATTTGGTAGTCATAAAAGAAAACACACCACTATTAATTGATTTCCAATTTCAGAGTTGGGCATATTTTTCTTGTGTGAGTCCAGAGATACTGGAACGTGCTGAATGGATATTTTCTGCCCTGGTGAATATTCACGGTGTATTTTAAAGCAATGAATGCCTGTGGTTCTGGGGTCCACCAGTAATGCAGTCAGATTACTTAAAAGAGCTTTTCCAGGTCTCCATGTTCTTCCTGGGTTTTGTTTGACCCGTCAGTTACAGGCAATGTTTTTCACTTTGGTTTTTGCTTTACATATTTTGGGGTTCATTTATTAGTTGCATATGTATTTGAAAGCGTGAGCTCTCCCTGATGGCCTTCTCTCATGACCAACAACCCACTCTGTCTCCGACTTTGTCTGATGTTCATGTGTTTGTAGCTTTCTTAAGCTAGAACTTACATGCATTTATTTTTCCAACATTTACTTTCAAATTCTCTTGAGTCCGTGTACTTTGAGCCTGCCTCTGATAAGTAGCATGGGACAAGATCTTTGAGTTGCCATAGCCTGATAACCTCTGGTTTTTTAACTGGAATGTCTGTCTCTTTTACCTCTCATCATTGATAAGAGTTGATTTAAGTCTATATTTCTGCTCTTCTGCACCTGTCCGGTCTGTTCTTTACACTGTTGTTAACCTCTTCCTGCTTTCTCTCGGGCCAGCTATTTTTTCTTAAACATATTTTGTATTTATTCCTTCATATATATTTATAATTTGTTCTGACCAAATCCATCCCAAGCCCCAACCTGCCACCACCACAGAGTTTTCCAGACACAGGTTGACTTTTTTTTTTTATTCTTTATTCTCTGTCTTCAATTGACTTTAGGGAGGGTGGGAAAAACACACTATATTACTCTTCAGAGATTAATTTTTATACATACATACATAGCATATTATAAATTGCTTTAAATTACAACAAAATCCCTTTTGATTTAGCTTTCCTATAGTCTGCTTTCACAATGCTGTAAGCGCCTGTTCTACACATAGTCTGTAGAATAATTACCATAGATGCACTTTCAATTTTCAGTGAGTTCATTAAGTGTATAGCTAGGTGACAGAGAGAAGCACAGACAGGTAGAAACACATCATCCAATCCAGCCACGGTGACTGGGAGAGCCAGACTGAGGGAAGGACAAAGGTAAGTTCATCAAACAGGGACTTGCAAACATCCAGTAGAAGTCGACTGGGGAAACTGAGGCAGCTTGGTTGGAGTTCCAGGTTGAATTTTCTGTGTGTGAGCCTGTGGTTCTCTCTCACTCCTCAGACTTTTTTTTTTTTTTAGAAAAATCTTTTTTTAATCATTTTCTTTTTCAAAAAAAAGATTTATTTATTATTATGTATACAGTGCTCTGCCTGCAAATACACCCACAGGCCAGAAGAGGGCACCAGATCTCATTATAGATGCTTGTAAGCCTCCATGTGGTTGCTGGGAATTGAACTCTGGACCTCTGGAAGAGCAGTCATAACTGCTGAGCCATCTCTCCAGTCCCTTCAGACATTTTTCATTCTGTGACATATACAGTAAACATTGCTGGAAATGGTTTATCTTCTGCCTGTTCATAGGGCACAGTGCCTTTAATACCGTTAGCTATTTGCAGTTTTTCTTTCTCCCTGTCACAGAGGCAGGCCAGTTGAGCCAAACACACTCAGGTCTGAGACAGTCGCAAGTCAGCCTCACTTCCAAAGCCAGTTTCTTAGCTCAAACAGCTCATGACCCCTAATACGTTGCTTTTCTCTTTATTCACATAATCATTTCTTTGAAGAATTTGAGAAAATGGCCTTTCACATTTCTTAACGCATGTGCCATTTACACTGTGTTCTGTCTTCTTTTCTACAGCCCACGTTCCCACCCATTGCTATCTCCTTTTAACTCAGATGAGTTTACTTTAGAATTATTATTATTATTATTATTATTATTATTATTATTATTATTATTATTATTATTGTTGTTATTGTTATTATTATTGTTATCATTATTATGCTTTTTCTAGACAGGGTTTTCTCTGTGTAGCCTTGGCTATCCTGGACTCGCTCTATAGACCAGGCTGGCCTGGAACTCACAGAGATCTGCCTGCCTCTGCCTCCCGAGTGCTGGGATTACCGGCGTGTACCACTGCGCCCAGCCAAATAACTCACTATTTAACTTCCTTTTTTCAAATATATTCTCTTATGGAGTTGGGTCCGGGATGATTTGTTTCTTTGAGAATGCCATTCCACCTTCGGTTGACCTGTCATTGTCCCTGTGATGAGTCACAGGTCATTCCTTACTGTCACCTTCAGAATACATCTCACGGAAGGGCTTTGGCTTTTGACGCTCATTCTGAACACACCTTCCTTAGACAAAGGTCACACATGAGCCACCAGGGAAAAATGGACTCTGAGTTGCTGAGACCTTGGGCATTGCAGAGTCACGTGGACCTGTGGCAGTGGGCCCCAGCTTCTAACCCTGGGCAGCGGAGTGGCTTTTCTGAGCCTGTTTCCTCACTTACAAAATGATGTGTGGAGAATTCCTTATGTTCTGGTGAGGACCAAGTAACAAAGCATGTGTGCGACGTGCACAGCATGGCTGGCACGTAGACACTCCCCAATGAGTGGCATTCTCCTCTGGGATGCCTTGGCCAGTTCTGTGACATGTATGGACTTCCTCTTGAGGTCGTGAGCACGTTCCTTCCAAAACGAAGCTACCTAGACTCTTAGTTAAGAAGACGTGGGAAATTCCACCACAAAACAAAACAAAACAAAACAAAAACCCAACTCTGTCCCGGGTATCTGAGGGCAGATCGGTTCCCCCACATCCACTAGAATGGCGTGGAGACCTGGCCAGTACTTGCTTATTCTCTGAATTGATGGCTCAGGACACCATTTTTCTTTTCTTTTTCTTTTTTTCTTTCCCATGGTTTACGTGGTGTCAGCCTGCAAGGAAGCCACCAGTCTGGACCCTTGCAATATGTGGGTCGGGCTGGGCTCTTTTGATTTGAGTTTTCCCAGTTTCACAGAATGGTTTGATGAGTGAGGTCAGAGGTTACTGTCTCTAGAGTCTGATGATGAACATGAAGAGAGATTGGGGTTGGGGTGTGGGCAACAGCCAGGAGGAGAAGGATTAGGAGAGATGGGAAAGAAAGGTGTGCCAGGGGTATCTTTCCTCTGGAACCATCCAAGGCTGCCTGGCTTCCAAGGCCCCTTGGCAGAGGAATCCCCATTCAATTGGAGCATAAGAACAGGCAAAGTGAGGTCCTTTCCTGGATGCAGATGAATAAACTGCCAGGCCTGGGGAAGTACCAGGAAGAAAGTACCAGGAAGAAAGTACCAGGAAATACCAGCATCCATCTGAATACTTGCCTTCCCTATCTATAGTTTCCCATTATCAGGCTCACGTCTACTTTCCTCTCTTCCACGTCAATCGTATGGGTGGCTTCATTTCCAGGTGGGACAGACCAAGTGAAGAAAAACCCAAGGACCATGCTTTGACAACATCTGTCCCTTCTCTCCTTCCAGGGCCCCCGGCCCCACCACAAGATGTCACCGTCCAAGCCGGGGCCACAGCCACCTCTGTTCAGGTCTCCTGGAGGCCCCCTGCGCTGACTCCCACTGGGCTGTCCAATGGAGCAAATGTCACAGGCTATGGCGTGTATGCCAAAGGGCAGAGGGTGAGCATGGGGTGTGAAGCCCTACTGTGCAGGGGGCAGGCTTGGGGTCGGGGTGGGGAGAATTCTCAGGGGCAGAAACCGAGGATCTCCCAGCTCCAAGTCTCCACCAGCCTTCATGAGATCCCACCTCGGCCTTCCTTCACTCTGGGGGTCGGGGTGGGGGGGGACTGTGTGCCACAAGTCCGAGAGTGAGGAAGTCCCATCCTGTTTTGGCTCCCACCTGGGTCCTGCATCCTCCTTGCCTCCCTCAGCAATGCCCTGCTCTACCCAACGCTGACATTCGACTCTGAATTCCCCGGCATCAGGCTCCTACTAGTGATTGGCTTGCTAGTTTTAGCAGACCTCTTCTTGGCAAGTGAAGAGCCACCTAGGCAGTTTTCTATTTGCAGGTGACAAGACCTGGGCTCTGAGAAACCGCCTGGCTTCTTCTGCCAGACATGTAGCTTTAGGAGAGGCCACTCCTGGGTCAGAAATATGCTAGCAGTCATGACATGGCTTTCTTTGTGTGCAGGTGGCTGAGGTCATCGCCCCCACAGCAGATGGCACGGCAGTGGAGCTGGTCCGGCTGCGGAGCCTAGAGGCTAAGGCCGTGAGTGTGCGCACCCTGTCCGCACAGGGGGAGTCCATGGATTCTGCCCTCGCTGCCATCCCCCCTGACCTCCTGGTGCCTCCAGCCCCCCACCCGAGGACTGCTCCCCCACCAAAGCCATTAGCAAGTGACATGGATACCAAAGACCAACACCTGGGTCCCCACGTCAAAGTGGATGAGTCCTGGGAGCAGAGCCGGCCACCTGGCCCTGCACATGGCCACATGTTGGAACCACCTGACATGCACAGTGCTGGCCCAGGCAGAAGGTCACCCTCACCCAGCCGGATCCTCCCTCAGCCACAAGGAGCCCCTGTGTCGACCACCGTGGCCAAGGCCATGGCCCGTGAAGCTGCACAGAGGATGGCTGAGAGCAACAGGGTAAGTTGTGTCTTCCTAGCAGGCTGGTGGTCTCTGTACTCTTGGGGTGGGGTGGGACCTGTCTCTGGACCTGGCAGGTAGAGACAGATCTACCAAAGAGTATTCTAGACCTCAGTCTAGGACTGTTGTCCTGAACTGGGCAGGGGCTGGGTTTTGTGGTGGTGGTGGTGGTGGTGGTGGTGGTGGTTTTCACTGCAACCTTCCAGTATATGCGTGTATGCTTCAGGGGAGGGGAGGGGGGTATTATAACTGAGGACACCGAGTGAGGTTAGGGCATGCTCCCAACATGAGCAATAAGATGTGCACTATTAAGCCATCTATAAGGGGCCCCTCTGGGAGTAGGACCCAGGACTGAACTGGCCCAGGACCCTCCCATCTCTCCCAGGTATCCACCTACCAAGATGCCCAGATGTCTGTGGCACCGAGGAGGCAGTGGGACCTACTGTCAGGACCCTCTTGGTGTCAGGTTGTCCTGTGGGTCTCACCAGTATGGAGGTCCCTTGGACTGCCTGCCAAGGCTGAGGCACTCTCTCCCCATTAGGCTGCCTCTGGCCAGGGCCCAGGTCAGGAGAGTGAGGACCCATAGCCAACAGTGAGCACTGGAGTTGCCAGTGCCTGGCAGGATGTTTTCTAACATGTGCCCAGCCCTGTGTATCCGCATGAGGGCCTAGAGCTACCCTGACCCCAGGGTCCTAGCATATCAGACTGTCTGTGAGATCTGATTTGCTCAGCAATGGCTACCGACACAACATGCACATGAACTTGGGGCCTCTGCATGAAGGGTATAGCTGGTCTTTGCTACTTCATGGGTTCTTCTTTTTCTCATCCTTTATCCCTACGCACCCTGGTTTTACTCCCTATCACCTGTCACTAGATAGGAGAGACAGAAGGAGAAAGGAAGGAGAGCAGAGAGGGGGGGGGGGAATCCTTGAATCTAAATTTCTTTGTTCTCTTCTGTGCTTGTAACTAGTCTTTGCTACTTTGTGGAGTCTTTTTTTTTTTTTTTTTTTTTTTTTCGAGACAGGGTCTCTCTGTGTAGCCTTGGCTGTCCTGGACTCCCTTTGTAGACCAGGCTGGCCTCGAACTCACAGCGATCCGCCTGCCTCTGCCTCCCGAGTGCTGGGATTAAAGGCGTGCACCACCACACCCGGCCTTGTGGAGTCTTCTTTTTCCCACCCTTTATGCCCCATTTCACCCCTACCACTAGGTAGGAGAAAAAAAGAAGGAGAGAGAGGAGAGAGAGGGAGAGAGAACCTTGAATCCAATTTCTTCTTTGTTTCTTCTTTAAGCATGACTACTAACAAACTGCAGCCCACCCTCCCCCCTACACAAATGACCAACCACCAACCCTGTACCCTGCCTCTCAGGGGCCTTAGCATTTCTATACCCTCTGAAAAGTTCCCAGAATTCCAAGCATCACTCAGTCACAGAAACTGCAGCTGGCAAAACCACGCCTCTGCAATTGCACAAGGAAAATCATAGTCAGCTGCTGCGGACAGCCCCACATCCCCACATCTGGGATTAAAACGAACACATATTCTTGTAATACTTCTGTGCTTTTCAAAGAAGCCAACCTATCAGAATTCTCACTACAAAGGGTGCTCTGTGCCTCATGAGGCTGGAACAAGGCCTACACTGGGGATCTCTTGGTGGTGCTTGTGGCCAAGGGGCAGAGGATCCCAGTGCAGCCTCAGAGCAGCCAAATTAAAGCCAGGTGAGGTAAGCATTGGAGGAGGAAGGTTCCTACCGAGGTCTATGGTCCCCTCTAGGGATGCTCACAGTGATCCAGGCCTCAGGGAGAAGAGAGGTGAGAGGAAGTCTAGACCTCATGGGAACCACCTGCCAGCAGCAGCCTAGAGTCACCTGCTTCAGGGGTCACAGCCTGGCATCTTTCATGCATCTGCCCTGAGGGAGGCTGCAGGCCTCAGTGTGTGTGTGTCAGAGAGAGAGAGAAAGAAGCCTCTCCAGGGTAGCTCTGGGAATCTCCTTGCCCTCCTCAGCACTTGGGGGCCCAGGATAACAACAGTGCCCCGCCCCCTTCAGCCCCTCCCCACGTGCCCATTCATCTTTGTCCCTTTCTCTTTCCAAGTTAGAGAAAAGGAGTTTCTTTCTGGAGCAAAGCAGTGCTGGGCAGTATGCCAACTCCGACGAGGAGGACGGCTATGCCTCTCCCGAGGTCAAGAGGAGAGGCACATCCGTGGATGACTTCCTGAAAGGGTCAGAGCTGGGCAAGCAGGTGAGAGCCTGTACCCCGCAGCAGCCCTCGGCTGGCCGAGGCTTTAGCAGGACGCCTAGGAGAGTTTAAAGGCCTGAGGACATTGCCACAACCTGCCTTGGGAGTGTGCCCATGTGTTCATATACACATGTGTGCCCTTGCATGTGTGTGTTTATGTGCGCACATGTGTTTGTGTATTCACTTGTGCTTATTTGGTATGTGCATGTGTGTTCAAGTGTATGTGCCCGTGTATTAATGTGTGTGGTGTGTGCATGTGTTCCTGTTTGTCTGTGCATGTACGTGTATGTGTGTGGTGCTTGTTGACATGTATGTTCCTGTGTGTGTTCTTATTATGTGTGCCTGTGTACATGAATATGTGTGTGTATGTGTGCTTATGTGTGGACATGAGCAACTGAGTTCCTGTGTGTCTATATAGGTGCACATGTGTGTTTCTTTTTTTGTTTTGTTTTGTTGTTTTGTTTTGTTTTTTCTTTCTGTTTTTTTGTTTGTTTGTTTTTCTTTTGTTTGGTTTTTCGAGACGGTCTCTCTGTGTTAGCTTTGGCTGTCTTGGACTCACTTTGTAGACATGGCTGGCCTCGAACTCACAGAGATCCAGCTGCCTTTGCCTCTCAAGTGCTGGGATTAAAGGCGTGCACCACCATGCCCGGCCTATGTGTGTGTTTCTATGTAACTCTGTGTATGTTTGTGTGTATGTGTGTGTGTGTGTGTGTGTGTGTATGTGTGTGTGTATGCATATGCATGTCTACTTGTCTGGTATGTATGTACATGAGTGTGTTTATTCATGTGCTCACATATTGTGTATGTACAAATGTGCTCACTATGTGAGTATATGTGACTGAATTCCTGGGTATCATTGTACATGTGTGTATATGTGGCTGTGTATGGAGCTGTGTGTGCATGTGTGCATGGACACATGTTAACGTACATATCTCTGTAAGAGTGTCTGCATGTGTATTATGATGAGTATGCATGTCAGCATGTTTCTATTTGTGTTCTTGTGTGTGGAAATATATATGCAGATGAGTCTGTGTGTCTGTGCATCCCTGTGTATATTTGTTTTCTTTACAATGGTTCTTTTAAACCCCTCAGTGTCACCAAATGTGGCCTCTTGCCCTGCCCTGTCCCATTGTGTGACACTGTGCACATGGGTGCCCTGGCCTTCAGCCATCTGGATTGGCAATGTTGGATTTGAGCCTCTGTTCAGCTAGAGAAGTGACAGATGAGAAGTTGAGCATCATATGATGTGACTTACCAGCACGGCATGCTCTGTCTCCGTCAGAGTCTGGGATCTTCACGCCTGTCAGGGTGGGGTGACCTGTGCTGTCCTCTCTCTGCAGCTCAGACAACATCGTTGTGTCAGGTTTCATTTTCTTCACCAAGGCAAGCTGTGTATATACTGTGCCCCACATACCTTGTTACATGGGCTCTACAAATTGGCAACTATGGGTCCAGGACTCAAGGAGGATAGCCTGGGAACTTGTGGCAGGTACAAGATGTCCCATCAGAGGCTGGAAAGATAGCTTGGTAATTAAGGATAGCGCTTTTGGAGCACCAGCTTGGATTCCCAGTACCTACATGGCTCAGAACTGTCTATAACTCCAGGTCCAGAAGAGCCAACACCCTCTTCTAGGCTTCCTAGGCACCAGGCACACATGTAGTGTGCATATATGCAGGCAAAACACCCATGCACTTAAAAATAGAAAGAAAGAAAAGAGTCCCATCTGTGTTCCTTTTGACCCTAGCCCCATTGTTGCCATGGAGATGAGTACCACACAGAGAGCAGCCGGGGGTCAGACCTGTCGGACATCATGGAAGAGGATGAGGAAGAGCTATACTCAGAGATGCAGCTGGAGGATGGGGGCCGGCGCCGGCCCAGTGGTACCTCTCACAATGCCCTCAAGGTGAGCACTGGGCTCATGACAGGGTGCCCCAAATCTGGGAGATGTCCCATTCTGCCTTTTTTTGCTGAGATGATTCTATGGTTGCATTCAGGAGTTACCTGCCGCCTCTGTCTGCTTTGCCAAGAGGAGTTTGGGGGATCCATTTGGAACCCCCGGATGCAGCCAGCACTGTAGTGAGAATAGAATGATAAGCAGCAAAACTTGCCCCAAGCCTGACATGCTCAGACAGCAGGGGCAGCTTCCCGGCTAGCACTGAACTGACAGTGCGGGGCTGAGCCACAAATGAAGGGCATTGTGAAGCAGTATTCTAGGGAGCAGTGGGGGGAGGGGGGGTCGGGGAGCCACAGGTGTGTGCCATTCACCCACAGGGCTTCTTATGGGCATGGGTTTCAAGACTCTCCCAATCAGCTGCCAAGAGGAGTTGGGAGCTGTGGACCCATACTCACACATGGCAATGACTGGCTAAGTGCCAGGTTTCCTGAAGGGACCAGAGCACGGGACCCTTCTTCCCCGACTGGCCTGGCTCAGCCACCTACCCTGTGTTACCCTCTTTTTCAGCTGTCATTCTTCACCCTCATAGTGCTCAACACACCCAAACCCCAAATCCTTGACGGTGGCACTATAAGGGAGAAAGATACACAAGTTAACAGATCCTGGGCCCACACACTCATGGGTAGTGGCAGAAGACAGTACACTGTAGTAGGTGTCCACAGACCCGTGGCGGGGGAGAGGGCAGCTGGCAAGGCCATCACGGGCACCCATCATAAGATACACCCCAGATCTCAGCAGGCGATATGAAGTGCTTTCCTAGGGTCAGCCACATCTCCCCGAAAGGAGAGCACAGAGCGGTGGTTAGCATCACAATATGCTTTTTGGATGGAGACAAAGGCAGAAGGCAGGAGCTGGTGCATGTGGAGATGCAGGCCAAAGCTGGAATGCAGGAGTGTTTATGTAGTGACCTCAAGAGTGGCCAGCTCTGTGCTAGGTGCGGAGACCTCCTTGGGCCAGATGTGGTAAATCTCAGGTGTGAAGGCAGAGGACCTTGGCCCTTTGAAGGTACCAAGTAGGCACTTGAAGTTTGGCAACCTTCACCAGGTTACAAGTGTGTCCTAAAGGGCCAAGCTTCTCCTGGGGCTATTGCTTTAGCTGAGGGAATGGGAAAACGGTCAGCTAAGAGCTGGGAAGGAAATAGTCTGGAGGACTAGACAGGGACAATGTGAGGCCACTTTCCCCTACACTTGGCAGTCAAAGGTGGCTATCCATGGGCTACAGGGAATCAGCCATGGTGGCAGACAAATTCCTGCCACCACTCTGGGTATCTGTTCAGCACAGGACCAGGCTTGAGCCTGGGAGCGTTGTTTCCTCCTGTCTAGGCCACCCTTTCTCCCTGTGGCTCACCCGCATGGCGTCTGCTCCTGACGTCCGTCTGTCCCGCTGGCTCGTCTGTGTGCTGTCCCCCACTTTCTGCTCTGCACCCACAACGTGACCCATTTGCTCCATCCCAAGAGCCCCAGCAGGCATGCTGCCTGTCCCCATGAGCAGAGGCTGCCTCACGCTGCCCCCACCGCCTCGCTGCCAAGACTAATTCTGTGTGTGTTTTCTCTCCTTCCTCCACCGCCTCATGTCTGGTCATACAACCGCTCTCTCACACATGCTGTCCCCAAGGAATGCCATAAGGCTAGGAGCTTGGAAGGCGCTTTCCTGGAGCAGCCCGAGTTCCCCCAACAGCCCCATCGCAGTAAGAGACTGTTCAGTATCCCCGAGGTAGCTGAGGAGGACACGGAGCATGGCGAGCCGCTGCTCAGGCAGGGCATGGGGTCCTCCAGAGCCAGGGCCTTGTTGGCCATGGAGCGTGGGCCAGTGCGGTCCTGTTGGGGACATCCGGTCCTACAAGGATCCTGGCTCCCTGCAGAGCACAGGGGCCCAGGCATCCATATGGAGGATCTCTTTCTGGAAGACAGAGGCTGTCGGTTCAGCCGCTCGGCCACCAGGAGCCCGGACAGTGGTTTGGACTGTGGCAGTGAGGAGGAGGAGTCTCGATTTAGTTTCAGGAGCACCTCGGCCAAGTGCAGTCCAGGCCCTGGTCACTGTCCCTGTAGGAGAAGCCCAAGGCCCCTGCTGGCCCGGAGGCGGACGCTGACCCGACAGAGCAGCATCGAAGAGGACTTTGGGGAGCAGGTGGACCTCAGTGACGTGATCAGGAGCGATGACACCCAGCCCAGTCCGGAGAGGCCCATGCCCAGGAGGGATGGCTGGGACGAGGCCAGCGACCACGACGATTTTCGGGGTGTCTGGAGGAAAAGCTCAGCCATGCCCAACAGTAGGGCAGCTGAGCGCCTCGCACAGTCTCCTCCCCAAGTGGCAGACGGCCCTTTGGTGTGTCAAGTAACCATCCTCCCTGCGCGCTTGCCAAACCAATCCGTGCTCATTCTTTTGTTGGTTTCTGCCTTTGGTTCGGGTTTTGGCGGGCATCCGAGGGACTCTCAGCCGCTCTCTTTGGTTCTCCCTGCATTTTATTTTATTTTTTTTTTAATTTCTTCAGTCCCATCGCTTCCCAATTGCTTCACCATCCCAAAGGTTCCCTTGCTTTGGAATAACAATCTCCCCCACAGAATCAGCGATGGTTACAGCTGCTTTACTTAAAGGACAACTGAATCTAAGTTTTAATTAAGGGTTAGCTGAACTGAAACACCCCCAAAAATGATCCTTACGGGCTCACGGAGGACTCCTGGTGTGATGAAAGGCTTTTTGTCTTTGTTGTTTCGGCTTTTTAAGGGTTTTGTTTTGTTTTTTCTTTCCCCTTTTGGCTTTCATCTGTGTTTAAAAATATGGAGAAAAACTAGGGAAGAAACCCATTTTTGTAAATTGTATCCAATGTTTTCCTTACCCCAATCGTGCCCCCTGCCCCGTGTCTACCACACACCAGGGGGTTCATCCAAAGCTTCATTCATCTCTGTAATTGTATCCTTTCTACAACAACCCCCCACCCGCCCTCTGCTCAACTGTCATTGGCCACACAGGTGGGCCCCAGCATGACAGCAAGCCGTCTTCTGAGCTACGCATTCTGTGATTTGTCCATACCAGGTGCTGGCTGCACCCCACGTCGCCCAGTCTCACCCATAGCTATAGGCTCATACGCCCCCAACTCCTGGGAGTGGCCTCCATCAGCCTGCTTTGTAGCGATCTGCTTCTCCGTTAGTCAGTCCTGACCTCCACTCCAACCGAGAAGTAGATAGCTCTAGACAGGCCCAGGTTAACCACGGAGCACGATGAAGGCTGAAAACACACAGGCACTTTCCTGAGTGTCCAGAACCCTCTCTACCCCTTCTGTCTATGATGGACTTGGGGAAATACGGCAGTGTGTCTCTGCTAGTGACACTTGGGGGTGGACAACAAAACCAGAAGAAGACTTAACCTGAAATGGAGCCTGAGCTGTAAGCCATAGTCAATTTGGTTCAAAGGATTTCGCTTCACGAGCGTCAACCCAAAGCTTCCTCCTCTGACTCGTTTTTACTACCAGCCCCACTGTGGTGTGTCCAGAAGAGACCCGGATGTAGAAAGCCAGGTCCTGGGCCTGGCTGCCTTCTCCCCAGGTCACTCAGCTAACCTTTCAGTTAAAAGCTACGTTTAGTTGCCTTTAGCGCTACTGCTTCCAATCCGGATTGATTTGGCTTGAACTCCTCCATGCCTTCCGAGGCCGACCCTGTCTAACCACAGTGTTCTTCTGGGTCTAGATTTTAGGAAACTCTGCTTTGATGGGACGAGCAGACCGGATGGATCATGTGAGCCGAAGGTATCCGCACGGCGGCGGAGGTCCCCAGAGGCACCGGCCGACGATGGCGCCATCCATTGGTTAGTGGCCCTGATCGGTATCACTTACTTCCTGCCCACCACCTGTTTAAAAACAGTTCAGAGATCACATCTTCGGACTTCGGGTCCCCGTGACAAATGCCTGAGAAAAGCAACTGAGGAGAAAAAGGACAACCATGCCTCATAGTGTCAGGGTTCAGTTCACCATGGGTGTGAGGGAAGAGAAAGTGAGGCTTACCTCATGACAGCCATCCATGTGAGGAAGGAGACAGAGAGAGGAGGAGCAGGAGAGAGAGAAGAACATTCTGTATCGCCTGGCTTTATCCTTTCTCCTCCTCTTCCACCAACCCCCGCCCTTGGGATGGCGCCTCCCACATCCCCGCGTGGAGGATGCAGTTCCTTCTGGGAAGTCCTCCCTGTATCTGCCACCGTAGACATGCTCTAGAGTGTACTTTAGCAATTCCCTGAGGAGAGAGAGTCACTGGGTTGACTGTATACCCAAAGTATCCAGGGGAGCTCCAGGTGTGCAGGGTTCCACAGGCCACACTGATGCGGGTCTTGGAAACATCTGGAACCTGGGAGTTTCCCCAGGGCGTGTTTCCTAACCACACCACTCCTTCCCCTCGCCGTCCATCCCGATCCCATTCTCTTCACCTACTTCACGACACCTGGGCCAGGTGTTGATGACACCTGGGTTGTTGTCATCCACTGGTGCTAAGGGTGGCCACAGGTCAGCGGGGGCTGCCGCAGCCACTGACATGGAGTCACGGGGACAGTTATTCTAAGAGGTGGTGTTCGTGAAGTAACAGGGATGGGGAGGAGCCAAATAAACCTTTTGTGAAACACACACACACACACACACACACACACACACACACACACACACACACAAACACACAGGGATGGCTAGGGACAATACCAGGGTCAACATTTCAGAGCTGAAGGAAACCTGCTCTGGTGACCCACATTGGAAAGGATTCGGATTACAGCAGGCAGGAAGTTTTGCAATACTGTTCTTCCCCCAAGCCCAAGAGCAATGCAGACAGCAGTAAGAATCCCTTCTAGATGCCTCCCTCCTGCAGTGGGCACTGAAGCATTTTCTTTTGCATCTTCTACAATCTCCACCAAGCATCTGTTCTACCAGTAAAGATGCCATGGAATGTTGGACATGCTCAGCTGCTTGTGCTATCAGCTGGAGATGAGGCTTAACTGGTGGAAGGTGAGGCCTCGGATTCCATCCTCACAGCCACACCGATAAAAGACCCTAAACAAAGAGATAGCCTCCTCCCACAAAAAAATCCACCCAACAATTACCAACAAAACCTGTTTGTAGTGAAACAAAAGATAGCAAGGGGTGTGCGGCCAGACTCAAAAAGTCACAGACCCCAAGACGGCAGATCAGCACGGGGCTCTGTGCTATGATCCCAGTGCCTGGCCAACCAACCTTGACAGAGTGAGCAGAAACGGGTTTGGGCTGTCCCATTCAGTGGGGCTTCTGAGAGCCGGGGCTGGCCCACTGGCGGGCCTCCTCATGCTCTGCTAGCCAAGTTGACTGTCCAATCTCCACTCCCTCAGCAGAGACACCATAAACAGGAGAGGACGCTCCTATAGGCAGTGAGATATATGCCATTAATGGAGGGAGGGTGGGGCTCCTATTCCAGTCTCACACCAGGAACTTAATGCTACTACCACAGCAAGTCAGAGACTGACCAAGAAGGCAGGGACAGTCCATGCCCATAGACATGTCCGGTGTCCTTGTCCCTGAGATCCGGGCACAGCCTTCACTGTCTTGGCTGGTACCCTTGTCATTGAATCTCATGGGAGTTTTGTCTGGGTCCTTAGGCGAAGAACAAAAGAGGCTTCAGGCATGTGACTGGGCCCAAAGAGAGAGAGAGAGAGAGAGAGTGATGCTGTGTAACAGAGACCACACCCTTAATACTAACACTTGAAAGAGCAGGCACCCATGCCAGCCCCCTTTACCTCGTCTTAGCTCTTGTAGCACTCCAAGACCTGTGAAAAACCATTAACTTTAACCCAGAACTTGGCGTGGGGTGCCTGTGTGAGGAAGGACAAACCTCCGTGCCCGTGCACACAGAGGAAAACGTCCCTGTGATAGGTCTGCCACTCCCCAGGAAGAACACCAGGGAGGTGGGCCAAGGAGTCAAGGCAGGGGGCAGGAAGGCATGTTCCTCTGGTCTTTGACTCTCCTTTCGTGCTAAGACAGTAGCACGTAGAGTCTGGAGAGAGGCTCACTCAGCGGCTGTGAGCAGTTGCTGGTCTTGCAGAAGACCTGGGTTTGCTTCCTAGGACCCACCCAGCAGTTCACAGCCACCTGTAACTTTACTTCTAGGGGATCTGATGCCCTCTTCTGGTTATCCACATATGCACAGTGCGCATATATACATATTAAGTGAAAAGCAAAAAAAAAAAAAAAAAAAAAAAAGCAATTAGTACTTTAAAAACCTGCTATATTCAAAAGCACTATTTTTTTCTTTCCTCATGGTAATGGAATCTTCATATCATATTTTCCTGGGTGTATTTTTAATAGACAATGGAGCCACAACCAAGTAAAATACTGTGGCTACTATGTGGTTATTTATGCATCTTTATTAAGTAAGTATTATGTAGTACTAATACTAAGTAAAGCATGTTCTGCATGATTTGAAAAGACAGGTTCCTCAGCCCCATGCCTAACGGTGCCAGGTCACTAGTTGGCTTCCTGTTTCTAAAGACATTTAATCGTGCTTGATTTTTTTTAAAAAAAGATTTTATTTATTTTATGTATATGAGTGCTCTGCCTGCATTTAAACTTGCATGCCAGAAGGGGGCATCAGATCACATTGTAGATGGTTGTGAGCCACCATGTGCTTACTGGGAATTGAACTCAGGACCTCTGGAAGAGCAGATGGTGCTCTTACCTGCTGAGCCATCTCTCCAGCCCTGTGCTTGATTTTTGCCTGAGTAGTTTTTGGCCTTTGTGCTAATTTTCTTACTTACCCATCTAATGCAAGGTCTCGGGGTGGGGCTTAGGGGGTTGCTTTCCTGAGAAATGAATGGCCACACCCATCTGAGCATAATGATATCTGTCTTAATAATCAACTTGTACCCTCCTCCATGGTTTCCTGCTCTCCCGGTGGTTTATGAGTGATACAGGGCATCCTATGTTCATAGGAAATGTTGAAAATTGAAAACTAGGCCGGGCATGGTGGCGCACGCCTGTAATCCCAGCACTTGGAAAGCAGAGACAGGTGGATTGCTGTGATTTCGTGGCCAGCCTGGTCTACAAAGTGAGTCTAGGACAGCCGTGACTACACAGAGAAACCTGGTCTCAAAAACCCAACAACAACAACAACAGCAACAACAACAACAACAAAAGAAAATTGAAAACTAGTTGGACAAAGTCTAGCCCTTCAAAAGAGAGAAGCCACCCCCTCCAAGAAAAGCTTGCACATTATAGGCCACATCAGACATTTAGCTGAGACTTGCCACACATCGGGTGCATTAGTTGTTCCTAGGTAAAGGCCTTCCTAGGTACCCCAGGGGACTTAGCATTTTTTAGGGGAAGCTGACCATAGGCCTCCATCCTTAGGCTCACACTCAGCTCCTGACGCCAGAGGCTTGCTGTCCACAGAGAAGCCATATAACGCAACCCCAAAAAGCACAGAGAACTCACCAGACACCAAATGCTAGTCAAAGCCACATCCAGAAGTTGCCATCCCTGAGCCATTTCTATAGCTGAAACTTATCTAACCAGGGCCTGTGACAGGGGGCTAAGTTCCTCTTGCAAACCCCAGCTATTGCCAGAGTGGGGTCTCACAGCTGCCCTGGGTTCCACACACGCTGTGAGAGTGACTGTGAGAGTTCTTGGGCTGCTGTCTGCCAAAACCACAGTGAAGAAATTAACAGGCTGTCAAGAATTTTATTCTAAGAATAAGTTAAAGGTCCACGGAAAACAAAACAATGCATTTGCTGTCTGGTGAGTTCTCTTCCATGAAAGGTGTATCTGCTGCTGGTTAAACATTCAGAGCCAGGAAAACAGCGCTGTCAGCCATGTTGAATTCTGAAATATGCGAGTGACAAATAACCTTGTACTTAGCCTTGTGTTCTGCTGAGGACCCAAGAGGCATGTCACGGGGGGGGGGGGGGGGGGGGGGCTGGGCATCTCATCTGCACTCTGAGGGGACCCAACACCTCTTCTGGCAGACTTAGGTCTCTTGCTTCCGTGGCCGATTACTGGCCCCATGCTGAGCCCAGACAGCAAAGATGGGTGCACAGGGCTGCCCCTTTTCATAGATTCACTTCATGTGTGAGCTGTGCCCCCCCCCCCCCGCAATTGCTCCACAGGCATCACATGACCCCCATGCTCTGTCCCCTGCATGCTCCAGATGAATACACTGGGCGAGACCGCCTTTCTCCAGACTTCTATGATGAGTCTGAAACGGACCCTGGTACCGAGGAGCTCCCGGCCCGCATCTTTGTGGCTCTGTTTGACTACGACCCCCTCACCATGTCCCCAAACCCTGATGCTGCAGAAGAGGAGCTTCCCTTCAAAGAAGGACAGATCATCAAGGTAGTGGTGTGGTGCCACAGGATGGGGGGCCGAGACTGGTGGCGGAGATGGAGTGGTGCTCATGTAAACATGGACAGTAGTAGCCCTTTGACCTCAAGGGCTGCTAGAGGAGATGGTTCAGGGCTGTGAAAGCCTTGAGCACAGGACAAGCATTGCATATAATTCACCTAGGAAAAGGGGCACTGCCTTCACCTGTCTGCCTTATAGGATTGAGCACATACCTGTGCCTACACACCTACACGCCTAAGTGTGGCCCGTGCACGACATGGTCAGTCTGAGCCTGTGTTCACAGACCCTGAATTTGAAAAGCAGTGGTTTCAGTGTCTGACGCCTGAACCTCAAGCAGGCATACCAACAAAGGGGTAGGGCAGAAGAGGCAAGGAGCCATGGTCACAGGTCCAGCAGGCCTGTAACTAAGTAGGTGGGGTTTAAAAGGTGTGTTCTAAGTAGTTTTGACTTTAGGTGACTCTGCTGTCATTGGGGCTGATGGATGGCTGAGCCAGCCTATCAGAATGGTCTGACATCTCCTGTGACTCCAGGTATACGGAGACAAAGACGCAGATGGCTTCTACCGTGGGGAGACCTGCGCCAGGCTTGGCCTCATTCCCTGTAACATGGTCTCCGAGATCCACGCAGATGACGAGGAGATGATGGACCAGCTCCTGAGACAAGGCTTCCTCCCCCTGAATACACCTGTGGAGAAAATAGGTGAGCATGGTCCCTCAGGTTTGTACTTTGCAGCAGACCATAGCAGGGAGCAGTGGCAGCTCCTAGAAGCACAGGCCACGCAGCCCCTCTGAGTGCCCAGTTCTCAGGAGGATTTGCTATCCATTATCTCTGGGTAAAACTCACTCTGCATACCAGTGCCGCAATACACCTGTGCACTTTAGGAACATTCTCACACCCTAGTATTTGTGCATGGATAGGAAAAGTAGAACTAAAAGTCTTAGCTTCTTGTTCTAGCTTGTTTTCTGTTGTGATAAAACATTTGGATCAAAAGCAACTTGGGGAGGGAAAGGGCTCATTTCGCCTTAGGGCCCATCAATGAGGGAAGCTGTGGCAGGAACTAAGGCACAGACTATGGAGGATTGCTGCCTACTAGCTTGTTCAGTCTTTACAACCTAGAGCTACCTGCCCTTTGGCCACGGTGGGGGGTGGGGGGAGGGGGAAGAGTGGCACTGCCCTCATAGGGTTGTCCTGCTCTCCTACTTTAATCATCTCATCAGTCAAAATATAAAGGCCCCACAGACTTGCTCACAGGCCAATCTGATGGAGGCATATCCTCCATGTTGATGTTTCCCCTCCCCTGTGTACAGTTACATTAATAAAACGCCATCGGTCTCTCCGGGGAGGATGGGAGGAAGGCTAACAGAAAACCCATCAGTGTTGTAACAGGGCCCTTCCTCACGGGGCCTGCCTTCTTCTCTTCATTTAAGGGGCTTTGGATTGGTACTTGGCTCAAGTGTGGAAACTGGTTGATAGGCCACGATTAATTAGCCCGTCCCCAAAGTCAGACCATTGGAGTCACTGTTCTCCCTGTGTTATCTGTAATGGTAACTGTATTCACCTTGCCTTTGGTGATTCGAGGCTGCCACCTGGCCATGTCACTCTGGGTGACTCAAAGGCAGCTGCAGCATCAAAAAGATGTCAGTCCAGTATGGGTGATGACTCACCAAAACTACCCCTGGAGCCCCTGCCCACCAGCAGGTGACTCTTCCGGAGTCTCATTCTCTAGCTTTAGAAGCTAGGGGAGGAGCCTTGTGAGTCTTGTAAATTTCTGAGTGTCCTGATCTTTGTAAGTTTCCTTAGTTTCCTGAGTCTTTAGAGCCTCCATCTGCTGGGCATGGTGGCGCACGCCTTTAATCCCAGCACTCAGGAGGCAAAGGCAGAGGTGGACTGCTGTGAGTTCGAGGCCAGCCTGGCCTACAGAGTGAGTCCAGGACAGCCAAGATAGCATAGAGAAACCCTGTCTCGAAAAACCAAAAAAAGAAAAAGGGGGAAAAAAAAAGCCTCTATCTTCTTTCCAGGTCAGTTCAAAGGATAGCTGTGACTCTTTCCCAGAACCTCATGGTGCCTGCTAGGCTTTCCCAAGCCATAACCATGTGGTGCCTGAGACCACTTTGATTCAGTTTTTGGGAGGAGGTCCCTTATCTGATGGAGCCTCCATAGTATGGTGGACACAGGGGCACTGGAGGCTGAGACAGTTGCCCCAAGCTAGAGACATTAGCAAGTTGCGCCCACTCTTCTGGGTGCTGAGTCGGGCCACCACTGATTTGGGGATATTCACAATTAGACCTTGTGGATTTGCAGAGAGAAGTAGAAGAAGTGGCCGGGGTCACTCTGTGCCCACGCGAAGAATGGTGGCGCTCTACGACTACGATCCGAGGGAAAGCTCCCCCAACGTGGACGTTGAGGTACCAGCCCCGGCTCCTCTCCCTGCTGACCTGGAACTATGCCTGATGCCTGGCTAAAGCTTCTGGTGGGCAGCACACCACGCCGGCCACATGCCTTTAAGCCTCACTCCTGAGGCATGGTAGAGAGGGAGACCCAGTGATCAGCCACTTCCCGGCAAACACAGGTCCACGTTTTCAGTTACCCATGGTTAGTCGAGATCCGAGGATGCCAGCAGAAACCCCAGAAGTCACCGTTAAGTGAGCCAACGGCCACTCCTAGCCTCACTCACTAACTGTCCCGCTCTACCCCCACACAGCTGGGAGTCACTCTGACCCAGTATACCGCACGGGTTTGCCACTGAGAGGACAGACAGGGCTTAGCCCTATTCCAGAGTACGGTCCACTCGCTTCGTTGTGTTCTGAGTTTCTGTTCATCTCTTAGGGTGTCTAGTTTACACACTGGGTCAGCATAGAAGGCACCCTGGCCTATGTGCAGAGTGGTGGTCTCTGGGTATGAATGACGTATTTGATGTCACAAGGACAGTTATGGTGGCAAATCCCCCAAGTTTCCTGGAAGAGTGACCCGGGTCCCGCACTTACTGGGCATGACAATCTGGAGTAGAGAAATTTAGTAGAGAAATAAATTTACTGTGGCTGATGATCCCTCACTGTGCAGATGAAAGATGTTGAGCAAGGAGGGCTGGTGTTCCAGTGTGCACGGGCCTGGGGCAGCCGGACACAGCAGGGCACAAAGGTAGAACATGATCCGAAGTAAGGAAAAAACTCAGAAATAAGGTTGAGGTCTTTGCCTCCAGAGTCACCTGTCCCGAACCTGATTGATCCGGAGACTTGTTCACAGCTTCACTGTACCCGATTATCAGCGACCCCCTGGGGAACCTAATCACCTCACTCTTGCATTTAGAGACGCAACTGCACTAATAGTGCTCCTCGGCCAGCTTTCTGTTTCTACCTTCTGCTGGGCTCTCTGGTATAAGGAGAGTGGACTCCTGGACACCGGGCCTTGTGTTCAGTGTTCTCTGCTGTCCCCACACTGGGACCTGACGCTTGGCTGGCATTTAACAGCTGGATGTTGAATTGATGATGTCGAACTTGGAGGTTTTCTTGGGGGCAGAGAGGGTGTTGACCAATGGTCCTCAGTCTTCAGGGAGTGCTCCCCCCAATGTTCCAGGTGTAGAGTTACCATATGACTAGATTTCCTGTGCATTCCCAGGAGGCAATGACCTCTAATACACAGTGTTCCTCTCAGGCTTACTGAGAACAGACCTTAACCCCCAGTCCCGCAGCTTTAAGCAAACACCCCCACCCCCACCCCTGAGCTTTGAGCAACCCATCCCCCTCAATCCCTCAGTTTCGCACCCTGCATCTTGACACAGTTGAGAGGCTGGTTAATTCCCTAAGTGTGGGAAAAAACCCAGGGCCTTGTTTTATAACACCTACCACGTGGCAATATGCTATTAGCTCTGTCTTTTGTCTTTGCAGGCTGAACTTCCGTTCTGCACGGGAGATATTATTACTGTTTTTGGCGAAATTGATGAAGATGGATTTTATTATGTAAGTTTTTGGAACATCAAGAAATGCTGCTCATTTTGTGGGTCCCAACCCCTGGTTTGCTCTCTCTCTCTTAAATTAGCACCTGAGCTGTGATCTGAATATGCCATGTTCTGTTACATTTGCCTGCTTGCTGCCTCTCTGAGCTGAGCTGAGCTCTCTTTTGTATAGAATATATAAATCTAGGGGCCAAAGTGACACATGTCCTAGTGCTTGGGAGGATGAGGCAGGATTGTAGGCTGGACTATATATATAGCTAGACCCTGTCTCAAAAACAGAAGTGGTGCAGAGAACGGTGGGAGCAATGAAAGAAAAGGAGAGAGACAGTGTGAGAGAGGGAGGGAGGGAAGGAGGGAGGGAGGAATGAAGAGAGGGAAAAAGAAGAAAAGGAGGGAGGAAGGGAAGGAAGCTGGCACTGTGGTCTCTGGTTGCTCTCCACTAATTATAGTATTTTCTGTGTCTACAAACTGTAGACAAAGCGAACACAAAATTGCCACCATCCAAACATTTACAAAACAATTTGATTTTCTAGGTTATTTATGGCCTGGGCGGTGGGTTTTCCTTCAGGGAGAATAGGAAGGATAAACAAAGCAAACAGGTGGACCAGCCCTGGCTTCACAGCTCCCCGCACCCACAGGCCGACTCTAGAGAGTCCTCCCCCTCCCCCACCCCCACCTCCCTGCTCACTCATTGCCCGTGTCAGCCACGGAGCCTCCATTGGTTCTACAGCTATCTAAAGTTCTCTGAGGAGTCAGGGAGGCTGTACACGGGGTGGGGTTGACTTCCTGCTTCTATAACTGGAGGTCCTTTGCATGACCGCCCCCCCCCCATCCCTGTAGCTACTCTCTGTGGCCTTCTCCTGTGGCTGCTCCCCAGGGCCACCCATCTATGGCCCTCTGAACACAACTGGGAGTCTTGCTTCTCCATGCAGTGGTGAATGGCCCCAGAGGACCCCTCTCTGCAGAAGCCTCAGGTATGCAGGGTTTCAGAGCTGCCAAGATTTCACAGCAGGTTTGGGTGGGAGAGCCACACCTCCTTGCACAGAGTGGCAGCATCTCTCTCTCTAGGTCACGGTCTCCGCTTTAGCTTTTTGCTTTGAGAGCAGTCTTGTTCTATGGATTTGGATGAGGTCGCCGTTCATTGTCTTCGCAGATGGTGTACAGAAGGCTCGTCACACTGATGGAAAGTCTTGTTTCTCCAGTTCTGTGCTTATTGTCCAGTGCGAACTTGTGGCTATGTTAATTTGCTTTTTTTTTTTTTTTTTCTGAGTTAGAACATTATAAGGATCATTTCTAAAAGAACCTGTTCTGAGACTGGCTCGCTGGCTCGCTGGCTCAGAGCTTAACAGCCTTGCTTAACAGCTTGCAGAGGACCCATGTTTGGTTCCCAGCACCCATGCCCAGTGGCCTGCAACTGTCTTTAACTCCACCTTCCTCTTCTAGCCCCTCAATTCGCAAGCACTGCACACATGCAGTGTATACTCATACAAACACACACATGCAAACACAGATGTAAATAAAGCTATTTTTTTTTTTTTAAAGAAAGCTGCCCCATATCATATACACTAAATCCCACTTGTATGGAGGATTGCATAGACCACAGTTCTTGGTCTGCTCTTTGAATCTGTGTTTCTATAATGTATTTTATAATATCTCCAGGGGAATAATTTTGTAATGAGCTTTGCCCCTACCACAAACCCGTAGCATAGAGAAAGGTTAGGCTCAGAGAAAACTCTTTATATAGAAAAAGGTGCAGATTTATTCTTACACCTTTATATGGCTTTAAATCATTCTTTTTTGTTTTGTTTTGTTTTTTTAGACAGGGTTTCTCTGTGTAGCCCTTGGCTATCCTGGAACTCACTTTGTAGACCAGGCTGGTCTCGAACTCACAGAGATCCACCTGCCTCTGCCTCCCAAGTGCTGGGATTAAAGGCGTGTGCCTCCACGCCCAGCATTAAATCATTCTTATGAATTTATGAATTGCCAGGCGTGGTGGCGCACATCTTTAATCCCAGCACTCAGGAGGCAGAGGATAATGGATCTCTCTGAGTTCGAGGCCAAACTGGTTTACAAAGTGAGTCCAGCAGTGTCAAGGCTACACAGAGAAACCCTGTCTCAAAAAACCAAAAAAAATAAATAAAAAATACACACACACACACAAGCCTCCCATACAGTCACAAGGAGTGTAGTAAGAAAGCAGGAAACCAAGCCCATTCAGTATATATACATCTGTATATATGCTTATGCATATAGTCATATATGCACACATATATTCCATGTCTGACTTCTGCCTCTCTTGCTCAAATGCCTTCCTCTCTCTTGTCTTACTGCTGTGACTAAGACTTTCTACATCACATGGAATGGAGAAATGGACACCCTTGCCTTGTTCCTGGTTTTAATGAAAATACTTTGAAGCTTCCCCCCCATTTAACATAATGGTGGCTGTGGGTTTGTCATGTAGAGCCTTCATTATGTTGAGACATAGTATTGAGATGCGTCCCTTTTATTTTGAGTGCCTTCAGGACTTTTAACATGTAGGATGTTAAAAAGCTTTGTTTGCACCTATTGAGATGACCATGTGATTTCTGCCCTTGACAACATCTACTTAATGTATACATGTTTATTGATTTACAGCCCCTGCATCTCTGGAACAAACCCAACTTGGTCATGGTTAGTGATTTTTTTAAACACACTGACCATGTGTATGTGTGTATGTATGTATGTATATATGTATGTACACATACATGCATATATACTAAATAGGCCTGTTTTTCTTTCTTAATACACTCATCAGTTTGTGAGAAGGCTCTTGGATTTGTTGGCAAATATTTTGTTGAGCATTTTAGCATCTGTATTGAACAGGGAAATTGGTCTGTAACTTTCCCTTTTCTTGACTATTTGCCTGCTTTTAGTATCTCTGTCGTCCTAGCTTTGTTAAAAGAACGTGGTAAAGTGGTAAAGTTCCTTTTCTATTTTATGGAATATTTTGAGGAACATTGACCTTACTCTGAAAATTCATCAGTGAGTCCATCTGGCTCTGAACTTTTTTTTTTTAATGTTGGGAGATTTTAATCACTCTTTCAGTATCACTGATTGTTCTAAATCTAAATTATTTCGTCCTGGTTTATTTTGGTGGGTCATAACATGTCTAGAAATGTATCCACTTCTTTTAGATTTTCCAGTTTGTTGGAATATATGGTTTTTAAGGTAATGATGATTTTCTGGAGCTCATTGGTATCTGTTGTAATGGCTCCCTTTCATCTCTAATTTGGGTCTTCCCTCTCTTTCCCTTGGTTTGGCTAAGGATTTATGAATCTTGCTTCTCTCTTTGAAGAATCAACTCTCTGCTCATTGATTCTTTGCATCCTTTTTTCCCATTTCATTAATTGCTGCCCTGATGTAATTAATTCTTTCCATGTACCGATTTGGCATGTTCCTTTTCTAGAGTTTTAATGTGTCATGTTAAGCTGTTTACTTAAGATCTGATTTCTTGATATATAGGCACAAATGTATTTATAGAGTTCCTTTTTAGGTCTGCCTTCGTTGTATCCAAAAGATGTTGGTACGTTCTGTTTTCATTTGATCCTAGTTATGTTTTTATTTCCATTTTGATGTCTTTGTTCATCACTCAGCTGTGTGTTATTTAATCTTGGTGAGTTTGTGGATGTTCAAGGGCTCATCTTGCTGTCGATCTGTAGTCTTATTCCATTGGTCATTAGAGAAGATACGAGGAATTCCTTGTTTTTCTGCATTTGTTGAGCCTTGCTTTGTGTAATTATAACAATCTCTTTTAAAGAAAGTTCCACGGGTTTCAGAGAACAATATGTATTCCAAAGTGGTTGGATGGAATGTTCGGTGGGTGTCAAGTCCACTTGATCTAGGATGTCATTTAACTCAGATGTTTTTCTGTGAGAATGACCTGTCACCCACTATTACTGGGCTGGCCTCTTCTGTGACATCTTAGCACTTGTTTGTGCACTCAGATGCTCCCTGTGTTCAGGCATGTGTGTTTAGAATGATGCTGTCCTCTTGAGGGATTGCGCCCTTGATCAGTATGAAGTCACCTTTTCTCACTCATTTGGTTTGACATCTATTTGATCAGATGTTAGAGCAGCAACAGCTGCTTGTGTTCTAGGTCCATTTTCTTGGACCATCCTAGGGAAGGACCCTACGGGAAGTGTTGCCTTTTGGTGTATTTTGTTTGTTTTGGTGCATGTTGTTTGTTGCAACAAATAGATGCTTCATGTGTTGTTTTGTTTCGTTTTTTATTCCAATCTACTATCCTGTATCTTTTGATTGGGGAATTAAGACCATTAAAATTCAGAGTTATTATTGAAAGTTGTGTATTTATTCATGCCATTTTGTTTTTTGTAGTGCATGTTTTTTCTTTCCTTAGTATTATTGTAGTTTGGTTTGTTCTCCCTTGAAGTCTTGGGTGGGTTTTTCTCTTCAGACTGAAGGATTCTGTCAAATATTTTCTATAGGGTTGGCTTGGTGGTCACAAATTCCTTCAGTCTCTTCTACTTTTTTGTTTGTTTTTCAAGACAGGGTTTTTCTGTGTGGCTTTGGCTGTCCTAAACTCACTTTGTAGACCAGGTTGGCCTTGAATTTATAGAGATCCGCCTGCCTCTGCCTCCTGAGTTCTGGGATTAAAGGCCTGCACCATCACGCCCAGCCAGTCTCTTTTACTTTTTAATTATGACAGGTCCTTCTGCCATGTATATAAGTGTGTGTTAGCAGAGTTGCTTTTCAGAACATGAAATGCATTTTCTAGGTCAGCCTGATTTTTTTTTTCCCTGAGACAGAATTCCTCCATGTAGCTCTGGCTGTCCTGGAACTGGATCTGTAGGCCAGGGTGGCCTCGAACTCAGAGATCTGCCTGCCTCTGCCTCCATAGGGCCAAGATTAAAGGTCTGTGCCACCACCACCTGGCTGCCACCCTGATTTGAAAGCATCAGTTGCCATGTCTGTTGTGACTCTGGTGAGCCCGCCTTGTGACTTGGTGTTTCTCTTTTGCCACTTTTAATGTCCCTTTTTTGTTCTCTATATTTAGTGTTTTGATTAAAACATTATGAGGGAGAGGCTCTTCACTGATCTGTGTGTTTTGGACAGGCCTCTCTCCCTAACTCTGGAGAGTTGTTAGTCTTGAAAATGTTTTCTGTGACTAACCAGATTCTCTTCCTGCTATGCCTTTAAACCCATAGGTTCAGTCTCTTTAGAGTATCACTTCTGTCTTAGAATTAGATTGTGTGCCTAAGTATTAATCATTGTCCTTGCTGGCCCATTTTATTTCTTCCATCATGTCTTCAGTCTCAGATAGTCTGTGCTCTCCTTGATCCATTCTGTCATTGAAACCTTCCACAGTTAAAAATTTTTTTTTCCCATTTCCAGTACTTCATTCTAGGTTTTCTTCAGCATTTCTTTGTTGAGTTCCTCTTTCACATCATCCATCACTGTCCTCCTTTCCTTCAGCTGTTTGTTTTGAGCATCCTTATGACCACTCTATTGAGTTCTGTGTCTGGGATTCCATTCAGTTTGCTCTCACTAGATGCATTGCTTCAGGGTTAGTCATTTCTGGATTAAACACTTCCGTGTCTTAGTTTTCTTGTTTCTTAGATCACTGTGGTGAGATCTATGCATCGGATATTATTTTGTTGCTTGGTTCTTAAAATTTGCTATGTTCTTTCAGTCGATGTATTTTCAACATTCAAGATTAGTAGAGTTGATTGTGTGGTTCATAAAAGAGCTCCCGAGTGCCTTGGTAAGCGCTGCAGGATTCCCTGGGTGGCACATTAACCAGAAGAACCACCATGGCTGCAGGATATTGCTTCCCCACAGCTGTCACCCTATCCAGTTAACAACAGGGACCAACTACTGTTGGAAGACAACCCAGGACAGCATGGAGTCCACACGGGCTCATTGAATGAGAATAGGAGTGCAATGGAAGTATAGTGGGAAGGGAAAGGGTTAACAATTAGGTTGACTTTGGAAAAAAATCGATGAGATGGGTAAAGTAGGAAGAGGGAACAGCATGCATATTGTAAAGGTCCACAGATTCTAAAGAGTGTTGTTAGGAAGGTTATATTTAAGAAGAGGAGGCAAGAAGATGTAGGAAGGGGGAGCATATGAGATATGACTGAGGAGCATAATTAAAAACCATCTTAAACAAGGCGGAGTATGTAAACATCTTCAAATATGAGCAGCATACAAACAAAAGCAAAGCCATAGTATGTGCCTATGCGAGGGTAGAAATGATGTAACCGAAAATAGCCGACTACTTAGTTTGACCTGCTGGTGTGGTTATACCAAGTTGAAAGATGAAATTCTCAGATTCCCCCTGGCTCTAGAAGGATCCATGTTGCTGTGTGCAGGAGGGAACCAGTGATCTCTGTAGCCTCATGTTCCTGTGTTCTGGGGTGGTGCGGTATGTTTTTTCTTGGTAATTCTCTTGGCCCCTTGTACCCACTGAGGTCTCGTCTATCCCAGTAGGTTGGATGTATTCAAGAAGCAGCTTTTCCCTTGCAGTTTGAGCTGCTGTATCTAGGGCAGTTTGGTTAGCAGACAAGCTGGGGTGACGAGGACTTCAAGCCAGCTCTGCTTCCAGCAGGGATCGCCCCTGGCTTTGCATACTCTTCAACAAGGCCTCACCTCTTGCACAGAGCACGAGCTTTTTTTTTTTTTTTTTCTTTAGTTGGGTGTTAGGGGTGAGACGTCCAGCCTGGCGGCTTACCCAGAAATCCTTGGAGAATAATAATTTTCAGAGCATTGGGTTCAATTTGCCACGCTGAGGACGTGGGGGTTTCCTCTGACTATTCTGCGGTGTGCACATGCCATTTCTTGGTGATCCATTCATCCAGCAGACGACATTTTGGTCGCATTTGCCTTTTGACTGTGGCAGACGATCTAGGCATAGACACTGTGTGTGGCTCTCTGAGACCTGGCTCTCTGGGTTTGGGGGTATACACTCTTGAGGCGGAGCTGGGAGTCACATGGTAGCGCTCTGTCTGGAGTTTCTGAAGAACCCGCCTCACTGTGCTCCCCAGCAGCTCCACCAGGGCATTTCTGCCAGTGTGACATGAGGGTCCAGTCTCTCTCCACATCTTCACCAATATTTGTTTTTTAGTTTGTTGGGGGGAGGGCTCCAGGGATGTTTTTGACTGCACTCATCCTGATGGTGTAAGATCCATTTATTTATGTTTTTACTTTTTGTATTGGGGTGGGGGTGGGGGGACAGTGGGGCTATGTGGAACTTGAGTAGCTCCTCTCCCTCCACCAAGTAGGCTCCAGGGATTGAACTCTGGTCCTCAGGCTGGTGACAAGCACCTTCCCTGCTGGCCTACTGTGTGCTTGCCCTGTTTTCAGTGATGCTGTGATTTCTCCCCTTTTTGCCATTTTGTCTATTTGAAGAAATGTCCTTTTTTTTTTTTTTTTTTTTGCTGCTTGGCTATTGGTCTTTATTCTAGTTAATGACCCTAGCAGAAAAACCACTTCTTACTGCATGTCCCGCCCCCAGGCCTGTCATTAGGCTTTGGGTTGCGCACTGTGATGCATGTTTTGATGAGTAGCCTGACCTGCAGTGAAGAGATACCCATGTTGTCAGGACCACCCAGGTTTTTTGAGACAGGACTATGTTGTTTTGACCAGGCTGGTCTCCAACCTCCTGGGCTCATACAAGTCTCCTACCACAGTCTCCCAAGTAACAGGCATGAGGCACCATTGCAACCACGAGCCAGCCAATTTTGAAGTTGGAGGCAGGTTAGGCCCTGACCTCCCCAGCATGGGTGCAGGTGTGTGGATGAACACAGCCGCAAGAGTCTGTTGGGGGGAACACGGTCAGCTCCACCTTGTTGGTGAAACTTACAGTAATGAACATTCATCTGTTAAGAAGGAACACTGCAGCGTTGCTGACTCAAGCAGGTCTGACTTTCTTTGTACTTTTGAATCCTTGGCTCCCAGTTCTATAAGGAGTGGCATCGGCTGGAGTCACTGCTGCCACAGGCTAGGCTAGCATGCTGCCACTGTCTCACACCCTCAGCCATTTTTCCTCTGATACAGGGTCTCACCCAAGTTGCCAAGGCTGCCCTTGAACTCCCTCGGTAACACAGACTGGCTCACTAGAACGCAAATCCCAGGCAAGCGCTTCACCACACTCTAGCCCTAGAGTCATTGGGTGCAAGAACCAGGGAGTGGATCCAAGCAGAGTTGGCTCTTAAGGACCTACTCTCTACTTCTAAAGCAAGAGCAGGCCAGACCGAGACCTGTATGGGACTGAAGTTCCCACTTCTCAGGAGGCTGAGCAGAAAGGTTGTGAGTTCAAGGCTGACCTGGGTAACTTAGTGAAAGGAGGGCTGGGGATGTGAGTCAGCAGTCAGGCATTTGCCTGGCATGTTCAAGGCCCTGGATTCCTACCTTGTGCACAGCTGGGCTTGTTCTTATAATCCAGGCCCTTTGGGGGGAGGGGTGCTTATTCAGCATCCCTTCAAGTCCTGCTACTTCTAGTCAGAACCAACTGCTCATAGCTGTCCTCTTAAGCTCAGTGTCCTTGTGGGAGAAAATAGGCTCTGGAAAAAGTGGCTCCCATGACCCCCCCATCTCACCCTGCCATTATAGGGAGAGCTGAATGGGCAGAAAGGCCTGGTGCCTTCCAACTTCCTGGAAGAAGTGCCTGATGACGTGGAGGTCCACCTCTCTGATGCTCCGCCCCACTACTCCCATGACCCACCTATGCGCTCCAAGGCCAAAAGGGTAAGCCATCCCCCTTAGCCTGCCTGCCTGCCTGCCTCCCTCCTTCCCTCTATGGTCTGGCGCAATCTTTGCATTGCTGCTTTCAATGACTTGGGCCCCACCAGCATCTGCCCTGATTTTTTTCCCCCTCTGTCCTTCTTTGGGCATTGTGACCGAAAATGCTTAGCTCCAACTTGTAAGTTGGTGTCCCGCAGAAGGACCCTTTGGTTTCAGTCAGTTTGCCAGACCCCAAGGTCTTCCCTGGCCTCGACACCAGGTGCACAGTTCAGCTGACAGAGAGTGAGGTTTGGGGACCCTCACCCCTTAGGGCTCTAGATGGCAGGGCTGACGCAGCGTAGCACACCTGCCTGAGACTGCATTCTCTTGAGTGTCTCATCTTTACGTTTCGCCATCACTGCGAGTTCTTATCTGTTGTATTTTACGTATATGTTTTTATCTCTTCGCTCATCTGCTTGGACATAGAAGAAGAGTGTTCATTTCACACCCTAATCAGGCATGTAGCCTTCACGTAAGTGAGCAACCGAAGACACCTTAGATACCGGCTTAAGCTACCCTAAGCGGACAGCACGGTAGTCTTAAGACTTCAATGTGTGCTTAAAGAGAGAGAGAGAGAAAGAAAGAAATATGTCTCAAAACACTCATTGGACCTAAAGTATTAGGCTATCTCACCTGGTAACGGTTGCCCGGCAACTGGATTCATAGTGAACCGAAGCATCTTGAACAATCATTTTTTAAAATATGTCCATTGAGAATATGGGCAAGGCCAACCTTGGGAACATATTTCTTAAAGGTGTTTGTTTACACAGAGTGCGCCAGCGTGTACTCACAGGGAGAGCTGCCTATTGCATTGTCAGCTGCCCTCGGTTAAAAAGCACAACCGGATCTATGTGTTTACTGTAGCAAGTTTGATGTGTGATAGTAGCCAAGACAAAACTTTAATCCCAGATCAAGCCCTGAGGGGTGGCCTTAGCTCTGGGTATGCCAAAGCTGGCCGGAACACCCAGGGGCAGCCCCTTGACCTTAGGAGGAGGTGTTCCCGCTCCTCAAAGTATGATTATTCAGAGCTCACGGAGGTGCGAGAGAGGTGCTGGCACGCCAATGCAATACTGTCTCCTGACTTGGCAGCTCCCATGACTGCACTAGCTGGCCCCATGGTATCTTCAGGTGTGCTTTGGGTGCACCCCTAGGTGTTCTCCATTAGAGTTAGACCTTGATTTTAAATCCAAGCAAGCTTGGGGCCCCCTTGCCTTGTATGGTATGCCCACTGTATACCATGTATGAGTGCCCAGCTCTCACTTGCCAAGTTTTGCTCCGGGGAGTTCAGTGAACCAGAGGCCTGGCAATTCCTGGCCGTGCTCAGGCGTGCATGCATCTAGCTGCAGAATAAAGTGAAATTGGCACTCAAAGTCCCTGAGTCAAATTCCATCCCTTGGAAGCACTGTTGGTTGACCATCTAAAGTCTCTCCGAAACCCTGTGCTCTGTGGTGCGGGCAGCACGCACTCCTCTATCTGGAATGGTGAGAGTGTTCAAGAAGGGCCTTTGAGCTTCCTTAGATTACAATTAAGGTTCATTTCAGTTTTTTTTTCTTTCAAACAGTGTGCCATCCCCAAAGTTTCTGTAGGATTCTAACTGACCCAAGGGCTCACTCCACCATGGCAGGGTTTTTAATCTACCCCACCTAGTTCATGATCCATCCAAATTACCGCTGAGAGCTTTTGCTTCACGATGCTGATTGATGGGTACTCGGCCACCTTGCCTGTCCATCTGATTGACAATAACTTCCCCTGCTTTTAGTCTGAATTTTCAGAATAAATTATGACCTGGCCTTTCTTTGCCAAAGCGATGGCTACCCCATCTCCCAAGACAAAGACAGCGAAAGCCCATCGAGGCCAGCCTCTTTCTCTGAGAGGGGCCTTGGGAGCGGGCGTGTGCGTCTCATGGCATACTTTAAAAAATTGAAAGAAGAAACGAACCACCCACCCTTTCCCCTGGCTGGCGGGAGATGGGGCAGTACATGTTACCAAGTGAATTATTGTTGGCGCTGACACACTCAATAAAACTGTCGCAATGTACCTACTAGGTTCCTCCCGAGGGTTCAGGGACAGCAAGGAGAGCTCCATCCCCCACAGCCCATCTCCATTCGGGGTCACCTACGTCATCTATGGGTTCTGGTAGTCCTGGGAGAGGCAGGGAAATGTCCTCGAAAAAGAAAAAAGGGCTGCTCTCCAGAGGCAAGAAACTGCTGAAAAGGCTGGGTGCGGTGAAGTGACCCGTGAGCCTCCGGACAATTCCAAAATCCATGTCACTTGCTTTAATTACAAACTAGGGCTTTCATGACTCCCAAAACCCAACTTTGACCCCCACCCCCAGCAGTAGAGAGATGCACTCGTACACCACCATCCATGTAAGACCGGGGAGGGGCTGCATTGTGGGGGGTCCCCCCTCCCTCTCCACTCCCAAGGTTCTGTCCAAGGTCTGGGGGTGGGAGGTGGGAGGGGCAGCTGGCTGAGCAGCAGGGGAGGGAGGGCTCGCTGCAGCCCCTCCCCCACCTGCAGTTCCAGCCAGCACACACTTGCCAGCAGCCCATACAGGATTTCTGACCTCCCCCACTTCTCAAGATGCTTGCCTCGTTACGCATAACTGTCATTTCCACTCTGGTCTTGAAATTCCTGGTTTAATTCGCCTTGATGTTCTGGCCTTATAACTGCACAATGGTTTGTACTGTCCAATAAAAACACCGTGTGTACTTCGCGTGTGTCGTGCGTTCCTGTCTTCATGCTCACTGACAGATCCAGTGGCTCCACATGGCAGCGGCCCAGGCCCTACCCTTTCAGATGCCTGTCTTGGGTCTCCCAAACAAAGCCAGCCAGCAACACACAGGAAATGTTTACTTCTCCCACCACACAAAAGAGCAAAGGAGAGGGAGCAACCAGGCAGCATGCACGCACGTCCCCTAGCCAGCCAGGGAGCTGAGAGTCTGCATTCAGTGTTCCATCCTGGGGCTTTTATTTTTTCTGTTACTTTCATTATTTGTTGCAATGCCTTGCCCCGTACACCAACAGCACACGCAGCAAAGCCACCACACGCTTGCTTCCTTCGTTAGCCAGACCAGGAGGAACTTAAATTGATCTCTCTCAAGACATAACCCCACCCTCAGCTTTACCCATTAGCCCTGAACAGCAGACCTCCTGAAATGCTGGCAGATGTGTGTGATGGTCACTGACTTTGTAATTCCTGTCCACTGTAAACTGTTTTTACTCTTTATACACACTTTTCAGACTGCCTTTCTTTTGTAACTTCTGGAAGGTTTGTAAATGAATGACAAAGCTTTCCCCACTGTGTCTTCAAAAACTATCTTGTAAATTGTAATATAATTGTATGTGGTACACTGATTAAAAGGCTGTTCCTTGGCGTGTGAAGTGCTGTGTGGATGTGTGCATGTGTACAGTTAGGGTGACATATTTTCTAGAAATAAACTTTGTTATTTTGTACAATGCCACACATTTTGTATCTTTATTTGTAAACTATTCTTAACATGGCAGGGGACAGGAATCCCTTCCTCCCACATGTCCGTGGGCTTGGAGTCTCTGGAGGTAACTAAACTATGATTCTGAACCATGTCCTAGGAGACATTGGATGATATGACACTGCTGGTGGTGGTCTTTGTGGAAAAACAGACAGTGGAAATTAGCATTGAGTCTGTGTGTTTACACACACACACACACACAGCAGAGACCACACAAATCTCTTGAACTGTGGACTCAAACCTCTTGGCAGTGCCCCTGGCACCTTTTCCAGGAAGTGTAATAAAGAACCCCTCAGACCCAACACAGTTAAATGTAGCCTAACTTACCAGAGAGGTCTGTAGAGGTTTCCCGTTTGTGGGCGCAGGTCCATTGGCTGAGACGGAAGGGCATGGTAGGGAAAGGCTGCTCTCCTCACTATGGCCAGAAAGCAGAGAGCACAAAGGACCAGGGGACAGGCACTCCCCTCAAAGCCACGTTCCCACCACCCACTTTCTCCAGCCACACCCCAGCTCCTAAGAGCCTTTTCAGATATGAACTAACTTATCAATAGATTGACTGATGAAGCTATCACCCTCACCATCCAGTCACTCCCCAAGAGCCCCTCACATGGCCTGAGCAAATTGTTCTAAGAGATAAAACCAGACTGTTTATGGCAAGATGAAAATAACAGTTCAAATGCATCACTTCATGGGCACAATTATGTAAATAGAGTCACTGCCAAATGTTATTCATGCAGAATTAAGCAAAATTCTCAAAACAGGGGAGAACCAGCCAGGATCACTGTGTTGGCAACTTTTCTCACTGTTCTAAGGGAAGCTGGGTTTATTCTGCGGGTGCACCCATTGTGAGGCAGCTGGCCACACCACCCTGCACCCAGTGGGGCAGCTGGTGTACGATGCTGCTCCTCACCTTCCTTTCTTTTTTTAACACAGCCCATGAGATGGAGCTGCACAGCGTAGGGCGGGCCTTTCCTCCTCAGTGACACCTTCCATAACACCACCACAGACAGGTCCAGGGGGGTGTCCATGGAGAGTCTGAAGTCCTTCAGGCCCACGAGGAGGAGGGACCATCATACTCGACCTTTTGATAACATTTACAACCACCCCCAACAATAACAACAGGGACAAATCAAAGATGCTAATGAGCTAGATTGAACTTTCTCCCTCAACCTGTTGCTTCAAAGTGACTATAAAGTTCTCACAATCAAGGCTCCAAGATCTTGCCAAAAGGAAGGGACTTTCACCACAACCTCACTGGGCTCAAAGGCCAACACCAGTATCCTTCCTGGAGATGCCATACACTGATGTGCCTTTTCTGCAGCCTAATGCTTCATCAGAAATTATCAGTAGTGCGTTCATAAAATAGAGACAGCAGACAGGATCCCACATCCCTAGTTGAGTAACAACTGTAACATAATGCTATCTAGCTCAGGGTCACTCAGGTCTAAACCTGACCATGTACTTTACAGACAAGGACAGAGGCTCCCGCCTGGCCAGGCTGCTGACTCGACTGTTCTGTCTCTGATGCGTGCTCGTGCCCTATCAATGAACGGTGCCTCCAGGAGTCCCACTTAGGAAAGAAGAGATGTGATCAAGCACGGATAAACAAGGCAGTTCAGAGTGTTCTCTTTCCCAGTATTGGTCCTGTCCCATGGAGTTGAGGGCCGCACTGGTGGGAAGGATGCAACAGCGTGGCACAGCATCCCTGTATGCTCACTTCTGTGGGTTGACTGTGATGCCGCAACAGACCCACACATGAGATTACAGCCACCATTCCTTCCTGCCGGCCCCCACTCACCCACCCACCTAGGATGCACGTGGTTTGGCGGGAATGCTACATCTAGATGGTTGAGTGGGACTCCACTGAAGCCACTTTGACCAGCCATCACCAGGGTGGGAGGGCTTTAGGTGACACACCCGTAAGTAACCCCAATAAACATACTGGCTCACCCAAGTGGTTCCCAGTGAAATGGCTTCTTTAGTCTGTTAGTGCCCTTTTGGGAATGAACAGGTGGTTCTGCGTATTGCCCCTGTGTGTGAATCCCTGCTTCAGAAAATACAAAACAAAGTCAAAGGCTTGTTTTCATTTGGGGGACAGGATCTGGGCTTCAAACTCATGGCATTCTTTATAACCGTGGCTCCCCAGGGCTTAGGTGACAGATGTAAGCCTCATGTCTGGTTAAGAGTAAAAAACTGATACAACAGAGACCAGAAATTGAAATCTGTCTAGGAGTCTCATGGTGCATAAAAAAGAGGCTAGGACTCTGGTGCCAGCCAGAGGGGACCTTGTGCTCTGGAAAGAAATATCTTGATATTGCAGGAAGAATGAAAGCCAGGATGTGGAGGTGAGTGTGACACTCCCTTACTACAACTGCCTCACTGTGCACACCTCTTGCCTTCTATTTGAACATAAGCCTTACTTCCAGACCCCAAGGATGCTCTGGGTCACTGAGCCTTACTTCCAGACCCTGAGGATGCTCTGGGTCACTGGGCCTTACTTCCAGACCCCCCTGAGGATGCTCTGGGACACTGGGCCTTACTTCCAGACCCTGAGGATGCTCTGGGTCACTGAGCCTTACTTCCAGACCCTGAGGATGCTCTGGGTCACTGAGCCTTACTTCCAGATCCCCCTGAGGATGCTTTGGGTCACCGAGCCTTACTTCCAGACCCCGAGGATGCTCTGGGTCACTGAGCCTTACGTCCATATCCCTCTAAGAATGCTCTGGGTCACTGAGCCTTACTTCCAGATCCCCCTGAGGATGCTTTGGGTCACTGAGCCTTACTTCTAGACCCCGAGGATGCTCTGGGTCACTGAGCCTTACTTCTAGACCCTGAGGATGCTCTGGGTCACTGAGCCTTACTTCCAGATCCCCCTGAGGATGCTCTGGGCCACTGGATCCCTTTTCCTTCCAGGGTGGCCACGCTGAATAATTCTCCCCTTTGCAGCTCTCATTGTAACTTGCCTGTTTCACTGGCCTTTGGGAGATGGGTGAGGGAGCCCAGCTTGTCAGGGCTACCAAGGTCTAGCCTCTAACCCTGACAACTTTGGTAACAGAAAAGCAGAGTCTTAAGTTAACATGCAGAAACCACAGTGGGGGCGGGGGGACTGGGGTGCAGAGCAGGACCCTACCACAGATCTAAGGCAAAGTGGCCCCGTCTGGGTGGCTATGCTACCCTGGGAGCTTGGGTGCCTTGGGAAACCTCCAGGTTGTCTCTCCCACCCTACTGAAGAAGTAGTCTCTCTGGGCAAGGTTCACTACCTTGTAACTTGCCCATACTGAACACAAGACAGGCCAGGCTCTATATACCCAGCCAGTAGCACCTGCCCCATATCTTTGGACAACCTGGCTGTACCTATCCCTCCAAGTTCTGAATTCCTAGTTTAGTCCAGAGCCCAGGGCCTGTGCCATGGCCAGTCACCAAGGAACACTCTGGGTAGGGGTATCAGAGAGGGAAGAGAAACAGGCGTCTCTGAGAACACCCTGAGCACCCACAACCATGGGTATGATCATTGTGGGGGGTGGGGGGGGGCGTTCTCTAAAGAGATTCTGTCTTCCTGCCAATCCTTGGAGAATAAAGGCCTGACCCGTTAAGACACCCAGATCTGGTTTGAAATCCTAATCCTGGACTTCTCGGGGCTCGACAGCCTGTGTGTCTTCCTCTGAGGTCAGACACGGGATGGGTTAGGGTTGCATGCTAGGAGCCCAGATGGTGGCTCGGGAACTAGCTTTGAGATATACAAGGAAACAAAATGCTTTTCACTGACAATACATCAAGAAGGCCAGATTCTAGAGCTAGTACAGAGACGGCCACAGCAGGAAAGGGAAACAGAAACTTTATTGAGCTGTGTCAGGGGCACACACACTGCCAACCTGTAAAACTCATCACACAGCAGCCACAGTTCAAGCTGCTCTCGTGACCTGAATAACTCCAAGCCCCCTCTTTGCAAAAGAGCCAAATAGATGCATGCACACCTGGCGTGCACACCTGGCGTGGCACCTGAACTGCCCCACCAGCCTCAGCCTTCCCGACCCCAGGGACAGAGGCAGCTCTTACTCCCAAAGTCCCATGCAGATACTGGCCCCGCCCACAACTCACACTACTCTACTTTTCTTTTTGTTAAGACAAGGTCTCACTGTGTAGCCTAGGCTGACCGTGAACTTGCGGTTCTCCCGGCCTCGCCTCCCCAGTGCTGAGATCACAGGCATGTGCCACCACACCTGACACAATGACTTTCAGGAGTGGAATTCTATCCCAGTGTGGTCTCCAGTAGTTTAAAAACAGAAAGAAAACGCAGGCTTTCAAAAACTAAAAACTACCCCGTTAAGTAACGTAACGGTCACTAATTTTCTTTGGTAAGAAAACTTCAAGATAAAATAAATAACAAGGCTCACTTTTCCACCAGCCTCCTCAGTCTCACAGCACTGCCGTGGGGAAAAGTTCAAACCTCTCCATTTTTTTCATTCCTTATGACCTAACTCTTAAGAGGAATACAGAAAGGCACCCCCCAGCCTTTTTGTCTTTAAAACCTGAGGTGTCAGAGTCCCACATAGCACCTGCCTGTGATGCTGCGGGCACTCTTGCCTTACACCCTTTCCTCCTTTAAATTCAAACATACACAAAACAAAGAAAGCAGTGTACGGTAGGATGTGCTCCCAGGAGCACCTCTGAGAACCTGCCGACACGGCTGCTTTAGGAAAGTCTATCTGTGGTACCAAGGGCCTTGCCACCGCTCTGCCAAGCAAACTGGCACAACACACTATGAGAAACGAAACAAACATCAAACCTAAGTTAATCTAAGTGGCTACATACCAACACTGAAAAGCAAACTGTGGCTCCCACCCCCACCCCAACATCCCGCTGCAACGACAATCATGTGAACCTAGAAGTGAAAAGTTGGCAGAGTTCTGGAAGCCAGCACGCAGGCCCTCGCTGTTGGTTAGAGGTAGTAGAGGCGGTTGGAGAGGGAGAGGTTCGGCTCTCTGTGGATGCTCTGGCCCACAAGGAAGGCCAGTTTGTGTGCATACTGGCAGGGTGCAGGGACTCGGATGACTCCCTGTGGGGGGAAAGAGGACCAATCACTGGGTTAAGCTGGGCAGGACTCCCAGGGTCCCTACCACAGGTGGCCCTGAACGGGACCCAGACAGTAGTACACTCACAGGCCAATTGTAGTACACATGGCAGAGCTTGTACGTCAGCCTCTGGATATGATCGGGCTTCAGGCCACTGCTGTCATAGATGACGTTGTAATGCGTCGGGGACACGCTCCCGCTCCTTACTGCCTGGCTCACGATGAAGAAGTCATACCTGGAAAGGCAGGAGACCCATGTAAGGCGAAGACATGCACTTTTTAGGAGGAAAAACCTTTGTGTTCAAACTCCATCTTTCCTCCAGCCCTTCAAGAGCCACCGTCGCGATGCGCACAAGGGTCTGTAAGGCAAGGCTCTTTCCAGGTGTCACCATGCCGATGCCACAGAGCACACCAGCCGCACTCCTGGGCCTTGTGTCCCCTGCATGCTGGAGGGAGGGAGGGGACTCATGCACAAGCACAGGAGCAGAGTAGGGTAGAATCAGTTTCTTCATGTTTCTCTCATCTTAGGAATAAATTTAATCACTAAGGAGTCAGAACCAACGAGCTGGAGCCAGAGGGGGCCCAAGCCAAGGTCAAGCTAAAGGGCACACCGGGAAACAACTGGACATCCATCAGAGTTCACTGTTCCCTGGCACCAATGTCAGCCAAGAGCTCCTGTGAGCCGACCCCAGCCACAGAGGAACATAACCCTGCAGTCCTGATGATGTCACTGAACTAGACAAGTCGGAAGTCAGAAGTAGACGCCTCTGGAGTCTGTCAGGGAGCGCATGAGAATCAGAGACATTCACTGGTGTGCCCACCAGGAACAGATGAGCTCCACCCGAGAGCCTGCCACCTTCACAGGGCCTGCTGTTGCCTCCAAGGGCCAGAGTGGCTCGCACAGCTACAGGGCTTGAATGGCACCTGCCAAGAACACACGCCTGCCTCTCTCAAACTCACTTGGGTGTTGGCCCTAGGTTCAGGGCTCTTTTCTGGGGCCCTGAACACCCAGCGGCAGCTGCAGGTTCTGAGAAGGGCGAAAGAGGCCTCAGACGAAGACTGATATGAGCCTGTTTGCCCCACCGTGCTCCTCATGTGATAGAACCCTCTTCTAGAACCAATTCCACAGCCAACCTCTGAGCCAAAAAGACACCCCCCCACCCCCTGCCAAATTGTCAATTTCAAAATAAAAACCCCAGTTCAATCACATAGCTGAGGAGACAGCTAAAAAACCTTTTGTAGCCATTTCTGTTTCTGAGATGCCAGGGCCCACAATGCTTCAGGGTTCAGACTTCGGAGCATGTGCCTAAACTGGTGAGTTAAGAACCCAATTTAGCATTTCGGATCCATGATGCCCTGCTGTCATCAGCAGCTTGCCCGCCTGAGTCAGGGAAAGCAGGCACGTTGTAGAAGTTCCTGGCCCTCACCTGCAATACTGGAATCCCTCTATAGCCTCACACTCTAGGCTTCAGACTGGGTAGTGAACTGCTGCCCCCTTGGACACCCATCTTAACCCCGAGAAGAGAGCTGGTGAGGAGGTCACCAGAGATGAACATCTGTCCCCATAGACGGTGGAACCTGCGTGCTGTGACTGGCCTAGCTCCCTCCTATTTCCCTTACTTTGGAGTCAGCTGCAGGATTCAGATCTGCTGACACAGACCCTCTCAACACCTTGACCCCTAGAGGATTGTGTGAGGCATCACAGGTCTAAAGATCTGCAGGACACAGCCTCTGGATGGGGTTATATATGCTGCTGGCAGACGCTGTTCGAAAACTCTGAAATGCCACACAGGAGAAAACCCTCCAACTCCCAAGGAGCCAGCCAGACGGCATTGCCTCTCAGGATCCCAGTGCTGAGAGGCCTGAGCTTTAGGAAGCATGTCAGACCAGGTTAGCAGAAGGATTAAGACTTCCAAGAAACAGTGTCAGGAACTGGGAAACAAGCTAGCTACCATTTGTGTGGTCAAGAGGCCCCAGAACTCACCACTCTGGTCTGGTGACTTCCACGTCAATGACTGTCCCAGGAAGAGGGTTCTGGAGTCTTCCTCCAGACTGAGCAAAGAACCTGGCATTGACGCGCTTCTTCACTACGATCACAGTCAGTCTGGGGCTAAAGACAAAAGGGGAGCAGGGCCACACTGGGTTGGTGGCCTGTCACGTGCTCACGCATCCCTCAGGGAAGAGTCCCTGAATAGACACAGCATCTCACTGCATGCTGGAGGAGGTCAGCACCTTCCGCCAGGTAAGACCAAAGACCAGGAGTGACCACCTAAAGGTAGACAACCATGTCACTTGTGTGACCTATGACATAAGGCTAGTTGGGTGTGGGCACAGACACCGGTCACACCAGGAGGCCTCCAAAGTACTCAGTGTTGATACCACAATGGGCATTTCCTACTCTGGTATCTGTCTAGGAGAGTTGGTTCAGGGAGTATTAATGTCTAACAGTGGATTCCAGAATCACTAGCTCAAAATGGATCTCACTGTGCTTGCTGTCCCCATCTCTCTCTCTCTCTCTCTCTCTCTCTCTCTCTCTCTCTCTCTCTCTCTCTCTCGTGTGTGTGTGTGTGTGTGTGTGTGTGTGTGTGTGTGTATGTATGTATATACCCACACGTCCTCTACTGTATATCAGTGTGTTTTATGTTAACATTTGTGCAGTATGTTCAATCCAAATACACATCACCAGGAAAGACAATCTGACACTCAATGCTCCCCCTTTCTGTGTGACCCTACAGCCTGTGCCCTCTGTACTGCTTACACTAAAAGGGATTGTTAGGTGCCCACCCAGTGCATGTGGCCTGTACACTGTTCTCCCTAGGGGAAGTGAGGAGTCTGCTAGAAGACTCACCACCCCACCCTCTCATCTCTGACAAGCTCCTCTTCAATTAATTCCTTGGGACATGGGCAGACCCAGTCCACATGGAAGTCAGTGAATCCGGCCTCAGAATGAGGCTGCATCTAACATGATCGACAGTCCCGATCTAGATAGCATCAGCTCCTCCCAAGCTCAGACACGGCTGACCCCATTCTCAGGCAGAGCGGGGTCCTAAGAACAGGCTACCCAGTAACTGTTCCTCCCCCCAGTCATCAGCAGCTCCTGAAAGCCCGGGCATGGGACCCACATGGCCCACACTGGGGGCCTCTCCTCTACAACATGGTGGCAAAGGGCAGGAAGATAGGGCCCTGCCAGAAACGTCACCAGCTGCCTATGAAGCTCTGCTGCTCCAAGTCCTGCAGCTGCTCGAAGCTCTGGGCAGAACACAGAACACAGCTGGGTCCTGCATCCACGTCTCTGTTTGCCTGGTCTGTGCACAGAGCTGGGAGCTCAGGGTGGTGTGTTGGCAGGGACTCTAAGGACCACAGACGTGTCCTACCCTGTGTTGGCAGGGACTGCTAAGGACCACAGAAGTGTCCTACCCTGAGCCAAGCACAGGAAACGAGCAGCACTGAGCTATATTATAACCAGACCCAGTGCTCAGGGAACAGGAAGGCTGCCCTGATTGCCTGCTCAGTCCTGCCTCCCTCACCCATCACTACCTCCTGCTCAATTCCTATGAAGCCCATGCACCCTTCCCCTTTGCCATCCAGTGACATTAATCGCAGAGTGGGCAGCTAGGCCAGACCTTACTTGTACTTACTTGTAACCTCTCCCGACTGACTTGAGGCAGTCCAGGAACTGTGGGACCTCATAATTGACCAGGGTCTTCAGCTGCCCATCTCCCACGCCGTCTCGGTACACAATGACACGGCTGGGCATATATTCATTGCAGCCGCTCCAAGCCCTCAGAGCAGCTGCAAAAAAAGCGGGGAAGGGTTTCAGTTAACAGTCCCTGTTTCGCCCAGTTCCCCAGCCACTTTCAGTAACAGCCCAAGGGCCCCAAGTCGGGACAAGGGCACAGGGACTCACCTTGCAAGCACACTTTGAGCCCATCCACCAGCTCCTGTCCACGGTCCTGAAAGACGCAGCGGGAGAACCAGCTGTTGAGAAGAAAAGCTGGGTGGTGAGGACTTGGCTCCGCCAGGCTGGGCAGCTCTAGGCTCTATCTTCCTATGAAGATTCCTGCCACCTTCCCCACAGTCCCAGGAGACCGCAGCTAAGCAGAAGAGCAAGAGACCATCTCAAGCCACCCACCAGGAAGCCCAAATTCTAACTCAGCTGGGTAATTTCTTCAGCAGGGGGACAACGAGTAACCAGAGGGGTCACCAGGGAGCACCTGCCCAACAGAACAAGCGCTCACTGCTCTGCTCCTGAGAGATCACGCCTTCCATGCTTCCCTTTGCTTCCCAAGACCAAGGCCGCAGCCACTGGCATCTACAAGTCGCACTTGGCCAGGTGCCAGGCTCTGCTGCTGTGGGCTAGTCCCTCATTCCACAAACACAGTGAAAACCAACGTTGGAAAGCAGAGGATTGGATGAGTCACATGTCAGGGGCCAAGAATAGCTGACAAACCAAAGCACTTTCAGAGCCAGCCACCTCATGGTGCCGCTGCTGCTCTCTGGCTTACCGGGTCATCCCTTCGTTGATGCTCGCAACGAATCCTGCGATGGACCTCCGCCCAGCTGTGGTGTCATGGTAACAGTCGATGCCCACGATCATTGCCAGCTTCAGCTTTAGTGAGAATAGGGTCATTTAGGCATGGTAGGATGCTGGCAGCCATGAGCAAGGCTCCTTTCCCTAAATAACCAAGCAACCGCCCTGTCTCCCTAGGAAAGCAGACTCACGGGCATGTCCACCCGCCAGAGCTCGCCTCCCATCTTGCAGTTCATCTGCAGGGCAATCTTGGTGGCAATGGCCATGACTGTTTGCTGCTTGCCCAGGGTCCGGGCCACCACACACTGACTTGGGGTGGGGCAGTCTGTGCACAGGTACTTTTTGATGGCATCGTATTTGTCCTTCCGATTACTTGACAATAGACACACGACCTGAAAACAAACAAGCACCTCATTACAGAGAACCAGGAAGTGGGAGGCTGAGAGCAAGGGGACAGATCTGTGCTGCCAAGGACACTTGTCGCTCATGTCACCAATCAACTCTGCCATGTGGTTATTCGGTGGAACAGAAGTGACATGTCAGTTTTGCTCATTTTATTCTAAGCGACAGGCACTTACATGGTAGGCACTGCACAAAAACAAGCCAGAGCAGTGAAATAAAGCCACTGCTCCCAGAGACCTGAGCGCAGCACATGACCAGCATGTGTGGCCCAACGTAAAACAGGGAACACAAGTCTAGCTGCCCCACACTTGGCTCTCAGCTCCCCTAGCCCCACAACTTTCAAGCCCTAAGGCTCTGGCTTGGGAATCTGGTCAGAATGTGTACTTTCCCAGGAAGACGGTGACAATTCTGAGGACAAGATGGGAGTCCTTGACCAGCGTGTCCCCCTGCCCCAAACTCTGAGGATCCACATTCAAGATTCTAAAGTCAAATCTAGCTTGCGACTCATGGCTGCAACCCGCAGTGTGTACCTGGACTCATCTTATCTCTGGTCCCCAACAAATTAGGCTCTATCTGTTGCCCCCACTACTCCAGAGAACATGGCCTCTGAGAAGAAAATGAGAGCCAGAAGGAAGAGCTGATAAGGCATGGCAGGCCACTGATCAGGTCTTCAGCCGCATGGGCAACCTGCCCCTGTCTCCCATGGTTGTGTGGCATTCTGAGGCAGAGGGTATGGGACATGCCTCTGTGCTCGCCACTGCCTCTGCATGAGCCACACAGAAGCTTCTACCTGGCTCTTAAAAGACCACTGGCTTTGGCTTGATGAAGGTCTGGACTCCAGTGCAGCCGTGGGCAGAGGTGGGCTCTGGACACATGACTGGACACAGAGGGGCTTTGCCCTCACTAGAGGTTAATCTGCCTCTGAGCCATGCCTCGGTGATGGTGGAAGATGGTAGAAATGAAAGAGCTGAGGTGGGTAGAAGTTGGCCAGGATGGGGTGGGGGTGGGCCACCACTGAAGGATGTATCTGGTCCTTTTTCTTTCTACTCTGTGACCACCATGGGGCGAGCAGTCCCCATGTCCTCCCTCCTGGGTCGCTCTGCTCCACCATAGGCAGAGATGATGGAGCTAAGAGACCCTGGACAGAACCTCTGACGCATGAGCGACAAGCAGTCTTTGCCCTCTTGGATCTGTCTCAGGGACAAAAGTCTGACCAGCACGCCTATACACACTCCTGTCAGCAGTGGGCTGTAAGCCAGCATGCTGCATCCCCACTCATGAAGCTATCTCTACCACAGCCACAGAGGACCGCATCCCCTTCACTGGAGGTCCATTCTCCTGTTTGTTTTATTCACCACGTGCAACTCACAGGCCCCCACAAAGGTACAAGGGCAACGGGGGCCGGGGGGGGGGGGGCTGTGGAGCACCACAACTCTCGCTCGCTTCAGCTTTAAGCCTAAACAGTTACTGGCGTCAAAGAATCTGCTCCTTTGGGGCTGGGTTTCATTCTTGGAGGCCAATGACTTTACAAGCAGTTGCCATCAGTTCCCAAGCTAATGAGCTCTGCAACGGTGGCCTCTGTGTTTGAGGATGCAGAGGTCAGCAAGATGAAACAAAACGTGGGGCATGTTTGGCTGGGGAACTTGAAGAGATTGTAATTAATCGGCCAATTTCCAAGTCCAAATGTGCAAGAGCCTACCCCTCACAGGGCTGTGGATGTGGGAAGTGGGGAGAAAATAAATCTTTCCATTTGGTCCACTTACAGCCAATCTCCCACCTTTAGCCTGTCATGGCTTCCTGACACACAGAAGGCCTGTGCTTCCTGGGCAGAGGACAGTAACAAGGTCACACCAGGCTGGTTGCTGCTCCCACACACACACACCAGCCCTGTTCCCCACACTGCTGCACTGATCAGTGTCCCCCCAATACCCTCCCTGCTTGTGAAGACCTAATCAAACAGCACTGGGGGAGCAGCAGCATGATCATGGATCAGGGTAGCTGGGCCTTCACTCAAAGTCAAAAGCCTTTGCAGGAAACACGCAAACTTAGACATGTGCCTGGTGTACACAGGAGTGCCAGGTGAGGGAGTCACAGGCCCCAACACAGTCACGCCACAGACAGCATGTCTGAACTAAGTGGCCCAGGGTGGTGTCTATACTTCTAAGACCCAGCCTAAAGCTGGACCACTCACGCATTCAGAGGTGGAGAGTGAGAGAGAATGGGGTGACACTCTCTCCTCAGTGGTAATCCAAAAGCACTGCAGCCTCGATGTTCCCCCTAGTCACACCTCACACCATTGTGAGGACACCCGCAAGCACACACGGGACCTACTGCCACCAGCCTACCTTATCACCAGTCCTCTCCTGGATGCCATGTCTCACATGACAGAGAGATGGCACTCATCAATGCTGAGGCATCCCAGCTCACGAGAGGTGCTTGTGGCAGCACACTCAGTGCTGCAGCAGCCTGTGCACGCTGACCTCACCCTGGGGTCTGCAGCCTGGCCGCTGATCTCGCCCTGTGACCCCCACAGTTTCTAGTATGGCTAAACACCAATGTCTGTTGAACAAATCAAGAACTGACCCTTCCTCTTCCGCCTTTGCTTTCCCTCAAAGCTTCTGGAACCAAAGCATGGCATTCCTCTCTCTGGCATCTCCTCACCTCGTGCAGGGCACATACTCACACAGGCACCAGCTCAGTAGCCTTACTGAGGTCACTTGTCTGTTTTGAGGACTACTGTCTGAAATGGAGCTCAAAGCTCCTGTCCTGTGTCCCCTGAGCCCCCTTCCCCTTGACCCCAGCACAGCCCACACCCTGCAGCTACTCACTATCTGAGTGTCTGACGTCACCTTCTGCTGCAAGGCTCTCAGATAAGCTTCTGTTCTGTCATCCACCTCGATCCTAGGATCAACAGTAAAGACGGTGGCACACACCCCTCAGACTGTCACCCAGCCGGCATTCCTCTACTAATCCCTGGTACGAGCAGATAGAGGAGCAGCCACTCCGTGAAGGGCCATGGCTAACAAGCTGCACCACCATCCCGGCTTCATTCAGGGTCTATCCCTACAACATTCCTGCCTTCTCTCTTCCCCCATCCCATCTCTCTGTGTTACATGGAGCCACGGAAAGTCTTAGAGCTTCCATGAGCTCACCGGTGCATCACTTTGGAGCATGCACATCCTTCTGATAACTGCCAATCACTCTGCAGACACTCACATGATTGCCTTTTTCATCTGGATGCCCATTGCCGGAGTCACTTTGAACAGGTTCTGTATTAGTGAGTTGGCCGCTTCATAATTCCTGCGGGTATAGATCAGCAGCCAGTTATCCAGCGGCTTCACGCTGATCAGTGGTGCGCCTCTTGTTTCTTTGGACCAGTCTGCAAACTGCGGGTTGTAATCAAACTAAAATAAAGGGCAGAGATGCTACTGTCAGCTGTGATGAAGCCACTGGTCTTGTACAATCCCATCATGCACCTGGTACCATAGAGTACCACTCTTAAGTTTGAGTCAGAGTGACAGAGCAAAAGTCCCCAGCAGAGAAGACACCAGATACACGGGGAGGGCCCTTTCTACACTACAACTTTCTAAGTGTCCAGGACAAGCTCTTCATCCTTAAGACTTACTGAAATACAGGGTACCATTTTCCTCATGATAAAGGTGGCTCACATGGGGGGGGGGCAAGGAGGAGTGGCTTAGGTGGCTTATAGCATTTAGGAGGGAGAGGCAGGCAGATTTCCATGTGATAGACACCAGCCTGGTCTATATAGTGAAATCCTATCTGGGGCAGGGAAGAAAGCTAAACCTGTTGACAGAGGTGTCAAGTTCAGGGAAGCCGATTAAGGACAGAGCCGCTTATGGTCACCACAGCAGCAAACACCCAGAGACACAAAGCTTCTAAGAAGGTCCCCTATGAGCCTGCTGTCCCCTTCACCTGGCTGCACTGTTTCTCTCAGTCCTACCTAGGCAGAAAGGCACAGACTGCTATAAACAGTTTAAAAGGGTAGGTTTTTGCAGTGTTTTGATTTCATGAAACTATTTTTCTGTTCCGAAAGATAAAACACAGAAGCATTTAGCATGACTCCTGAGAACTACGTGGCTTAGGCGAAGACAAAGCTAATCAAATAGGACATCATAGCGGGACTTTTGCACCCTGAGTTGCACTGTTGCTTAAAATTTTCAGTCTCTCTCTTCTTCCACTTTTTTTTTTTTAAATCCAGACAGTGTCTCACTACGTAGCCCTGGCTGTCCTGGCAGTCTGAAGACCAGGCTTGCCTCTAACTCAGAGACCCTCAGAGACCTCAGAGACCAGCCTGCCTCTGCCCCATCCCCACCCCGGCATGGATCACTACTGCTGGCTCTTCAGACTCTTGGGTTTTTTTTGTTTTTGTTTTTTAAGCAGATCTCAGCTTATTCCAAGGGCTGGGCTTTAGGTTCTATGTCCGCTCAAGTTGCAGGCTGTGTCTTGCAGATGGCCCTGTGGTGGGTGGTGGCTCTGGTGGTTTTCAAGAGTTGGCAGAGGGCAGGATGGAGGGTGGGGCACACTAGATCATGGTGGCCCGTCTCTCATCTCAGGGACATCTGGCTGGGACATCACCCTGCTGGCTTTACCTTCTTCCTACCCCAGACACCCCACTCCACCAGCCTTACCGTCTTCCCACCCTGGTGGATCTTCTCGGATTGCAAGATCCTTCCAGAGAAGGACAGCAAGTTTGAGTCGAAGCTCAGGCCCCAGTCGCGAAGCTCTCTCTGCACATTGTCGTCCCTGTGGGGTGAGCACAGGTACCCAGCACTGCTGAGCAGCCAGCAGCTAATCCACTGACCCACGTTCCAGAGGACAGAGTGCCACTGTGGGTTGCAGCCCACTTCAAGGCCTCCCTGGGCCTGGAACTCAATAGGATTAGCTTCTCTCCACCCTCTTAAGAGTCCCAGGACCCAGACTGCCACCCGCTGAGTGGCTCACAGTTGACACAGGCTCTTCCTCTCTACTGCCTTTCCATGGCAGGATTACAAAGGACACATCTGCACATGAGGTTCCATTTCCTGGCTCCCTGAGAAGCAACTGCTATCAGGGATCCAGGACAGCCATCCGCAGCCCTGCCAACACAGGAGGCCACACTTCCTGCCTTCCAGAACCCTCCCAGGCCCACAGGGAACCGCAAAACAGAAGCTGGGAGTGCTGAGCTGCCTACTTGTGGATGTAGTCGATGAGGCGGCCCACCTCCCGCTGCCGCTGCTCAGGCGTCAGCCTAGTGTGCACCGCCAGGTCCTTCATCACATTGAAGTCATTGCGCATTTTATCCGTCAGACCTGCAGCCAGAGCAGGGTGGGTGAGAGCCAGTCAGCAGGGCTGCAGAGCCCCCAGTGGGGGTGGCCAGGGGTGAATGACGGCAGGAGGGGAGCGCTGTGCACCTGTGAGGTAGCAGAGCTCCGGGATGAGCATAGCTGGGCCAGGCAGCGTGCCTCCGGGGCCTCTCCTCCGCTTGGGCTGGCTCACCAGCACTGGCTGCTTCAAGTCCGTGATTTCCTGGTTGTACTGCTGCTCAGGAAGAGAGGAAGATATGCTAGGCTCCAACCACAAGAGTGCCACCGGCGGGTGCAGTAGGTGCCTAATTAACAATGGAAGCTGAGGACCAAGCTGGGCTAGACAGATGCCGTGTCAAACCATCCTGAGGGTGATATGTATACGCCAGTGGCAGTTGTTCTTTGCCTCAGCTGAGGGTCTGGGAGCAGGAAGGATGGGTCTGACCCAGCTGTCCTAGGTGAATAAGCTCCATGTAGCCAAGTCCTCAAGACTTAGCTATGGAGACCTGACCACGGTGACATAAAACAGAATTCTCAGGGTGCTCCCAGCCCCGTGGCGTGAAGGTTCTTTTCTGACACCTATAGTCCTAGATGCTGCTTATTCTACAACCATTTCCCTTTTTAATTTGGATTAATTTTTTTCCACTGAGCATAAAAGAAATATCACGGCAGTAAGCCAAATTGGACCAGTCTAGTTACTATGACTACTAGAAATCAAGGTGTCAGCAGCAGGCCATGCCATTAAAGAACTGACTTATGTCTTTTCTCTTGTGCCCTAAAGAACCAACCACCAAGGGTTAAAAAGTTAATGTTCCCTCAGATGGGGTCCTTATACCTCACTGGACATGCATGGCTAGTATGGCAGGAATTTGGGGTATCCCTCTCCCCATCTCATGGGCCTTCACTAGAATCATGGCCACAGGTCCTAGGTAGGTAGGGCTGGAGTCCACAGATGCTGGGATGACCCTTGGCTTCCTGTCATCTGCCAGGCTCAAGCTCTGCCCTACTGGGACCTCTCGGAGAGCTGTGAACTCCAGAGTGGTCAGAGACCCAGATGCAGCAGAGCTGGCTGACCAAGGATCAGGCAAAGCTACAGAGCAAGGGGCCATGACAAGGCGCCTGCCCCCACTAGCAGTACCACTCTTTCCCGTGATGCATTTCTGCGAGACAGAGCCGCGGGGGGCAGGGTGCTTCCGACATGAGGAATCTCAGTGATGTCGGCAAGACCAAGCAAGGTCCGCATGCAGTCGCACACCACTCAGGAAACCACCTACCTTCCTATAGTACTCCAGGAAGCTGACCTCCGAGCCATCTGCCTTCTTGAAGGTACTCTTTGGATTCTGGTCCCAGTCGATGTCATCCACCCTATAGGTCTTGTTGTTATACCTGTGGGCATCCAGGACTTGGGGCTCCAACTCACATTCCCAGCCCCCCGGAAATGTATGATGAGGGGAGGGCAGGGGAAGGGGCTGACTGACCAAGGGCTGGAAACAAAGGGTAAAAAACGGGAGGCACCTGTCCTTTGTACCTGACCGCAACACACGTCACACATCTGGCTCACGTTTGCTCACCTCGGCCTGACTCCCCCAGCCCCATTGATCTCTCAGCCCCCAGGCTCTTGAGATGAAGCCAAGCCCGTACTTGGTGAGGACAATCAGGCCTATGAGCTCCTTCGACACCTGCTCCTGGAACTTGTGCTCCTCCGTCTGCTGGTACAGGTTGAACATGAAGTCCAGAACGGTCTCGCTGCGGAGGACCTTGTGGCTGACATCTGTGCATAGCATGATGTTGTTCTCGTACTGAAGGATGGAAGTGGTGAAGCCAGGCCAGATCACCAACCTGCCGACACAGGGGGTGGGGCGGAGGTAGGGGGTCAGGGGCGGTCCCAGGCTCCATTCCCTGTGTCTGACACAGAAAGTGCAGACACACTAACTAGACCCCATTCAATTTGTCTTTACGGCGGGCCATCTAACATCCAGAGCCGGCGCTGAGGACCAACCACAGGGCACACAGTCTGTGCTTCTGACTGGGATGGGGTAGTTTTTTTTTTTTTTTTTTAATGTTAAGTAGTCTGGTATGAGTGTTTATCGTCCAGGCTGGTTGCATGCTCCCAACAGCAGGCCGTTTCTAGTTTAGAGATCCTTTCCAAGTCTATGCAGCCCGAGGGAGGAGCAGTGGGCTTTCCACAGCATACAGACAGACCTGTGATTTGGAATATCAATCGGGTCACTCGGGTTGTAATAATTCCGTCCGATTTGTTGCAAGTTCATGATTTTCAAGAGCCTGCAAATTGCAAGTCAGAACAGTTAGCACAGCGAATCCTAGGGACTACCTGGAGCCATACGCAGTCAGAGCAGGGCTGGCAAGCTATCACCCCTAGCCAGGCCAGTCATTTCTATACTGCCTAGGAGTTAACAATGGTTCTTAAAATGTCTAAAACGTTGGGAAAAAAATTGTAAGGCCCAAGTGAACTGTGCCAGTTCCATGTTATTGTGGTAGACCAGGATAGCCCACTTGCATGCCATCCCCAGGTAGCTTTCCTTTAAAGACAAATGCAGCAAGCCAATGCATTCGCTCCAGTCAAGTGTCCCTCACACTGAGCTATGCTTCCACTAAGGAGCCATCTATGAGCTTACGGAGTACGTCGTGAGCCCAAGTACTGCCCCATTTAGATGGCTCCTCACAGGGAGGGGTCTTCTGTAGAACATGTCTTTGTGCATGTGTGTGGTATGCACACATGAGGAGGGCATCAGGTACTGTCTTCTAACACGCTCTATACCACACTCCCTTCAGACAGAGTCTTGCAGGGAACCCGGAGCTCGGCTGGCTGGTGGCCAGCAGGCCCAGTGACTTCTCCTGTCTTGCCCTACCCCCAGTACTGGGGCTCTATATACAAATAGCCACTACTGGCTTTTATGTGGGTGCTGGGGATTTGAACTCCGGTCCTCACGCTTGCACAGCTATCTCCCCTCCAGCACTGAGAACATGTCCTTATTTGGAAAACTGCACTATGTACACTGAAAGCTAATTGCGCCCCATGTGGTCACCACCTGCCCCAGCAGCCACCCACCCATCCTGGGGAAGGAGATGTCAAGGTGCTTCTATCAAGCTCAAACAGTACTTCAAAGTCATACTGTCAGTACCAGTGGGGAATGGGCAGAATCCTGGAGACAGATAAATTAATTTCCTGTCAGAAAACCACATTTTAAATGACCACATAGAACAGTACTGCTGACATCACACACACACACACACACACACACACACACACACACACACGCACACGCATGCACCAGCCATGGCACACACCTCCTGAAGATGATATTATAGAACTGCAAGCAGGTGGGCGAGGTGGGTGGCAGCTCGTTGGTCAGGGTGATGGTGATCCTCACGTGCTCTCCATTCCGGGTCTGACTGAACACTTCTGTCACCTAAAGCCAGAGAGGTGAGGACCCAGGTCTCCACTCTGTGTAGAAAAGCGTGCCCAGGCTCCTGGGGCACCTGCACTACAGAGAAGCCTCTCGAAGCACAGGCATGTGTGACCTGAGACTGAGACGTTGTCTGAGTAGAAGCTCTCACAGAACTCTGAGTCTCTGGGAGCCCTATGTCCCCTACCAGGAGACCCTTTCTGGGCTTTGCTTTGGGATGGACACGCCCACCTCCCTCTGCCAGTGGAGACATCTGAAATAACCTTGTGCTGTAGTCTCTTAGGTAAGAACAGTATTGTCCCATCGAAAGCATGACACCTCCCAATGAGGTCTTCGTGCTGGAAGAGCAGCGCAGAGCGCAGCCTGCGGGCCTCCATCAGCGGATTGTAGTCGATGTGGTACTGGTACAGGGCCCACTGCGGGCGCGAGGTCAGCCGGAAGTGGTTGGTGCTCAGCTTCACGATGATGCCCGAGGAGCCTGAGGGGCCACCCCACGCAGTCAGCCCCTGGCATGGTTATGCTGCATACGAGAACTGAGGACAGTGGTCAGCAGTCCCCCGCAATGCAGGTGGCCACCGCCCTACTGCTCCAGGGGAGATCGTGCAGCCCACCGCACAAACAACTGATCTCTTTACAAGGGGTTTATGCAATGTTTAACAAAACGTGCCAGAATACACAGCTAAGACATGTAGCAGCTGTATGACACACACACACACACACACACACACACACACACACACACACACACGAGGGGCTGGAAAGGCTGCAAGCAGAGTGCTCTCCTCCTCTAAGCCAGAGAAGTGCTGCAGGCCAGTGCCATGAAACATGCCCTGTAAAGAGGTGCCTCCTTGAGCCCACCTGTCTTAGACTCTTTGACGTGGTCAAGGTTCTGCCTGGTGTTCACACCAAGGTCATGGAAGTCCCGGCGACGTCCTCCTCTCTCTGCCAATGACAGCTCCTGAAACCCAGCTGAGATCTGCAGTTCTTGAGGAGACAGGAAAGCAGCTCTCACATTACAGTGGGTCGGAACACAGCAGCATCCCCACAGTGGCTCAAGGTAAGGGACACGGCCCACTCTTTTTCACCTGTCATCTTGTGAGCTCATCCCTCACAGACCCATCTCCACTTCGCCTCTGGCTACCCCTTACACTTCTACTTCACTCTAACAGGCCAGACACCAGGGCTATGATGCCAGGACCCAAGGCACGCATTTGCTGATTGGGAAATAAGGTTTTTAAAATTATAAGTCTCAAGGGGTCCAGGGATTAAAGCAGTGGTTCTCAACCTTCCTAATGCTGCAACCCTTTAATACTCCCAACCATAAAATTATTTTCACTGCTATTTCATACATAATTTTACTGCCATTATGCATCATAATGTAAATATTTTGGAAATCGAGGTTTCCCAAAGGGGCCACAACCCACAGGTTGAGAACTACTAGGTTAGGCTGTTCAGTCTATAGCCTGGGTATGACATGAGTGTGACAGGTAGCCTCCTGACTACTTGATTCTGCCCACAACCAGAAGCAGGAGCATTGTACACTCCCATACTGGGTCACACTGGGCATGGAACAGTATTAACCCATCAATTTGTGCTTATTCTGGCAACACTCCTAAGAGTTTGAGGTTCCCAAGGCATCCCATGTGCTGTATGTTCACAGCCAGGTATCTGAGAGCAACAGCACACAGGGGCCATGGGGCCACCTTGGCTTTGTGGCCAGCTGGTGGCATTCCAGCTGGAGTCATGGGTGGGTTTCCTGTAGTTGCACCTGCCAGTGGGCTTTCCAAAATCCAGTCCCCGCCTCCTTCAGAGGAGCAAGACACATGGGGAGCAATGTCCCTCAAAGACAAGTGTTCCCACCCTCCTGGCAGCCAGGGACACTTTGGCAAAATGCCCGAGAGCTGGCAGCTGGCTGCGCTGACTCTCTGCCAGCCCCACACATGTGAAGACGTACTGTCTAAACCAAAGCCACAGTAGAGTTGGTCCAGCTTCTGATGCCAAGACAACCATCTCAAAATGACTTATTGACCCAGAGCGGGCAAACTGAGGTCCTATGTGAAGTTTATGGATTGCTGAGATGGCCCTAACAAACCACAGCCTCTCCTTTACAGCCTGCGTGGGGCAGCCCACGTCCTACCTCTCTGCAGTGTGTGGTGCGAGGGCCTCATGGAGGCACCCAGCACCTTGCATGTGGTAGCCTGCCCCTGTCCTCTCACTTACCTTGTGACTTGGACGTGGCGCCAACTACCATTCCTCTTTGTCGTCCTCGGCCAACCAAGTCCCCTTCTGCGGGGGGCTGCTGAGGTCGCGGTTGGACGTACCCAGGCTGCTGGCTCTGGTCACACACAAAGACAACTGCCTTATGCCGCAGGGTGGGCACCAGAGAAAGAATTTGTCCTAACCTAGTCCACGCTCCTCTCGTCTCCCCCATCACCCAGGTGACACCTGCTTGGTTGTGGTACTGAGGACGGGACCCAGGGCCTCCTGCACGCCAAACAAGTGCTCTACTACTAAGCCCCAGGCCAAATCTTTCATTCCCTGCCCCAGGGCCCACTGGCCGGATGTCAAGACGCTGATGAGGGGCAAAGGTGGGTACTCACCGCCACAGCCCCGACATGCTGCACCGTCTCCTGACCTCGGGCTCTGCCACGGGCCCGGGCTCGAGCTCGGCCCGTCATTTTCTGTCAGAGAGGAAAGAACTGCAGATAGCACTCGATGAACCCATGTGTATTGAACCATTCTGTCTCCATTAAAAATTTTTAAATGCTAAAATTAGCTCCCAAATTACATACGCTTGAATCTTCCCTACTGAGGACTTGCCTTGGGCATACCGGGTAACATCCCCAAACCTGGGGACTAGCCACTATGCTAAATGGCAGAGCTCAAGTGGAAATGTACTGGGATAAAACAACTTGTTGCCAGGGTACCTAGAGAGATGGCTCAGCAGCTAAGAACCCTTTCTACACTTGCAGTAGACATGGGCTTGGTTCCCCAGCATGCACATGATGGCTCACAACCACCAGTTTCAGGGAATCCAGAGCCCTCTTCTGGTTTTGACAGGGACCAGGCCCACACATGGCATACATACATGCATGCATCCAGGCAGGCATACACCTCACACACATATAAAGATCATAATATATATATTATATATATATATAATACATACATAATAATCAAAATGAAATTTTTAAAAATTTTTTGATTATTTATAATAAGACAACTTAGTGTGTAGAGGATTACAGTGCTGAGATGGGCTTGCTTGCTTTCCCAGGTGGGACTATGACTCACACACACCAAATACAACCCACAAAGAAGGGGACATTTGTAGCATATTTCCAGGTGCCCCCCTCCCCAAAGAGCCCTTCCTCAGACCCATGGTGTCCTCCAAAGTCTTCTTCAATTCTAATTGCAGCTGAAGGGAACATACCCAAACCAAGCCACCCCACTTCCTGGGCCTCCCAGAGTCCTGTTCACATGCATACATGCCCAGCCTTGGTCTGTGAGGGAGACCCAGGGCTGACTCTTTCTAAACCCTCTCTATGTCTGCACCACAGTCAGCCTGCTACAAGCAGGAGGTTCCTGGTCCATCCCGGGCGAGAAGGTGAAGGCACAGTCATCTGGGCTCCAGTGCCTGCATCCTGAGCACATCCCACCTGGGCCAGCTCTTTTCCAAGCATGTCACACATGATCTGTCAGGCATAGCACACCACAGCTAGTGCCAAGCGTCATGCTAAGTCCAGGTACATACAATGGGTCTGCGTCAAGTGCTGGGTCACACCCTTGCTTTAATGGAAGGAGGAAGACTCTAGCAAATACGACTCTCTTCCTGACAACCTCATGACTCCAGGATGTCACGGGTGCCTTGGCTGACGCACTTTCCCCTCTCTGTGAACCAGAAGAAATCTAGCTCATCCTTTAAGGGCCGGCCTTAAACAACTGCCTCTCCTCTACGCTTTCCCCATAGCTGCTTCTACATGGCACAAGCGCCCCCACCCCAACTGCAGCCTGGCTCTCATCAGTCTGCGCCTTCGCACTGGGCTCAGAGCTTGGCATGCTGGCAAGGACTACCTGAGGAGACATCTAAGGGCTCCCAAAGTGCACCCAAGGGGCTCAGCAGCGGCCACCTACAGGGCATGTCCTCAGAGCTGACTCTGACGGGCAGCTTCTACTGCATGCTGCTGATGTGAGCTCTGCTCCACCTTCGGTCACCCCAGAGCCCTGTCAGAGCCAGGGCTACGGGGCTGCCTGAGCAGCATGCGGAGGTTGTTCCCGTTAGGGATCCTGCCCTGTGCTCACCAAGTCAGCTCAGGAGTTCAGCTTGGCCTCCTTCCAATCCCACAAGTGTCCCAGTCTGGATGCTGGTGTGGTCAACCCTGCAGGAAAAAAACCACACGCCTAGCAGGTAAGAACAGCTTAAAACACGGCTTCTGTGCATCCAGTAACGTGGCTCTGCCAGGGGCTTGGAGACAAGACTTGCTCCAGCTAGCAAAACCAAACAGCTATTGTTTGACAACGGCGAAGATGCTATGGGGGATAGCTGGCAGCAAGAGAAAGCATGGGTGGCTGCACACTGTTCTGGCTGGCATCAGACCACGGCACCAGAGGGCCCACAAACGATGGCAGTAATTTAAGGTGCCAATCTTCTCCCATTGCAAAGACACCCCCCCACACACACACTTCCTCTCCAGTCCCCTATATCTATCTGGGCTCTTCAAATTCCTGCCTAGGGGGTCACATCCACAAACTGCAGGGCTAATCAGTCACTTCAACACCTCCCAGCTGGCTTTATGATGCGCTAAGATCACCTGCTCACAATTTTGGGCTCCCCTGCCTCTCATCCCCATAGCATCAAGAGGCATCGCCTTTCCTTGAATTGATTCCTTACCCCCCAAGGGGTCTGGACTCCACATGGAGTTTAGATATTTGGGTAAGAAAAGACCAGGTAACTTGGTCTCAAAGGCACCTGCCCTGCAAACTCAAAGCTCCCTCCTGCATGTTGTAGCACCAGCAGCACTAAGTACCAGAGGTCAGATGTGAAAGGACAGGTCCAGCAAGTGGGGAAAAAACAGTAGAGATACAGGTAGAGAGGGCTGGAGGCTGCAGCAGGTGGAGATACAGGCAGGGATGTGCTTGGGCATGGAGAGCTGAGGACCAGGCCCAGGATCAGACACAGGAAGCCACGAGGAAAAGGTCCAGGAACAGGGAGAGGTGAGGACTGGCAGGAGGAGGGATGTCGGCCAGGCTTGGGCACAAGGAGAGTCGGGGACGAGGCCTGGGAACAGGGAGAAGTGGGAAAAAGCCCCCAGACCAGGGAAAGGACAAGGTCCAGACAGAGAAAGAGGTACAGATGAAGCCCGGGCAGAGAGAAGTGGGGACCAGGCACAGGCACAAGGAGAGATGGGGACAAGGGACAAGCCTAGGAACAGGTGAGGATCAGGCCTGGGCACAGGTCTGTCGAGGCCATGGCAAAGGTGGGCACAACTTGGTTCCAGACCCTGATAGTCGTAGTCCGGCAACGTCAGGTCCTATCCTGCCCGGCACACTGAGGTTTGCAATCCTTGAGCTCCTCACGCCGCCGCCGCAGGCTTCTCGCGGGCGTAGCCGGGCACAGCCACCACCTCGCACCGCTGGCTGCTGCACCTGCCGCAGAATCTGCCAACAGCCCCAACTGCCAGATCCTTCCGCCCCTCCGCACAGGCCTCGGAAAGACACCTCTGCAGACCTCTGGGTTAACGGGCGAGGAAGACACGTGCTGAGCCCTGATTGGCTGCCACATATGGTGGCGGTTTTGCATGGGGCGGGGCCTCGAGACACCCCACCCCCTTCCAAGCCCCACCCTCTGGTCCTTGCCCCAGGTGAGACTGCCCCCCTCAATGGTGGCCTTCTGGCGCCTTGCCTGAAAAAGTTGGACTCACCAGAAGCCATCCACCCCTTAGAAATGTGAGGTTTGAATTAAAGACAAAAGGATAAGTCAGGGGTTAATTTTCCAAATTCTCGGAGTCCGTGGCTGGCTCGTGCCGACTAAAATGTGGCAGGCCACTTGATGCAGCGTCACCCCAGGACAGGTTAAAAAATCCACCTGTGGCCCGGCCGGGTGGTGCACACCTGTAATCCCAGCACTCGGGAGGCAGAGGCAGGCGGATCTCTGTAAGTTCGAGGCCAGCCTGCTCAACAAAGCAAGTTCAAGGCTACAGAGAAACCCTGTCTCGAAAAGAAAAAAAGAAAAAAAAAAAGTCACCCTGTCCCCTACCCCACTACGTGTGTGATTGAGTTGACTTGATTAGATAGACTGCTAAACAGTTGCACGTGATCTATTAAGCAGCTGTTTCAGCCCACCCTGAGCTGTTGACACACTTGTCCCTCATGGAAGCAACACTCCAATGAAATCAGTGGGAACATTATAAACGGAGAAGAGCCCCTCATGCCGTTCTAGCCATGAGATTTGGGCTGTGAGATAAAGGCTGACCTTCCCACAGATGGCAATGCTAGCCATATACCGGAGGCCGCCAATCTGAGAAGCAAGCTGTGTTGTTGTTGAGTTACCTAAATAAAGAAGGGCCGTAGGCATTTCTTCTCCAATGTGCCTGGCATGTGTTTGAGGGGGTTGGATAATTTTTGTTATCAACATGTTTGCATTATACAAAAATAGGATTATCTTGGAGTTGGGGATGAAGTCAAACCCTGGAATTCACTCATGTTTCAAGCTTACTTTAGACATAGCCTAAAGCGGATTTTTTTTTCCTGCCAGGTTTTTGGTGTACCTGCACTCTGGGGCCAACTTGTGAGGTCAACTGTGGGATTCCCCACCACCAATGGCATCATGTCAGTTGTCATGAGGTTTTTTGGGGTTTTGTTTTTGTTTTTGTTGTTGCTGTTGGTTTTTTTTTTTTTTTTTTTTAATCTCTGGAGAACTTTAGACTTGTGGTTTTCAGAATAGGAATATTCAACCTAGAGACACATGGGGGGTTCTCTCTGGTTTGCGTATAAGTTCCAGTTACAAAGCAGACGTACCATCTCACATGTATTATTGAGAGAGTATACTTGCCAGGAGCTGGGAGGGGGTGGGGTGACGGTTTTCCAGCCCTATAGTCTCCTATTGAGTGAAGGGGAGAGGTGGGCTAGATTCCAGGTTTCCCATGCTAGCCTGAGAATAAAGAGTCATTGAATTTCTAAAAACCAGACACATCCCTGAAGGGGAGATAAACCTATTTCTTTTTTGATCCTAAGTGTGGGCTGGAGAAGAGGGCAGGATGTTTACCACTTAGAAGTCGAACTACTTCATGAGGGAGCTTGGTGAAAAACATCCTTGAACAGACTGAGAGGATGGATATATATATATATATATATATATATATATATATATATATATATATATATATATATATATACACACAATACACACACACACACACACACACACGAGCCCAAAACAGGAGAGAGGAGGCTTTTGGTTGGGACCTGGGTTTTGGCTGCTCATCCCTGCACTTCAAGAGGCTCCTAAAGAGAACTGCTCCACGGAAAAAGTCTCAAGGCTTTGGACTCCAGCTGAGGCTTGAGGTTCCAGCTGCTGCTCCCGGTTCCAGCAGCAACTTTGGTGGAATTGCTGGTCTGCTGAAGCCCTGCTGACTACGCCAGGAGAATCATTCCTCAGAACTGATATCCTTAAGGTCTCATTACAGTGTTCTTTAATATCCTTTTCAGATTCTTTGGGTTAGTCGGGTTGTTAGGGAGGTAGGCTTGTTTAATAAGTTCATGATAAAATATAATTGATAAGAAAATTGAGCTTACACATCCCTGATTCAGTATCTTTGGGAAGGGAGAGGGAATTTTGTTTTGTTTTGTTTTGTTTTGTTTTTTGTTTAACGTCTTGGCATGCTTCAGGTTATAGCAGTATGCTGGAGGACTTGGGGGGAAAACTAGCCCGATGTATATACGCAAAGGGGGGAAAAGCCTATCTCATTTACTCTTAGAAAGTTAACGAGACCTGGCCAGTGGTGGTGCACGCCTTTAATCCCAGCACGCTGGAGGCAGAGGCAAGTGGATCTCTGAGTTTGAGGCTAGCCTAGTCTTCAGAGTGAATTCCAAGACAGCCAGGGCTACACAGAGAAACCTTTTCTTTTTTGTTTGTTCTTCCAGACAAGGTTTCTCTGTGTAGCCTGGAACTTGCTCTATAGACCAGGCTGGCCTCGAATGAAGAGAGATCTGCCTGCCTCTGCCTATCAAGTGCTGGGAGTAAAGGTATGTGCCACCACTGCCAGCCTAGAGATCTTGAAAAAAATGCAACAACAACAACAACAAAAGTTAATGAGAAATGCCAAGGCACCTGGAGCAAACAGCAGTCTGAAGAACAGATAGTTTTATAATGGCTTTTTTAAAAACTAATTTTGTTTTAGGTTTTATGAGGCAGGGTTTTTCTGTGCAACAGCCCTGGTGGTCTTAGACTCATTTTGTAGACCAGACTGGCCTAGCACTCACAGAGATCCACCTGCCAGGATTAAAGGCATGCACCATAGGTCTGGATGGCTCACTATGTAGGCTAGGTTTGCCTCAAACCTGCAATGATCTTTCTGCCTCTGCCGCCGCCGCCGAAATGATGTAATTATAGACATGTGCCATTTAAGCACCTGAGGTCATAATTGGACAACAGCTCAACTTTTCTACAGGTGACAAGCAAGCTATTCCACAAGGGCACCAGTAGATGGCGCTGTAACGCAAGAAACTGATATAACCCAACCAGGGAACAATCAGGTTCTGGGTAGAGGGGATGGGAGGAAGTAAAGACAGCAACCAAGTGTATGGAACAGCTTGGTACATGAAATATAAAATGGTGAGTCCTAAATACCTCGGAAGCATTCCCACAAGCTGCAGGCAGTGCCCTAGTTCTCCCAACGACACGTGCGTCTGATGTCACAAAGCTCACCTCAAGTTTTTAAAATCCCCAGAGAAGTAGGAAAGTACTGTAATTTAAAGTTTTCTTCTCTATTGACATCTGGCCAGAACCCTAAAAGTATCAGTTATTAGGTAAAACTGTATCTTCCTTCACAGGTGTAGCAGCACACAACCTGTAACCTCAACACTTGAGAAGCTAAGGCAGAAGGACCAACCGACAGTTCCAGGCAAGCCTGGGCTACATAGCAAGAACTTGTCAAAAAGAAAAAGAAAAGAAAAGAAAGAAAGAAAACACTCATGTGCACACAAGCAGATCAGGAAACAAGCCTGGAGTGGTGCCTGCCTTTAATCCCAGTACTTGGGAGGCAGGGGCAAGTGGCTCTCTTTAAGTTCAAGGCAAGCCTCGTCTATAGAGTGAGTTCCAGGTCCAAAACAGTAATGACAACAAAATAAATTCTTGGTTTGGAAGCTAATAGGCAGAAGGCCTGTTCAACTCGTGAAGTAGGCCGCCTGGCTATCTGGTGTGCTGCATGGTGGTGGAAGAGGATGATGAGGATGATGATGATGACGACGATGACGACAACGACGATAACCACAATATCAAACTCCTGGGGATGCTGGGATTCTACAAGCAACTTGCAGGTATCCAGGCTTGGAGTAGAGACATGTCACATTTCAGGACCTATCTACGATTATCACGGTAGGAACAACCCACACAGGTGGGTTATGGTGAGTAGCACTGGAGAGCCCTTATGAGGCACTAGAAAGTGGCCGAGAATCAGGAGTAGGCATGCAGCTCACTGATCACAGCCTCTGAGATGCTGGGACTCAAGCACACACTGAGCCAACCAGCCCTCCTGTGGTGGTTTGAATGAGAAATCTCCCCCACAGGATCAGGTGTTTGGACACTTGGTCTCCAGTAGGTGGCGCTGCTGGGGGAGGTTATGGAGCGTACAGGAGGTGGAGAGTTGCCCCCTATCACCAGGGGCAAGTTTTGAGAGCTTATAGCCTTAACCCACTTTCTGCTCCCCTCTTCCCACTGCCCCCTAGGGATGGATATAATGTGATCTCTCCACTGCCTGCTCCTGCGCCATGCCATCCCTGTCAGGATGACACCACACCCATCACCCTGGAACTATAGGCCAAAGTATAAACAGTGTCTTCTCTAAGTTGCTTTGGACTATGGTAATTTATCACGGCAAAAGCTAACTAATACACCTTGTGGCCCGTGGGCTCTGTGTCTATGAATACTGTCTTTTCCGTGTTGTCTCTCCATGATCACACAGCGCAACTGATCACATAGAATCACTTTGTATTACCCATCCTAATTAATAGGCAGATGAACCCCAGTCCCATAAGGCACGTGGGACACCATTTATACAAGGGTCTGAACACTTGACGATTTTAGTACCCACGAAACATTTCAGAACCAAACCCCTCTGGATAGTAAGGGATCGTGTTATTAAAGCTTAGTCTTAGGCTAGGGTGTACCTCAATGGTAGAGTGCTTGATTAGCCTGTGAGAGGCTCCGTCTCTAACATCACACGCACACTTGGATGTCTGTGCACACGCGATATGGGTACACACATGCATACTTGATATGAGTGCGTTTAGATTGTTCTCTTTGTTTAGGAAAAAAAAAAATTTTAGTCAGACATCCTACTGGTACCTATTTCTTCTTTGTATATCCACAACTGGGCATTTCTGCCAAAACCAAAAGGGGACAGGCATCGGCCAGGTGGAGTGGCTGCTGAGGAGTATGTACACATATGGGGCTTAAGCCAGGAACACTCTTCAGGGCTACTACACCAAGGCTGTTGGAGATCATGGTATAAGTGAGTCATCCTGAGAATGAGGAACCAGTAGCTGACCCTCTCTAAGCTCTAAGCGATTCTCCAAACGTGGCCGGCTACGTGCTGATATACCAGCCTAATGATTGCGAAGCGTGAGTTCGGCATGCCAGGGCTGGACCGCTGTGTATATTTCCAGCAGGTCCTGGGTGATGCTGAAGGCACGGCGATCCTACTGTGAGGAACCATGGCTTGGTATATATCAGGAGTTTGAGGCAGGCAGAGGGCTGAGGTAGGGGGTGGGGTAAGGGTGGCTGTGGACACCCCAAGGTAGACGAGCAGAGACGGAAGAAGACCTTAGTCAGAGAGGTGTAAGGTCTGACAAGGATGGGGAATGAGTTGCCCATCAAAAGAGACCCATGGACTTTCAACGAACTAGGATGCTTTTCACAGATAACATTTGAATTTCCTCACACAGTTATGAATGCTATGAGAGTTTTAATTTTTTTTCTTAAATACGGCCTCATTGTTATTATTCCTCTCATTATTGTTATTTGTCGTTGTTGGTGTTGCTTTTGTTGTTGCTGTTGTTGTTTTTGTTGTTTTTGTTTTTTTGTTTTTGCTTTTGTTTTTTTTTTTTTCTGTGCCAACCACTCTTCCTTACTGGAGATATAATATTTCAAAGTAAGGAAAAACACTCTTATGGAGTAAGTTGATCCAAGTTCAGCGTTAGATTTCTATATTGGTTACTTTCAGATTCTGTGATATGTATAGCCAAAAGCAACTTAAGGCGTGGCCACAGGCAGGCAAAGTGTGGTGACAGGAGCAGGAATATTGACTGATCACACTTTTATCTGCATACAGGAAACAGAGAGAGAGAGAGAGAGAGAGAGAGGGAGGAAGGGAGGGAGGGAGGGAGGGGGAGAGAGACAGAGAAAGCGCGCACGTGCAGAAATTACAACAGTGCTGGACTATAAACCACCAAAGCCCACCCCCAGGGACAAAAGTCCAAGAAGGCTCCACTTCCTAAAGGTTACGCAACCTTCCCAAACAGCGCCACCTACTGGGGACCACGTGTTCGAGCACACCCGCCTATGGGAACGGTTCTTACTCAAATCACAGTACCTATGAGTACAGTTCCGATTTGGCTTTCACTAATCCACTTTCAGGGTGACTGTGCCCATCAGCCCCCTAAGGGGAAAAGAGGAATTAATTATGAAAAAGCGAATGTCAGGAGAACAGGCTGTGTGGCAACCACAGAAATACCCAAGTTGTGTGGGTATTATGCAAGTTAGCATAAGTTATGGTACACGCCACAGCAATTTTCAGTCATTAAAAAGCTTCGTGTAGGTGTGTGCTTATTATCACAAAACACTGCACAGTTACGCAATTGCCAGTTTGCTTTGTGTTAACATGACCTCTTTGGGGGAACGTCTCTCTTCAGCCTTGCCTCTCTCCTCCCTCGCACCTTCTTTTTGGACCATCTTCTTTTTCTCTCTTGCATCTCTCTCTTTAGTATGTCATACTGCATGTTCGCACCCACGTTGCAGGTGGAGATGTGTAAGGACAGATAACCCTGGATTGGGGCAATAGTGGTAATTTTTGCCTTTCACGCTCTGCATTCTGATGCCCTTTTTGAGTTCTGAGGTATGTTATTTCCACTTTAAAGCCAGGACTACAGAACACAGAACACCAGCTCTGGCTTTGCGGATCGCCTGCACCTCAGTGAGGAACATGTCTCACCAAGTCAAGCTCCTAGGAAGCAAGCCGTTCAGCACACTGAGGCCGAGCTTTGAGAAAGAGGCCCGTGGCATCAGCCTTCCCTGGGGTTTCAAGGCTCCTACGTCTGTCCATGCAAGATGAAAACTTTGTAAGTTCATGCGCAGCAGCTTCCCGAGGCAGGCTGTGCTGGCCCTGGGCTATTTCCCTACAGGGGGGGACGTTTGTTAAGCGGGAGCCTGCTGGGCTCTCTGGTGGGTCAGGGGGTTAAAGCTACATAAATATGATGTGAGAGGCATCTGTGTTCAGCTTCTTTGGGAAGACAAACAGTGAGGACCATCAAAGCCTTTGAACAATGTTATTTAAATGGCCTGCGATGGGGGTGCGGGTGAGGGGAGAAGGGGAGGTCAGAAGTGAGCCCTGGGAACACAGTGTCACAGCCCTGAAAAACCAGGTCGGGATGTACCCCTGGTGCCCCAAAGCCGCAGCTAAAGTAGGAGTTATCTCAGAGTTGAGATGGTTCAAGGCTGTCTTTTCCTGGCCGTCTCTGCACAGTAGGGTGGAAGGCACCCCTCGGGGTACAGGCAGAGAGGGGTGTGTGTGTGTGTGTGTGTGTGTGTGGAAGGGGGGCTGTTTTTGGATCCTGCATCTGCCACAGAGCTGGTACAACAGGGCCACATCACTCTGATGGGACTGGGGACCATATGACTGGTTTCACACTCTATGGTGGCTCTTTGATGCTAGCGCACACACCTCTACCTCCTCTGCCACAATCCTTCAAGCGCCTCCCTGCTGTGCGTATGGCATACACACCTATCTGTCCTCCAGTGGTGGCTTCTGGGAAAACCCGAAGTCTATGCTCCCATCAACAGCTTGGCACTGGGGCATACCTGCTGAAGTCCCAAGAAAGCTTGCGGCATGCTGTATTGTAGAAGCGCTTCCTCCCTCCCCTCCCCCCCCATCCCGCCCCGCCCCTACTCTGGGGAGGGGGCTGGGAAGATGGCTCTGTCCATAAGCCTCATCAGCCACACAAGCCCAAGGACCTGAATCTTGAATCCTTGGCACCCCTGAGAAAGCTGGGTGCAGAGCACTGAGGAAGAAAAGGCGTGTGGAACCCCAGAGTTTGCTGGTCATCCTGCCTAGCCAAAATGGGGAGTTCCAGTTTCACTGAGACCTGGTCTCAAAAGGTAAGGTAGAGAGTGCGCACACAGGCAAGTGACGTTCATGTGCACACAGAATATAGCACTTTCACCCCACAGAGCTCATTTTTTTTTTTTTTAACCAGTTTCTATGTCGGAGTCTTGGCGAGAGGGGACTTGGGAACATCTGGCTTTCAGATTTGCTTTCCTGGGCCAGTGGTTTTCTGGTTTGACTATAAGCACCTCTTTCTCCTCCTCCTGCTCCTCCCTCTGTTCCTTCCCCGACCTCAACCCCCATCCTTGAGACAGGGTTTCTCTCTGTGTAGACTTGGCTGTCCTGGACTCGCTTTGTAGACCAGGCTGGCCTCAATCTCACAGCGATCTGCCTGCCTCTGCCTCCCAAGTGCTGGGATTAAAGGTGTGCGCCACCATGGGCTGCTTCTGATTTCTTTCTAACATCTCATAATGGCAAATAAACCCTCTCCTGCTATTCTGAGCCCTCCTCCTACCAGCAGAACTGAGCAGGTTTCTTCCCAACTCAACACCACTGGCAGTGGACAGGCCAAGGGCTGACAGTACATCTTGGGTGCTTTTCTGGGTTGGAAAGCTTAGACTGGTCCATTGCTGCAGGCATGGAGGCGGATGGCATCCCCAGAATGCTTAGGGTTGGATGACCGATGAGTTGGAGCTTTCAGGGTCTTTCCATGCTGTTGCATCATAGACAGGGAGCTAAACCTGATGGTTTCTCAAAGGCAGATTAGTGGTTTGCACCTTACAGGGAGGTTTAGAAAGGCCAATTTGTTCCGCCCATCAGGATCCCAGGGCTTTGGTCACAAGCCGTTGCAGCAGTTTGATGCTTGACCCTTCTCTTCCCTTCCTCCCCCCCCCCCCCCCAGTATTGGAATTGAACTCAGGGCCTCACACATGCAAACACCACCACTGATCAACATCCCAAAGACCTTTCCACCATTTTATTTTGAAACAGAGTTTCACTATGTACTCTGGGCTGGCCTTGAACTTACTCTGCCACTCTGAACTCGTAATCCCCCTGCCTCAGTCTCCTGAGTAGCTGGGGATGACAAGTCTGTGCTATAGGCCCAGCACCAGGTACTTCCTTTTCTTGGAAGTGGTGGGAGGAGGAGGAAGAGGAGGGGCCAGTGGGGGAGGGGGAGGGAGGGGGAGGGAGGGGGAGGGAAGGGAAGGAGGAAAGTGGGAGCTCATGGTGAGTTATCTGTCTGTCTGCTGGGTGAGGGGGCCAAGGGACAGGAGTGCTAGCTCTGCTCAAAAGGCAGCATGAAACTGTAGCAAGAGGCCAAGTTGTGCATTTATCTGCTGAAGACAAGGACAACATGACACTAGAAGAGGAAAGAGATAACTCCTCCTAAGGTGGGGTAGCAGCGGGTTGCTCAGTAGAGGAGACAGTGGGTCTAGTGCTCCACTGCCAACAAAAGCAGCTGCAGCTGGCTGCCTCTGAGACCACCCACCCACGCACCTCTCTCGGTATCGTGCACACATGGCCCTAGTAGATTCTCAAAGCCCCACTGAGAGATGGTACAGACAAAGCTGTGTCCCCCTGGGCGCTCAGGCTGGTGCCTTATTTGGAAGCCATCTTTGGAGATGTCATTGCCGCCATGTGGTCATAAGGATGGTCCCTCGACACTTTGACCAGTGTCCTTCTAAAAGGGAAGACAAGGGGGCCTGGGGATGTGACTCGGTCGCTAGTGTGCTTGTCTAGCATGCACAAGGCGCTGGGTTTGAGCCCCAGAACTCCATGAGCCAGGCTCGGTGGTGCATTATGGGAGCTGGGCCTGTAGAGCTCGGCAGAGAGGGGCAGGAAGAGCTTAAGCTCCTCATTACCCTGAAAGCTCTATCATTATGTTCAAGGCCAGCCTAGGAGACATGGGACCTGTCTCAAAATTAAAATAAAAGTAGGGGCAATTGAAGCATAGACAGAAATCCAGTGAATGTATTGAGGCAGAGGTAAGATCAAATAACAAACTGAGGCACACCAAGGATGGGCCAAGAGCCACTAAAAGCCAGAAGTGTGAAGCCTTGGATAGATTTTTTTTCCCATCAGACCTCAAAAGGAACCAGGGTTGCCCACGCTGCCAGCCTGTGAAACCTGGGGATATACTCCCATTGGGTAAGCTCTGTTTGGGAAAGTTAATCCTGACAGCCCAGAGATCTGAATATGAGATGGTGAGTGCACTCTCACAGGCACACAGAAGTTGCAGGGTGCTTGCTTTGGGTCATTCGGCACATGGGAGGGTCAGGATGTGGCCGGAGCAGTAGGATGGCCTCTCCTGAACACCAGAGAAGCTGACTCAGGCCAGTGGCCCAGAGCACCTGGGGTGGGGGTGGGGTAGGGGGAATGGCTGCACTTGTTAATGAGGGTCTCAGGGCAGAGACAGCAGGCTGAGTCCCTGGTTAGGGCAGAAGCAAAGATGGAGACAGTGATAAGGAAGACTGTGTGGATCTCAGAACACACCAAGCCTTGAAAAACAACTTTGTTTAGACAGACAGATACACAGACACACAGACACACAGACACACACACACACACACACACACACACACACACACACACACGATTGGCTGCATGAGGGTCAGAGCTATTTGACAAGACAGAGAGCTGGTATGGAAGAAGAGCTCCAACTGGGATGGGATATTCCCCTTACTAAGACAGCGCCACCTACTGGGAAGAGGAGACTAAGGCTTGCAAAGATCACAATCCAGACTGGGGGCATCTTTGTTCAGATCTGATAAACAAGCTGGTGAATGAGCAAAGGGGGGTGAATTGCGGGGTGTGGGGTGGGGTGGGGTGGAGGGATAAATGTCAAAACGAGAGTAAACTAAACAGTGACTGCTTAAAAAGTTTTGCTGATGGTGATGGGGACATGGAGGTAAATGATGTTCTGGGAAAGGCTGGGGAGACTGGAGGCAGGAATTGAGTCAGGTAAACTGGTTGCAACTCGCAGACAGAAGGACAGAAGGACGCAAGCACAGGTGCAGTGACGCAGGGATGCTCAGCCATGCACTCAGAGTGCCTGGCTCACCCTTGACCTCTATGCTGACCCTATCTGAGGCCACCTTTCTTGGTCCCCTGACAAGGATGCTCTGAGTGCCAGGTTCCAGCCTGAACAAAACTCTCTCCATGCTATGCACCTGGCTACTGGTGGTGGCTCACACCTGTACCCAAGGGGGCTTCCTGCTGACCCAGTGTCTGAGAAGCCACCTGACCTGAGGCAGGCCAGGCTTTCCTTGTCCCACAGAGCACTGCAAAGACCCCTCCCATGAATTCCAAGCAGAGCTGAGTGTACCCCCCCCCACCTGGGGTGCCCTGTGTTTGGTAGTTCATCTTTTATCCTTTGTATTAAACAGTCTATGCTTACATTGATCTGTAGCCCCTGTGTTATGCGTGACCGGACCTGGACTAATACAGCAGGTGGCCATCTTGGAAAAATGACATAGGGAAGATTATACAAACACATTATATAGGTGCATGCACACAATACACTTAAAGATCGTTTAGGACCTGAAGCCAAACTGTGTGCATATATAAACTATACACATGTAACTATTAAGGCAAAGGACCAAACAGGTCATTAGAACAGGACAGTAAGACAGAGACCAATTAATAAACACAACATTTCAAATCAAAGACAGAGGCTAAAGAATTTTCAGACAACTAGATAGCCACTAAAGACAAAAGTAGTTCATCAAAACTTCTAATTTATAGCCAAACATGGTGGCACACACCTTTAATCCCAGCACTTAGGAGGCAGAGGCAGGAGGACCGCTGTGCATTCAAGGCCAGCCTGGTCTACAAAACAAGTCCAGGACAGCCAAGGCTACACAGAGAAACCCTGTCTTGAAAAACAAAACAAAATTTTTCTAATTTATAACTTTATCTAGAACATACATCTAGGGTGGTTTAAAGAGATAAAAGCAAAAAACAAACAGAGAGGCTGGACAGGTTAAGAGCACTGGCTGCCTTGCAGAGGACCTGGGTTCAATTCCCAGCACCCACACGGTGCCTCACAATCCTCTGTAACGCTGGTGGAATCTAGCACCCTCCTCTGGCCTCCATGAGTACTGCATGCGCATGGTGCACATACACACGCACAGTCAAAACAGCCACGCATGAGAGATGGCTCAGAGGTTAAGAGTGCCGCCTGCTCTTCCAGAGGTCCTGAGTTCAATTCCCAGCAACCACATGGTGGCTCACAACCATCTGTAATGTAATCTGATACCCTCTTCTGCAGATAAAGCATTCATAGGCAATAAATAAAATAAATCTTTTTTTAAAAAACAGCCATGCATGTAAAATAAAATATGCAGATCTTTAAATCTGTCGTGACAAATCCCTCTAAGGTTGAAGGAGGAGAGATGGAGAGATGGCTCAGTGGTTAAGATTGACTGCTATGCAATTCTCAGGACCAGAGTTCATGTCCCAGCACCCCACACATAAGTCAGGTGTCCTGAAAATGCGTCTAACTCCAGCTCCGGGGGGTCCGACGCCCTTTTCTGGCTTCTGTCCACACACGGGCATAGGCATTTATACAAGATCACACACATACATGAATAAGTCTTAAGATAAAAGAGGATGACTCATTAAAGCGTATTATGGGAAAGCCCGACGAGCATGGCTACACACTCACTTTTACATTCTCCATCTCCAGACGAGTTTCAAAAGCAAACCTGAAGCACAAATGACAAACTAGGAACACGTTGCTTCTGGCAAAGCGCAATTTCAAAATAGCCTCCCGACTACTCTAGCCAATACCTCTAAAGTACTCAGGGGACGATAGTCACACATATGACTGGCGGGGGGGGGGGGCGGAGGGGTGGAACATATGTTTGTATGTATGGTACCACTCAGCAGGAGACAAAGTGGAATGGTATCAGACCTTCTTACTTCTTCACAAAGTCTAAGAGACGTAGTAGGGCCGACAAGATGGCTCAGTGGGAAAAGGTGTTCGGTGTGAAAGTCCAATGATCCATGTTCGATTCTTGCAACATACGTAAAGGTGGAAGGAGGTGAAAATCAATTTTTGAAAATTGTCATCCGACTTCTGCATGTGCGCGTGTGCGCGCACACACACAATAATAAATAAAGATTTAAAGAGGGCAGCAGCATGTTGGCGGGACACAGGTAACTACCACTGCTCTATGACATCTGTTGATGACACACATGAAAGTTCTTCAAGACGTGGGGACCTTTGACACTTGAGACCTGAAACAAGGATGCTCACGGTCCTGTTGACACTGAAAAATCAAGAACAAACCTGATGCCAAATACAGATGATTGGCTAACGCAGCCATTAGTGGCCTCAGAGTGTGAATCTATGCAGCAATTATTGACAGTCACACAAGAACCCTTGGCAGTATATGAAAACTCTGTTGTATACGCATGTGCTATATTTCAAAGGAAGGAAAGCTAAGCTCCCCCTATGAACACAAATCACACACCCTTACAAGGTACAGGCTTCCACTTACTTAAGGAACCTGGAACCAACAGTCAGTGCAGATGGAGCAGAGAGAGCATCTGAGGCTATAGTTTGGGGCTTGTCTCTAAAATGGCTTTTCTGGGGAGATGACGTCACCATCTGTCAGCGCAGCAGAGGTTACCCTCTTGCCTACGCCCCCATGTGGGAGCACAAATGTGAGTCCCTGTTTCCTCAGAAAAGACAGGCCCTCCCCTCCCCAAACCCCCCCCTCCCAGAATGGGCATGCTCCTATCTCTGGCAGCCAGACCTCGCAGCCAGGATCACAGGGTGCCTGTCTTTCCAGGCCTCAGTGAGCGTGGAGGGACGCAACAGCGCTTGCAAGGGTTTGCGGATTGGTCCCTCAGAGGAATATTATCAAACGGGACACCAGCCGCGCTTGGTAATCAAACCACCAGGCACAGTAGGGAGATAGCGGGCCTGGGCGGGAGAGGCCCTGGAGAATATGGGCACTGCAGGAAGCAAGAACACCAGGCTGGCTGACTTAGCAGGGATAGCATCCTTTCAGCACTCCTGTTTTTAAAGGGAATTTTAATTTAGCAGTGTTACTAGAGTGTGCAGCACAGCCCCACAGATCCGCTTTTTGCTGCTGCGTAGATAAAGCGCAAAAGCCACTCACTCCAGCCGAGATCACCTTTATCCCTTGTACGGGGCAAAGAAGCCGCAATCGCTGACTCTATCAGGGGCCCAGTGGGAGAACAGATTCGCTTTAGGTGGCCAGGCGGTTGTCTTTTAATAAGGGTTTTCCCCACAGAGGTCAGAGAGCCAGCAAGAGGGAGCTGAGCATACAGGGACCAATAACAATGAGTCTGTCACTGTCCCCAGGTCTGGGGAAGAAAAGGAGGGCATTGGAGCTGACTAACCAGGGTACAGTCAGACTTTGCTGAGGATGCCACAGCCGAAAGGGGGTAGGAATAAATGCCGTGTCCCCACCCACCCACGGGCTCTTTACCCTGATCCCAGCTGCTACCGGTCATGTCTAGAACCCATTCTGCAAAAGAGCCTGGCTGCCCCCCCTCCCCCGATGGTGAGACTCTTCCCCTCTCCTTTCATGTCTGCACACAATCTCAGGGTGGCCTCCTTCAGAAATCACCTTCATGGGTTTAATTGAGCAACAAATACCCTCAGACAGGCCCGGTAGCCGATGGCCAGGGACTTAAAGGGAGAAGTCACAGAGAGACACACGGAGGAAAAGGCCACAGGCAGACGGAGATGAAGGTTGGTGCATGGAAGCTTATGGCTGAGGGGCACCTTGAATTTCCAGGACAACCCTCACCAACACCCTGAAGAAAGAAAGAAAGAAAGAAAGGAAAAGGAAAGGAAAGATAAGCAGAAAAGTTTCCCAGAGGCTTTGCTGATATGGGGGTCTCAGACTTTCCCCTTCAGCCTCGACCCCCATCCCCTACCCCTACCACCCCTGCCAAGTTGTAGAAGGGTGATTTTCTGCTATTCAAAGCTTCCTGGTTTGGTGTCATTTATCATGTCAGCCTTAGGATTGGATACAGTTGCTCCATCAGCCTCTCAGGACATGGAATAGGATGCTGAAGAGCAGGAGGGAAGGGAGTTAAGTGCAAAGCTCCCGGGTGAGTGGCAAACAGGTTCCTACAGCGGGCTTTCCCTAACCAGTCACAGGGAAAGAAGCTTACCAATGAGGATGCTTGAAACTTGCATCGCTACACTCGGGAGGGCCACAATGGTGTGGGGACCGATCTTCTCAGTTAAATAGTGAACTGCCTACCACACGGTCCGCAGAAAGGAGGTGCGGCCCAACCTTGCACTGTCCTGTGTGGAGCATACCAATGGACACAAAAATGGAGCAAAGACACCAACTGAGGATTAAAGATGTGACCGTCACAGCCTTGGATTGGATCCCGGTTTATTAGGTGTTGTAACACAAAGAGCTCAGAGATGAGAAACAAGACAAGTGAATCCCATCAAAACCGAAAAAAAAAAAATCAGTGCTTCAGAATAACTGTTGAAGAGCTAGAAAGTGAATTCTCAGAATCCATGGATACATTCTGAAGCCACGTATGAGACACGAGACTCGGACCTAGCCTCTGTCTCTCTGCAACTCGTTTGTAGTGCACACAATTGTGTTGTTGTTGTTGTTGTTGTGCACACAGTTTTGTTGCTGTTGCTGTTTTGTTTGTTTTTCAAGGCAGGGAACTCACAGAGATACACCTGCCTCTGCCTCCCTGAGTGTGCACACAGCTTTTTAAAATGGGCAGAGGTTTGAACAGATGTCTCTGAATGGCCACGAAACCTAATTAGCTGTTAGAAGTATGTGTTGGTGTATGCCTTTAATCCCAGCACTCAGGGAGGCAGAGGGAGGCAGATCTCTGTGACTTCGAGGCCAGCCTAATCTACAAAGTGAGTCCAGGACAGCTAAGGCTTTACAGAGAAACTCTGTCTTTAAAAAAAAAAGAAAGAAAGAAAGAAAAGAAAAAAAAGGAAGAGGAAGAAGGAGGGAGGGAAGGAAGGAAGGAAGGAATGAAGGATAGAAGTGCCTACAGAAACCAAAATAAGAGGCTGGGGAGAGCACTCAGTGTATACAAGCACTTGCTGTGCAATCACGAAGACCTGAGTTCAAATTCCCAGTGCATGCAAAGCTTCCTGTGTTGGGTCATTCATCACATTAGCAGCTGTCCCAACCTTCCAGAGTGGGCAAGAAGGAGATTCACAGACAACAGCATGCACAGCCTCCTTGCAAGGAGCAAAGGGAAACCGGAACCTTTATGCATCGTCAGTTTGATTGTGAAATGGGGTGGCTATTCTGGAAGATGGTTTATTAGTCTATGCAAAGATTAAAGCATGGACTTGCGATGAGACCCAGCAATTAGACCTGCAGGTATACATCCGAGGGAACTGAAAGCGGCCTGGCTATTTAAAGGCTTTCTCTTGAATGTTTTTCATGTCTATAAAGTGCAAACAACGCATGCAGTCACCAGCGGACAAGAGGCCAAACAAGACGTGGTATAGTCATGAAATGGACCGTTATTCAGCCAGGAAAAGGAACATAATATACATGCCACAAGATGGGTGAGCTTTGAAAACCCCTGGCTGAGTGGAAGAAGCCAGGCACAGAAGAACACAGGTAGCTGAGCCCATTTTAGAGGCAAACCAGTCCTGACAGATGTGTGGGGAAGGTAAAATATGTGGCGATTGCTCACCAACATGTGCTTTGTGTGGGGTTAAAAATGTCCTAAAATCCTAGACTGATGGCGACCCCACCCCCACAGCTACACAAGTACACTAAACATCATCAGATTGGAGACTTTACACCTTCCGGTTTTGAATGTGGAGTTTGAAAGAAATCTATTTGAAAAACTCCAGCCTCTTGGAGATAACTTATTGCCTTGCATTCAGCCTACCAAGATCTTTGTTTTATAACTTATTTGCTCAAATCTCTTCAAAGCCCACAAGAGTCAGGGCCTTAACCATTTGTGGCTGTGTGATTTATGCTCTTCTGAGTCTGGTCACTTGTGTTTGCTTTCCCATGCAGAGTCCTCGGCACAGCAGGGAGGAGACTCCGTATAAATGATTGTATGGAGACGCTTGCTTGTGTGTGTTTGTATGTGTACACATATGCATGTGTGGAGGTCAGAGGTCAACACTGGGGCGTCTTCCTCAATCACTCCCCACATTAATGTTTGAGACAGGGTCTCTTACTGAGCCTGGAGCTGATTGCCTAGGCTGGCTGGCCAGCGAGCTCCTGCCACCCACTCCTCTCTACCCCTGCTGTATTGGGGTTACTGATGCACGCTGCTGTGGCCAGCTTCTTACATGGATGCTCGGGGTCCAAGCTCAGGTCCTCATCACTGTGCATCAAAAGATTTGCTAACTGGGCCATCTCCCTACCACCAAGCATTCCTTTAAGATTTGTTTTATTTTGAATTATGTATATAGAGGGATATGCAAATATGAGTGCAGTACCCAAATGGGCCAGAAGAGGGCATTGGGTTACCTGGAGCTGGAACAACAGGGGGCTGGGAGCTGGGAGCAAACCCCAGGTCCTCTATAAGAGCAGTACGTGTTCTTATCTCCTCTCAGGCGATGAAATAAAATATATTTGTTTGTAAACATCAAGGACTAGTTTAAAATGTATACCACTCATATTCTGCAATCCAAAAATAAAAATAAAAAAAACTCTGTTTAAGAATTAATCAGCCTGTCAGTGTGACTCAATATATCACATTATAAAGGCTGAAGAAATAGCTCAGCGGTTAAGAGCCCTTATTACAGAGGATCCAGGTTCAGTTCCCAGCACCCACTTCTGGTGGCTCACAACTGCTTATAACTCCAACTCCAGGGGATTTGATGCCCTCTTGTGGCCTCCTGAAGCACCTGCACACATGTGCACATACACACAGAAAGAAACACATGTACACATAATGAAAATAAATGAGTTTACACTACATTTTATATAATAAAGATTTGATCTCAGAGCTGAAGAGATGGCTCAACAGTTATGAACAGGTACTGCTCAATTCTAGAACCTATGTCATGGCTCACAACCTCCATAACTCCAGTTATGATGGTCTTATGGTACTGCGTGTATGAGGTAGACAGGCAGGCAAGCAGGCACACATGCGTGTGCACGCACACACACACACACACACACACACACAGAGAGAGAGAGAGAACATTTACATAAAATAATTTTTTTAAAAAGATAATTTAAAAAAGGATTATGCATCTCTATAGACAAGTACTTATCAAACTAGATAAATTAGAGCAAAACCTCTGCAAGCCTCATGAGGACACGCCTTATTTTTTGAGCAGAGAGCAGTCACCATGAGGAGACTTTTTTTCTTTTTCCAAGCTGGGACACTTGTTCAGGTCATCGTGGTCATTAAAATTTGAAAATATCTGTGGGTAATTTTTGGCTAAGGAAATACGTCATCTCTTTCCAAGGCTCAATCTGCAGCTGGATTTGCTATTTCAGGGGCTAGAATTTGATTACTTAGGAGTGCCAGGAACGGGTAGCAGGTGCCCATCTGGGTAAGTCCCTCTCTCATTCACCTTCTAGAGGACTATGGCCTCAATAAGGAGGGGTGTGGCCTTCCAGGAATGGGTGTGCCCCCCCACCTTCCCCACCCACTCCACCCCACCCCCAGCCCCGAATAGACATACTTTCTTTTGTTTGTTTGTTTGGGTTTTTTTGGGGGGGGAGCGGGGGCTTTCGAGACAGGGTTTCTCTGTATAGTCTTGGCTATCCTGGACTCACTTTGTAGACTAGGCTGGCCTCGAACTCACATCAATCCTCCTGCCTCTGCCTCTGCCTCTCGAGTGCTGGGATTAAAGACGTGTGCCACCACTGCCCGCCTCAGACATACTTTCTAAGCCCTGTTTTCTAGGTGGTTGGAGCCAGTGCTGCCCGTGTCCTGGCCACCGTGGGGTAGCTCCAGGGTTCATAGGTCTCACGAGGATCCTTTGTGAATAACAACTACTGTGCAAAGTTCTGAGCCCATCCTGGGAGGTAGGACAATAGCATAAGCAAAAAAGGAAAAACGTGGTAGGGCTGGGGCCAAGGGCGGGGTGCCGTGGGTTTAGGAAGTGTGGCCAGAGAACTTGTGTGTTCCTGCTAAGAAGGTGATGTCTGAGGAAAGCCTAAAGGATGTCAGAGAACTCTGTGGCTGGGAGAAAAGCAACAGGCAGGGCACACAGATCAAAGTGGTTGCTGTATTCAGGAGGTGGGCACTGGGCTGTGGAGATGAGAACCATTGTGAATATTAGTTTAAGGAGAAGGAGGCTGAGGGGGCTGAGGGCGCAGGGGCGGGGCTTGAAAAAAGAACCAGGAAGGTTGGTATACATGCAGTGTCTTGTGTGTACCAAAGGGGACCAGAAGCCTGCATCCCTCCTTGGACCTCTCTGTCTGTACTCTGAAAGATGGTTTCCCAACCCTGAAGTCCTGTACCACTTTCTGCTAGTCCCGGACTCTGGGCGAGGTCCCCGGTACCATGTCACCTCTGCCCCACAGTGACTCTGTGACATGCCAGCATCTCTGGATTGTTTCTGTCATCTACCTCTGCTGCCATGGGTTTCTCTGCTGCTTCTCTGCGGTAGCAACGGCCTGGAAATGGCAGGCCACAGATAGTACCCCCTCCCCCCTCTCCCCCCCTCTCCCCTCCCCCTCCCTCCATCCCCCCACTCACTCCGGCTTCCTCAATAAGCCTGAGAGGTCCTTCCAGGACCAGGCAGGACCCATGAAGGAGTGCTATTCTGCAGTAGCAGAGGTGAGCCTCAGGCGGAGCCAAGTGGGACTGGGAGTGCAAGGCTGAGGATGTCACATGCCACATAGCAGCATTAAGAAAGGGAGGCACAGGCTCTGGTCCATGACAAATAGGGTCAATGGATGCCCCAGAGGAAAAATCTAAAGATCTCCATGGTGACCTGCGGTGGGGAGAGAGGAGATGGGGGGATGGGAGGTATTTTAAGGAAAGGTTCAGAAAGGCGTGTGCGCACACACGCACACACGCACACACACACACACACTGTCTCCTATACAGCCAGCCACCTCTGGGTGAAGACAAGTGTGAAAGGGTCACAGGCAACCAAAAAATGCCACAAGGAACAAAGAAAAAAAAAATGCTAGCTAGGAAGGGCAACATCCCAACAGATAACTGGACCCTAAGTGTAGTGACATGGGCCTCTTGGAGAGTGGACTGTGGTGATCTCAGTGGCCTCACCTAACTTACACGGAGCCAGGGGTGTTGATTCATCGAATGACCACCAGCAGTTTTAACAAACCTGAAGCAGGCAGATCAGAAAACAGCACAGTAGTATGCAACGACCATCACGTGCGAGCTTTTCTGGCCACACACCATAATGGGAAAGCTTTGGAAAGCGGTGGTTTGACTCAGGATGGATGAGGAAAGCAAGGACAGGCTTGGGTTTGAAGGAATTCCCCTCTGTGCGATGGCTAGCCACTGTGCTGCAGAGGTGCAGGAGGGCAGCATGGCCAGAGCGCACAGGACAAGGAGGTGTCTGGAGAGTCCTGTCCCTGGGGAGGCATATAGACTATCACGTCCCTTCCCCTGAAGGTCCTGACAATACTAAGTACCATCCCATTTACTTTCACCCCGGGGGGGGGGGCGGGGGACGGACCAATGAGTTAGTTTATCGGGCTTATTCACAGAGCTTCATTAAAAACTTACAGACAGGAATGTGGGGGACCCTAAAGCAGCCACAGCGTTAAGTCTGCACCCAGTGTGGATAATGGCTTCCCCCAAACTGCATATAGACGGAATAGACACACACCCCACAGTTCACTTTCCCTAGTCTGTAAATCCCAGTACGTCTGAGGCTGGCAGCCTGGAACAAATAAAGGCAGAATCCCCTCTGAATGGCTGAGAGGAGCAGGAGAGAGCAGCTGGTATCGCAGGTGAGGGTCTGGCGACAGTCTCTGAGGGGACAGCAACTGTCAACAAGCCCACTCAGGGTGGCCTCTTGCAAGCAGGCACAGCCACCGATGCCATGGAAGACAAGAGGCTGTTTTGCTCCGAGGGCCGTGTCCTGCATATCAGGACACAGCATTGTCCCAGAGGAGCCTGTGTGGGCACGGTGGGGGTCAGGGAGGCTTGAGGCACGAGCGCCGCACCACTACCGCAGATGAGCCTGAGCCTGGCACGATGGGGCAGGTGAAGGTGGGTTACAGGAAGGGACGCACGGGCTGGGCACATATGCAAGGGAACTCACTGAAGACTTGAGCCGAGAGTGGATGTGGAGCCAGCAGCCCGGGCTTTCTCGAAGCCAAAGAAAAAGGTAAGAGCAAGTAGTTAAGGGACGAAGATGGCCAGCTTGAAATACAGTCAAGCTTTTCTTTTTACCTCAGTATGTTCTCACTTCCTGGAGCTGGGAAATGGCTCCTTTGGTAAAGTGCTTGAACGCCCACCCCCCACCCCCACCCCCACCCCCCGCCCCGATCCAGCATCAGAAGCCAGACATGGTGGTGCAAACTTGTCATCCCAAGGCAGGCAGAGACAGAAGAACCTCCAGGACTCACTGGCTGGCTAAGCTATCTGTTGAGCCCTAGGCCAGTCAGATGTCATCTCAAAAAGTAAGGTGAATGTCAGGTGAGGTACAACATCCAGTGTGGTCACCTGTCCTCTGCACACATGCAGACACACACATAAAAATACACACACACACACACACACACACACACACACACACACACACGATAGTCTTGTCTCTGTGGAATGCATCATCCTCTAAGAAACACTGGGCAAGTGTCTATGAGGTGCCTCAAGGGTCACATAATGAGGCTAAGAGATTATCTTTCACAGGGCTGGAGAGATGGCTCGGTGGTTAAAGGCACTGGCTGCTTTTGCTGAGGATCTGAATTCAATTCCCAGAACCTTCATGGCAGCTCACAGACATCACAACTCCAGTTCCAGGATATCTCATGTCCTCTTCTGGCCTCCTAATGCACCAGGCATACACATGCTGCTGAAACACTCACACACATAACAAAAAAATTAAAGGCATCATCTTTCTTTGTAAATGGGGGTTCTTGTAAGATTCTTGGGGAAAATCTAGGTTTATATCTAGGAAGAGAGAAAAACTATACACTTTGTCATGTACACCCATTGCTATTTTAATGTTCTTTTTAGAAATTAGTTTTGTGTGTGTGTGTGTGTGTGTGTGTGTGTGTGTGTGTGTGTGAGAGAGAGAGAGAGAGAGAGAGAGAGAGAGAGAGAGAGAGAGAGAGAGAGAGAGAGAGAGAGAGAGAGAGAGAGATTAGATGCCACTTGTGTGTAGTACCCTCAGAGGCCAGAAGAGGGCATTGGATTCCCTGGAGCTGGGCTTAAGGTGTTCAAGGTGGGCTCTAGGAACTAAACCCACATCTTCTAGGAGAGCAGCAAGTGCTCTTAACCATTAAGCCATCTCTCTAGCCCCTTGTTTTTATTTTTAAATCCTTATCTTTAGTTCATGTGTGAGTGTTTTGCCTGCATATACGTCTGCTTATGCACCATGTGTATGCAGTGCCCGCAGAGGCCAGAAGAGGGCATCAGACTCCCCCGCCCCTGGAACAGGAGTTACAGTAGGTTTTGAACCATTGTGTGGGTGCTGGGGATCGAACTCAAGTCTCCTGGAAGAGCAGCCAGTGCTCTTAGCCACTGAGCCATCTCTCCAGCCCCCCCCTCTCTTTTTTTTTTTTTTTTTTTTTTTTTTTTTGAGACAGGGTTTCTCTGTGTAGCCTTGGCTGTCCTGGACTCGCTTTGTAGACCAGGCTGGCCTCGAATTCACAGCGATCCGCCTGCCTCTGCCTCCCGAGTGCTGGGACAGCCCCTCTCTTTAATGTTCTTATTTGAAACTTCTCCACGGGAAAGGAATATTTCTGTATGTTGGCAACTCCTGTTAATTGTGCTGGAATCTTGATCCTCCTGGTGGCTTCATTCAGACTCCAGGGGACGGCTCCTTCCCCTTCCCGTACTCCCCTAGTTTTCCATCTTTCTACCTTGTCTGAAGACGTGACTCAGGGAGGCTGAAGACCCTGCACATATGACACCATTCTGCACGGGAGCTGGGGGTGGGGGTGGCGGGGTATCAGAGCAATGGCGGACTTCTGTGGGCACAGCTGAGGCACTGTGGGAAATGCTGTGTATAACTGGTGATGGCTAAGATTTGCCGAAGTGGCTAGTGGGAAAAAATTGGGGGGATCCACCCCAAAGCAGCCCGATTCTTTGTGAAGTTCACACACGCTTCGTTTCTCTGCCTCATCCAACAGTCCTGAGAACCCAAAATCCTTTTTTTTCTCCCCGCCCCCCTCTCTTCTAGATGTCAAAGATGACTGACAAAGCCTTTGCCATTTGGGTGTGCAAAAACACTTGAGGTTTCCAACTTTTTAAAGTATTTATCTTACGTACATGAGTGTCTTGCTTGCGTGTATGTATGTAAGTAAGTGTACCATGTGTACGCCTGGTGCCCAAAGAGGTAGGGGTGGGGAGAGGGAGAGCAGGGAAGGAAAGAGAGAGGAAGAGGGAAAAGGGAGGGGAGGAAGGAAGAGGAGGGGAGTGAGAGAGAGAGAGAGAGACTAAGGGAACGACCAAGAGTGATAAAGAGAGAGAGAAAGAAGCATGGGGTGTGGCTATCTATCATGGACATTATAGAAAATGTCTGTTTTCGTTTCCAGAGTGGGAAAGGTGGGCCCAGATGGGTCTCTTGCCACCAGGAAGTGAGTCAGCCAAAACATCCACCTGCTTGAGTCCTCCAGGACCCCCGTTCTCCTTCCGTCTCTGACAAACATTTCTAGACACTTTCCCGGTGTGCTCCTTTCTCATATACCCATCTCTCTTTGGGGTGAAGGAGTGGACACAGCACCCCACTTTGTAGCTCAGGCTGGCTCAGGTCTCTTGGCATCTCTCAAGCCTCAGCTCCCAAGCTCTAAAACGAACCGCTGTGCACAACGTCCCCTGCTAAGGCTTTCTCCGTCCTCCCTCTCCCCGTGCTCCCGTGATCAGAGGACTGGAGGTAACAAATGAGAGCAAGAAGCCGGGAGGGTAAATACAACCTGAGAACTTCGTGGGCTTTAAAAATAGTAGCCGGGGTGGTGGTGGGCGTTAGTGGTTCATGCCTTTAATCCTAGCACTCGGGGAGGCAGAGGCCAGCCTGGTCTACAAAGTGAGTCCAGGACAGCCAAGGCTACCCAGAAAAACTCTTCTCAAGGGGGGAGGGGGGAATTAGTTCAGGGCTGGCAAGACGGCTCACAAGTGGGAAAGGCACTTATCACACACATCTGAGGACCCGAGTTCGAGCCCTGTAACCAAGGTGAAGATGGAGGGAGAGAACTCCACAAAGCTGTCCTTTTGATGTCCACGCTATGGTAAGCACATGCCTATACACACACATCAACGCACACACACACACAAATTTAAAAGTTCCTCAAAACACACTTTAAAAACAAAGAGAGATGGAGCTGGAAAAATGACTCAGCGGTGGAGAGCACACTGGCTGCTGTTGCAGAGGACCTGGGACCCATTCCCAGCCCCGACACTCATGATCAGCTGTAATGCCAGTCTCAGGTGATCTGACACCCTCTTCTGGACTCTGTGGGCACTGCGTGCATATGCTGTAAGTGCAGGACAATCACCTGCCCCCCATACCCCCCACACACATTAAATAAGAATTTTCAAAAAGTGTCAAAAGCAAAGGACAGTGGGTAAACAAGCTCTGCCTTTGTTGAATTACTCAAAGCAAGGATGCCGGGTGGGTGGGAGCTTTGGGTGTCAAACTGTGATCCGGTTTGGTGTGAGGCGCATGCGCGTCCCAAGTGCTGTATTGGTGGGTGAGATACCACAGTGAGAGGCTTGTGGGAAGGGCTGGGGGTGGGGCAGAGAGTCTGAAAAAGGAAGCTGAGCTGCTCTGATGAGCTGGGGAAGAGAGGAGGGCTCCCCCCTGCCGGGGGCGTGATGAACAGTCCCAAGTCTCAAGCTGGGCCCCGTCTGCGGCGGCCTGGAGGCTGGCAGCCTAATCCAGGGGGCTTCTCCATTCTAAACGCAAATGAAGAGGCCATGAGCCCAAAGGGGGGAGGATCAGCACCTGGAGTTCAAAGCTCAAAAAAAAAAAAAAAAAAAAAAAAAAAAAAAAAAAAAGACACATTGCCTCTTTTTTTTTCCTTCCCGCCCATCCCCCACCTTTATTTTTTAAAAGGGCCAGAAATATGGTTGGTTATTATCTTGAGTTATTGCTACAAAGAATTTCAAAATTAAAAGATAAGCACGCAGAGGAAACGCAGTAATTTTCATAAAAGGGGGACTTAAAACAGATGTGCTCCCTTTAATCGAAGCATGCTTGGGAAAATAGGCACGCATTTTTAACATAGCAGGGGGATGCCCAAAGGGCTTCCCGCGTTTGTCTCCCGGGCTTTCCAGGGTGTGACTGGTTGGTCTCTGGGCAGGGACACACAAGACAAATGTGTCAACACCACCACAAATGGCCAGCCAAGTGTCTTTCTCTCCTGGTGCCAGGACATACGAGGACACCGAACATCTCTGGGTCAGGTCTTTTCGCTGACTACATGGTTTAATTTCCTTTTGAATCTATCCGACAATTTGCCTTTCGGGACCTGCCACTTTTGTACAAACCCTTGACGCTTATCCAGAATAAGAAAAGCCAAGATTTCACTTGTTTTTACCCTAACCCCTTTCTTCTATGAAGATGATTTAGGGTGTTGGGGGTTGTATTGTCTTTTTTTTTTTTTTTTTGAATGTTGACACAAGAGAATTAATCTTTTTTAGTGACGCATACCTTTTCTGCTCAAAGAGTTACAATAGCATCCACTAAGATTTGGTCCCAAGTCTCTTTCATCTAGAGTGAAGTCTGTTATCTGAGCAGGAGCTGGGGTGGGGGTGGGGCTGGGGTGGGGGTAGGGGTGGGGGCGGGCTTTCATTTTCTGCAGGGAATGGAGGACTGGAATGGTCTATCCGAGTCACAGAGGAGCGGACCGGCCCATCAGAGGACTGGAGAAATGAGGAGGCCCATTAGGTCTGTAGCCAAGACGCTGAGGAGTCTAAGAAGCAACTGTTTAAATTCACTTAGAAATGGCAAGGTCATCCAAGAAGAGCCATTCGACCTAAAGTCATTGGAGGGCTGTAAATATAATTCCTTATTGTCGGGGGTTGGTCTGGTGCTATGTAGTCTGATGCTAACTACCGGCTCCCAAGGTCTGGTTGCTGCCCCGAGGAGCAGATTCTCACGTACATACACCCTAGCCTTGTTGTGTAAACCTTGCTCTACCTATTTTAAATTGGTTGGTTAATTTAAAAAAAAAAAATTGCTGAACCTTGAGATTAGGCAGAAGAGAGAGAGGCAGAGTTTAAGGTTGTCAAGCCTGGGGTCAGGGGACCACGAGGCAGGAGAGAAGAGAATACAGGTACAGGAGGAAGAAAGAGAGAAAGGTCGAGATGGGTTACCATGGAGGAAAGCACATGGCCGGATCGGCGTGGATGGAGGAGAGCAGCCCATATGAAGAAAACTAGCAAGTATTTTGGGATTACGCATGGGAAGCAGCCCAGATAGGAATAATTAAAGCAGATGGCCTGGGATGGGGGCTGGGAAGGGATAAGGATAGTTTAAAGGGTTAATATCTGCCCAGTGCCAGGTAAAACGAGACTATTCTAAAAATACAACAGTTGTCTGTGTCTTTATTGGTTATGAAAGCAGGTTAGATAATACCACCGAAATAAGTATAGACTAATTTTATAATGAATATTAGATATTTAAATTTTTCTACAACACATTATTATTATTATTATTATTATTATTATTATTATTATTATTATTATTATTGATTTTTTTTCTCCTTTGGTTTTTCCAGACAGGGTTTCTCTGTGTAGCCTTGGCTGTCCTGGACTCGCTTTGTAGACCAGGCTGGCCTCGAACTCACAGAGATCCGCCTACCTCCGCCTGCCGAGTGCTGGGATTAAAGGTGTGTGCCACCACTCCCAGCCCTATTATTGATTTTTTTTATGTGTATGTGTATTTATGCACACATATGTTCAGGTGCCTGGGGAGGCTGAAGAAGGCAACAGATCTCATAGAGGTGGAGTCACAAGATTTGTGAGCTACCCAACAGGAGTGGCTAGGACTTGAACTCTGGTCCTCTGAAAGAGCAGCAAGCATTCTTAATCATGGAGCCATCTCTGCAGCCATGGGAATTGCAAATTAAAACAACCACAAAATATTTCTGTGCAACTATTAAAACACTCTAAATAGAGACCACCAATCACAGAAGGTGCTAGGAAGGATGTAGGAAAACAGGAGAACTTACCCACTGTGGTAAGGATGGTAAGGGTTACGGTCCTCAGTCTGGAAGAGTCTCTTGCAAAAACTCAACATACTCTCGCCACAGGCTCAAACAGCCATGCCGTTCTAGTCTGCTTCCTATCGCCGTGGGAAAACCAGTGACCAAAAGCAACTTCAGGAAGGCAAGAGTTTCTTTGACTTACACTTCCACATCACACAGTCCATCACTGAGCGAAGTCAGCCCCGGAAATCAAGCTGGAACCTGGAGGCTGGGAACCTGGAGGCTGGAACCGAAACAGAGACCACGGAGAGTCACTGCTCACTGGCTGGCTCCCCGAGCCTTGCTCAGTCGGCTTTTCTAAACAACCTAGAATCACCTGCCTAGGGGGTGGCACCGCCCACAGTGGGCTGAGCCCTCCTCTTCAGTAAGTCAGTAAGCAATCAAGAAAATAGCCGGCAGGCTCTCCCACAGGCCAACCTGAGGAGGCCAGTTCCCCAACTGAGGCGCGCTCCCTCGTCCCAGGTGACTCTGGTTTGTATCAAATTGACAAAAAACTAACTAGGACGCATTTCTCGGTGTTTACCCAAAGGGTTTAAAAGCTTACATAAAAGCCCAGCACAGACATTCTGTAGCAACTCTATTCATGACGGCCCAGACTCGATGGTAACTGACTTGCCCTGCCGTGAGTGAACACATGAGAAGTCCGCGGCACAACCAGACAATACTGTTATGCCAGGGGGAGGGTCACGGAGCCACACACAGACTTAGGAGAAACTTACATTGCCATTCCCAAGAGAAAGAAGCCGCTCTGAAAATTCCATGGCATTCCAGAGAAGGAAAACTATGGGTGCTGGGACTGATGCACGGGTGGGGGGTGGCGGGGGAGAGGGGTTGCAGGAGTTGGGGGAGGGGAAGATGGATGAGCAAGCAGAGAGGGATTTCACGGTATGAGGGAGGGGGAGTGGGGTGGGGAATGTTGCTCCCCTCTGCAACTTTCTGTTTAGGTTCTCTTTAAAAGAAAAACTGCTCTTAAAAAAATCCTAATAGTTAAAAAGAAAACACAAAGAGCGGATTATACTGCGCATTTACTTTTGAGAATTCTGAATTGGCTACATCTGAGTGTAGGTGGGGAGCTCTACGACATATCACTTCCATATATTTTTATTAAGAATCCAGAAAATGAGCCGGGCGTGGTGGCGCACCCCTTTTAATCCCAGCACTTGGGAGGCAGAGGCAGGCAGATCGCTGTGAGTTCGAGGACAAAGCGAGTCTAGGACAGCCAGGGTTACACAGAGAAACCCTGTCTTGAAAAACCAAAACCAAACAAACAACAAAAAAGACTTGGAAAATGGAAAAAGCACCACTATTATTCTGTTAAATGGACATGGTATATTAAAGTGACTCCTAATGACTCCTTGATACTCCCCGAGATCAGTGCATCTTTCAGCTGCCTTCTGAGAAGCTTCTTGTGGCCGATGGCAGTTAACACAGAGACCCTCAGCCAGTCAATGTGTGCGGAGCATAAGAGACTACAGAATGCACTGCCCTAAACAGGATGTTTGTATCCTGTTGCAAGGCTTGGGGATCACTATGGAAGATTGGGAGAGCCAGAGGTGGAGGGTTTTTGTTTTCTGAGACAGGGTCTCCTGTTCCCCAGGCTGAACTTGAGCTCACTATGAAACTGAAGACGGCTGAAGACGACCTTAAACTTCTGATTCCCCTGTATCCTCTTCCCAAGGACTGGGGTTACAGATATGCCACCAGGCCCTGCACCCTTAAACGGTATAGGGTCTGTAAATAAATTTCAAGACCCATCGCATTGACAGCTGAAGATCCTCACTCTTTGGTACCCCCAAATTACCCAATCTTATAAAGACTTGAAACCGTGTCTCTACGTGTCCTGGTTGCCCCCTCCCCCAGGCTTTTAGTATAGTATTTTGCAATCATCTCCATCTGCAGATTAAACGCCCTTAAGAATTTTTGTACGTGGTGTGTGTGCGTGCGTGTTTGTCTATGTGCCTGAGCCATGGCACACAAGTGTAGATCGGAGGATCATTTCAAAAGTCAGGTCTTACCGTCTACCCTGTGGGTTCTGGGAATCCCGGTAACCATCGCCTTCACCTGCTGCGCCATCTTGCCAGCCCCCCACCTGGAGCTCATCTGCTCAGCTAAGCTGGCTGCACACCTCCCCTCCCCCCTTGGGACTCTACCTGTTTCTACCTCCTAGTACTGAGATTATGGGTGCTCTCTGGCATGCCTGACTTTTTTTTTATATAGGTGCCAGAAATCCTAAGGTCCTCACATTTGCATGGCAAGCCCTTTAGTGACCAAACCATTGCCCCGGCCTATAAGTATCTTTCAGTACCAGCTATCCACAGCACAGGTGACCTTCAAATAACTATTTCTAGGGTGCCGTTGACTTCTGGAACAGGAAAGAGACCTGAGAAGGGAGAGAGCAAGCCAGAAGAACTCCGGTCTAGCTCTCAGCAGCTGTTGGATCTCTAGTCACACTAGTTAAGTGTGAGCCTCAGTTTCCCTGTCTGTCAACAACAACCTGTCTCTGGTTTCCAAGACACTGAGGATGAATGGAAGATGTCAACGGAACCTTGGCTGCAATAAAACTTTCCATGGTAAAGGCATGGTGAGAATGCAGGACAGGCAAGGTCATACCGATTCATTTCCTTCCTAGCCTTGCATCTGAAGAGGCCCCTATTGGGGCTGAAGAGATGGCTCAGTGGTTAAGAGTACCACCTGCTCTTCCAAAGGTCCTGAGTTCAATTCCCAGCAACCACATGATGCCTCACAGTCATCTATAATGAGATCTGGTGCCCTCTTCTGGTCCACAGGTATACATGCAGATAACACTGTATATACATAATAATAAATCTTTAAAAAAAAAAAAAAAAAGGCCCTATTGACTGCTTCCATACACTGACACATGGCCAAGTCAAGCCGGCCACTTCCTGGACCTCTCCCAATAGGCTGCTTCCCCCCTCCCCCGACAACTGCCCAGAGCCTGGTAGAACCACAGGCCTTCCACAGAGCTGGAGAATCCCAGAACAAAGGAGCTGAGCCCCAAGGACAGCAGCTGGGAGTGAAGCCCTGCTGGCTGTGCCCACCAGATCCCAGGAGCCACAGAATGCCACAGTCAGCACAGAAGTCTGGGTTGTCCACACTGAAGTCTGGGTTGTCCACACTGACTCATGCAGACAGTGTATTCTAAAGGCACCGTTAAAATACTTCCATCTTTGGCTGTCAAGAACACAGCTACACGTCATAGTCCGTTGAAGACGGGATATGAAAATATCTAAAAAAAAAAAAAAAAAAGCGAGGATTCTGGGGGTGGGTGGGTGGGTGGAGGGGGAATGTGGATAATAAAGCAGGTCCTGTTGACTTTTGCCGTTTGCAGAAAAATGAGTCTGTTTTCAAGTTTTGAATCTGAAGTCTTGGAATTTTGAACCACATCGTAGACTCAGTCTATGCTTGTGCCTCTGCTGGGAGGGTCTTACTCTAAAAGTTAGAAGGGATATGAGTGCTGAAAGCTGTGGCAAGCTGGCTCATTAGTTGCATAGCTAGATTTAGGCTGTTGTGCCATTGCCCACAAAGTAAGAGCCACAAAGTTAAGGCTTAGATTTGAAATGTCTTCTCAAATAGCTTATGCAATGAAGGCTGTAGAATTTTCATTCAGAGCATGGCTGCTCTGGCAAGAGATCAGATCCAAAGGCCTTATAGGGCTCTGTGATCTGGCTGGGATACAAACCCGCCTGTAATCCAGGAGACAGAGGCAAGCAGATCTGAGTTCAAGGCCAACCTGATGATATAGAGCAAGTTTCAAGTAGAGAAAAGCTTAAGTCCAGGCATGGTGGGTACATGCCTTTAATCCCAAACAATGAAGGCAAAGTTAGTTTGTAGAAAGAAGCACCCATGTTAGAAAGTTGATGTCTAATTGAGTGGCAGAAGAAGTGACGAATCAGAGAAAAGACTTGACAGAATAGGATACGCCCAACTCTCAGGAGAAGAGAGGAAAGGGAAGCTATTTAAGGGGCAATGTGAAGAGAAAGGAGGAGGGGAGGGGGAGGGGGAGGGGGGAGGGGGAGAGGAGAGGAGAGGAGGGGTGGGGGTGGGGGAGGGAAGGGGAAGGGGGAGGGGGATGGGGATAGAGATGTAGTTTTATGGGAGTTGAAAGAGAGAACGAGAATGAGGCAGGAGATTAGCCCAGATTGCTGGAGTTAGTCTGAGGCCAAGCAGAACAATTCAGAGGCTGAGAGAAAAGACAGATTGACTCAGTCAGCTGGGAGAGGAGTTTGAGCCAGAACAGCTGAGTTGAGCCAGCCAGCTCTGAGCTCAGTAAGAACAAGATAGAGGGTGAGCTTATTAAGCAGCAAGGCTGAAAACATTCTAGGCCTAGGTTAGATTGTGCAGAGGCTAGAAGTTTCCAGGACTAGGCCTAGGTTAGCAGACAGAGGCGGTAAGCCTCCTAGATGACAACTGAAACAGGTGTGTATGGGGCGGGGTGGTGGTGTGTGTGTGTGTGTGTGTGTTTTGTTTTTGTTTTTTTTTTTTTTTAACAGTAGCTCTTGTCTCCAGGGGCTTCTGAGCTCAGAGGTGGGAAGTGAGGGCATCACCAGGTCTGTGCTCTTCAGTGGAATACACCATTGACAGGGTTGTAGCTGTGTAACTATTGGGAGGTGGCAGAAACCATAGGATGCAAGATGCAGGATGAAGATGTTGGATGTACCCTATTCCTGTCCCCTTCCTGTTACCTCCCTGTCTGCCACAAGAGGAACAGCTCCATCCTCCCACACCCTGACCTCCATCAAGTTCTGTCTTACCATTGCCCAGAAGCAAGGAGCCAATGGATCGTGGATGGAAATCTCTGAAACCATGAGCTGAAATAAAACTTTTTTTTTTTTTTTTTTTAGTTTATCATCCTCAGGTGTTTTGTCGCAGTGGCGGTTGACTAATTCACCTGACTCATTCTCCATTCAGATTTTCATAGCTAAAACATGACTATGGAGGAAACCTTACTTGCTGAGTGGTTTTGGCCATCCGATGAGGTGTGTGTGTGTGGGGGGGGGTGGTGGATACAAGTATAATGGAGTCCAGTCCCAGTTTTCATTAGAACAGGGTAGGAACACATGACCTCTATATTTGACCTAAGATGGCGCCTTTAAAAGAACTCTACCAACTCTCCACAGCAACAGAGGAAATAGCTTGAGAGACACTTTCGAACGGCTCGGCGTGATAATGTGTATGATACACGCCTATGAATGTGCATAAAAAAATCAGGATTAAAAACAAAACTTCAAGCGTGACTTTGAAAAAGAAACGGAGAAGTGTATACACTAGAAAGCTCCCAATTCAATGAAGCGTTTTATTATTCATGGACAGCGGGGAAGGCCGGCACCGGCAGAACAGGCGGAGTTCACAGACATCCTGAAATGTCCAATTTCCCTCTCGTCCGAGTGGCGTCAGGAAACCGGATCCGTACTGCGCTGCGACGCTGGGAGAAGTGAACCTGGGCCAGGTTACGCCAATAATTGCCAGCCCCCCAGGACACAAGCTCAGAAATTTTTTGTATGTTCTCCGGAGACAAAAAAAAAAAAAAAAAAAAAAAAATGAGTGATCATCAAAGGCTCCTATGCTCAGCAGGACTGTCATGAGCCCGAAGTTACAACTCAGACATGCAACAGAAAATATCACCCGCACCTCTCCAGTGCCTCGTCTGTAGTAATTAAAAACTCGATCCCTGCTGTTTTATCATCTCATTAGCAATGGGGGCACCAGACTTTTATCCTTGTTTGTCGGGAATCAAACATACCAGAGGAACTCTGATTATAAATTGATGAAGGTGAAGTTAAAACTTTTCAATAAGAGAAGTGACTGTTCACTGTGGGCTTTTTTTTTTTTTAAAGCTGATTAAAGGGATCTATTTCGTACCTCCCCTCCCTTTTCCCCTCTACCACAGTTGTGTCTCTGTCCAGCCCAGAGTTATGGAAGGTCAGATCCAGACTGCGGCCCTGCCACACATGTTATAAAGGGAGCTCGCTTCTGTTCTCTATGGATGTAAAACAAATACCAGCCCTAAAGGGGGAAAGAAAAGAAAATCTTCCTGTAATCACAGACACAGAGTGATCCACCCTTTGCAGGGCTTTTTAATGAAGTTGTAACACCTTTGACCCTCTCCTTGACACATACTTGATGTCTTTTATTCAGGGTGGTGGGCTGGCCCTACGTGTGTACAGCTCAAGCAAGCTTTCTGCTTATTTTAATAACCTGTCTTTTTACTGAGGTTAGGTGAAGGGTAAGGGGGGGGGGCGGTGGGACGGCGAATTTCAACGTTCGTTTCGAAAATGACAATGTCTCTCATCCAGAATCTATGTTATCCTGTTCTGGTCCAGAGAATGACTATGTTCCCAGAGGACACTTCAGCCCCGTCCTAATCTGTGGCTCAGAAAGCTGAGGCTGTTTCCGAGCAAAAGCAAGCAAGGATGGCTGGTGGTGTGTTTCATTTTACTTAAATGTCTCACCCGGAAGTAATAGGTGATCTTGGTTATCACTTCTTGACAGATGCATGTCTTGCTCACTGACACGGACGGGGGCAGGGACCACAGAGGGGTGTGGATCTGTGGCTTGTGGGGAACCTTGAAACTTCCCCCCATTCAAAGGAAACCCTGGCGAGGGGGAGTGCGGGTGTGTGTGGTGGGGGATCTGTGGCTTGAGGAATGGTAGTGGCAGTGAGTTAAGAAACCAACCTGGACACAAAACAAAGTAAAACACTAACACAAGCCGTACCTGCGTCACCTCAGCACCGTGGCATTCTTTGTGAGCACTGTCCTGACCTCTGCCTGTAGCCCCAACTCCTTCCCCCACCCCCGCCCCCACCCTAACTGCAACAAGCCATGTTGTGCCCGGGCATTGCCAAGTCGGGCATTGCCAAGTGTCACTGCAAGTCAAAACTGCCCATAGCTTAGAATGACTGGAGAGGTGTGTGACCACTTGCCACCCCAAGCTCATACATACGAGTGGGCTGACTGCCCTGAGAAACTTGAACAACGTAGTTAACCAGATGGAAAGTCAGTTCCTCTGGAGTACCCTCCTGAGCTCTGTGTGTGTGTGTGTGTGTGTGTGTGTTGCCTCCTCCAACCCAGCATGCAAACAAATGCATAAATAATGCAAGCTAGAGCTTTCACTGAGATAAATGGGCAGAAAACTAAATTCATTAATAAATCACCCAACCGCACGAATGGGTTTGTCACGACGCTGATACAAGGTGCCTTACAAGCGTTGCGCTTCTAAACAAATTAAATACATATGTAACTGCCTCAGATGGTCCAAGCTTAGACTGACGTGAGTTTGGGGAGGAGGGGGGCACAGATAGGTTTAAGGGTGTTTCAGGTTTGATCTTTATGAGCCGTGCCAGGAGAGCATAGATGCTACATGCCATCTGAAAAATGAAAGGTCTCTGGAGTTTTGAGGGCCCCCCCGTGAAGTGGTAGCCAGCACTGCCCAGAGGACAGTGAAGGCACCTGGACTGCTCAGAGGGTCTCGGTGCATTTCTCCGAGGTCCACCTTAAAAGCTTCCTCGGTTTTCTTCAAGGTCATATGTCACACTTATCGTAGTACCTTATGCCCCTCCTCCTCTCTGCTAAATTGTATAGGCCCTGTTTCTGTTATTCTGGTCTGTGGTGCTGGTGTTTGCTCTGCCAGGCAGTGAGAAAACTGTCCCCCGGGGTGACTTTGCCCAGCATCTGGCAAAGGGTGTGTCTAAAGTCCTGTCCCACCTTGAAAAGGCTCTGTGTGCTACCTTCCCCCCTCCCTTGACCCCAGCCAGCTTCCTGGCAACAGCAGGCAGCTCTGACTTGGGCCATTTGTAATACCCTTAACTTGAGCACGTACACCCCAGACCTGGAAGGGGGCCTGGTGTGGTAAGGATGGCCACGGGGCTCATTCTCCAGAGTCATGCTGACTCACCCCTGGGAGCAAGAGGGGACAGGATGGGGTGATGCTGCCAGGAGCCTGTACCATCTCAGGGCTCCTGAGATGCCAGCCTAGAGGAAGGCTGCGCCTCTGCAAGTAGCTTATTAAACAACACTACTTAAGAGTTGCCACTGTGGCCGAGTGGGTAGAATGCTTGCCTAATGCAAGGAAGGCCCTGGGTTTTATTTCCAACACCAACAAATACAGCAGAGCACGCCTGTAATACCAGAACATGATGATGGGTAGAAGCAGTACCAGCCTCAGCCTCAGCTACAGAGTGAGTTTGGGGCTAGCCTAGGCTACATGAAAACTTGTCTCAAAGAAAAACATAATAAAAAACCTGGACTTGAGATGGTGCGGTGGTTTTAAGAGTACTTTTGTGAAGGACCTGGGTTCCGTTTCTAGCTCCCAATTAGTGACTCATAACCCTCTGAGACTCCAGTTCCAGGGGATCAGATGCCCTCTTCTGGCCTCTGTGGGCATTGCATATTGTGGTGCATATACATCGGTGCAGGCAACACACACACATAAAATAAAAATAAACCTGTATCCCAGCACGTGGGAGGCAGAGGCAGGTGGATTGCTGTGTGTTCAAGGCCAGCCTGGTCTACAAAGAGAGCCTAGGACAGCTAAGGCTACACAGAGAAACCCAATCTCAAAAAAAAAAAAAAAAAAAAAGACTGAAAATTCATTATTATTTCCAAACACTTCATAGCCTTTTTAGTTTGTATACAGCTCTGTGGCCTTTCTTCTCAATTTGATGGATGTTTCTGGGAGATTAGAAATGCTAGCTATTAGGAATAACAAACAGGGCCTAAAAACTGTTGCAGAGATGAGGAGATGCATGAAGTACTACAATTTTAAATTTTTTTCTATTAATTTATTCATATTACATCACATTTGTTATCCCATCCCTTGTTTCCTCCTGTTCCTCCCTCGCTCCCACTTTCACTCTACTCCCCTCCCCTATGTCTGTGACTGAGGGGGACCTCCTCCCCCTCTATATGATCATAGGGTATCAAGTACTACAATTGATGTGTCGTTTGACCTGGAAGAAAACCTAAGAATGCTTTTGCGGTGGGGGGGGGGGGCTTTGGAAAAATGGTGGGCTGTAAGTTACCAGGAGTCGCTGAATAGTGGGGAGTTGGAAGCGAGGCCTCTGACAAGTGGTGTGGCTGTAGAGATCTGTGACTTGGGTCTCTGGATTACACACACACACACCTACACACATAACATATATAGCACACACATACAATACACATATACACATGTATACACACATATGCACATACCATACACACATACATGCATATATACACATATACACATGTATACACACATATGCACATACCATACACACATACATGCATATATATGTACACACATGTACATAAAATACACACATACTCTCATTCTCTCTCTCTCTCTCTCTCTCTCTCTCTCTCTCTCTCTCTCTCTCCAGCACTCAATGCAGATGAAACAGCCTATGAGTCTAGTACTGAGTTCAAATGTGTACTCCCCACTATATCAATTGTATTTAAACAAGTCTTCTGTTTAAGTTTTAAATTGTGTGTGTGTGTGTGTGTGTGTGTGTGTGTGTGTGTGTGAGAGAGAGAGAGAGAGAGAGAGAGAGAGAGAGAGAGAGAGAGACTGTGCTCTCGTGCATGCACACACAAGTACATGTGTGTGCATGCATGTGCATGTGTGCATGTGCATGGCATATGTGTGGAAGTCAGAGGTCCCCTTTCAGGAGTTCATTTTATTCTTCCATGGTGGCCCCCCAGGACAAACTCAGGACATCTTGGGGCTGGAGAGACAGTTCAGTAGTTAGGATCACTTACTGCTCTTCCAGAGGACCAGAGTTCGCTTCCCAGGACCCACATAGAGCCGCCAGCTGCCAGCCACTTACAGCTCTAGCTCCAGGGCATCCAATACCTCTGGCTTCCACAGGTACCTGCACTCACCTGCATATACCCTCCTCATAGACACATAAATGAAAATAATAAAGTAAATTCTTTTAAAAAAAAAAAAAACCTTAGGTCATCAAGATTTGGCAGCAAGCCCCTCACCTTGCTGAGCCATCTTGCCATGCTTGCTGCAAATTTCTGTTTGTTTGGTTTTGCCACTCTATGTATGGAACCATTAAATACTCTGAGCATGCTAGCCAAGTGCTCTACTGCTGAGCTACATCCTGGAGCCCGCTTTGTACTTCTCATTTTCAGATAAGGGTGATGTCTTACTAAGTTGCCCCGGCTAGCCTTAAAATTCCTCCATAGACCCCAACAGACCTTGAACTTATAATCCCCCTGCCTCAGCCTCCTGAGTAACCAGAACAACAGGTCTGGATATAAGTTTGTGATTTTGGAACAAGCCTTATAACAGAGCTGTGCAGCATCCTATACTTCAGATGGAAAATGGCCATGCATCTGTGTGGCTCGCTACACTTGGCTGCATTAGGTCTTTTTAAACTGACTGTGCTGTAGCCAGATTCATCACTGATTTCGTGGACAGAAGTGAGGGCAGAGAGACCCTCAGGTCAAAGACAGTGGGCCTTGTACCCAGGGAGTCCCCAGACAGCAACAGAGCCCGGGCTTTTACATGGAAGGTAGTGAGCCTGCTGCCATCTGCTTGGAACATACAATTTTGCAGGGCTCAGGTTCAATTTCTGGGCCCCATGCTCCAAGGGAAAAGTATAAATAAATAAATAGGAGCTAGGGGAAAACAAATCTACATCCAGGCCAGTGAGATAGCTCAGCAAGTAAAGGCACCTGCCGTCAAGCCTGACGACCTGAGTTCGATCCCTGCACCCCCACATAGTGGATGATGAGAACCAGCTCCTGCAAGTTGTCCTCTGACCTCCACATGCATGCCATGCCATGACACTCCCATAAATAAATAAATAAACAGATGAGTAGATAGATGATTCATAGATAGATAGATAAATGTAATAATAACAAAGCAAAGGGCTGTAAGTAGGTCAGTGATGAGCAATAAGGCCACGTCAGATGGGACACAGGGGAGACATTTAGATTCTCAGGAACTGTAGGAGAATTCCTTTGAAATGATAGAGATGCTAGGACATGTCAGGGCTCTCAGATCTTCTGGGTTTTCCCCTCCCCCCGCTTGGTCCCCTGTAGTAGAATGAGATTTGCTAGCTTAGACTGGGATGGGCCGGCTCATGGATCATTCCCACAAAGCTCTCACTCCTGTGCTGTCTGTCATCTAGGTCCGCCCAGCGCCAGCCCTGGGCCTGGGTCTGATACTCAAGGGCTTTGTGCAGATGGCACCGTTGCTAAAGTTCTTCCTCATGGAGAGATAGGTAGGTGTAAGGACATCTACCCCTCTGCCTAAGGCCCCAACGACAGACAGGCACAATTCCACCCAAGTGCACTCTGGGAAACAAGTTGGTTTATCGGCCTTCTTTACATAGCCTACATGAGGTTACCTACAGGTCAATGAGTGATCCTTCCCCAAAAGGTTACACTGGGAAGTCTTTATCCAGCAAGGCTGATGGTTTTCCCATAGCTACATAGATGGCGTCGCACTCCCCTGATCTTCCCCTGCCTATATTCTCCAGTCCAGCGGTTCTCAATCTTCCTAATGCTGCAACCCTTTAATACAGTTCCTCACACTGTGATGGCCACTGCCCCCGATCCATAAAATCATGTCATTGCTACTTCGTAACTGTAACTTTGCTTCTGTTGTGAATTGTAATGTGAATATCTGATATGCAGGCTGTCTGATGTGCTACCCCTATGAAACGGTTCTTCGAGCCCCAAAGGGGTGGCGACCCACAGGTTGAGAACTGCTGCTCCAGCCCCTCATAGAGGCCAAGTGTGCAATTGGGACAGAGATGCACACAACAGGTGGTAAGGAGTTGGCTGGACACTCAGGTGGGATCTTATGAACCCCTTCTCCCCCCTATGATGGGGTATCCATCTACTGCAATGGAAGGTACAGCTCAGTACCCCCAAAATGGAGGTTGTTTGTATTGGAGGATGGTCCTGTATAAAAGGTACCACTCCCTTATACAGATGCAGTCTGGTACCCACACTCCAAATACAGATCTGTGCATCTTCTCTTCTCTACTCTCTCCCTCCCCCCCCCCCATGGCCCCCAGCCAGCCAGGATTCCAAATCTTCTCTCTCTCCTCTCCCTGCCCATGGTTCCAGTCTGATGCTTTGGCTTGGTGTGGTCCAAATAGCCTCAAGGGTTCCACATGTTCAAATTAAGTGACCACTCCCAACAATTAAGAGGGTGGAAACTTAATCCAACTATAGCGTGTAGAGGTTGGGCCTTAGGGAGGGGACCAGGATTAGATAAGGTCACTAGTTTGAATCCTGGTGGCTTTATAACAAACAGAGAGCAATGAGAATACACACACACACACACACACACACACACACACACACACACACGCTGTCTTTTTCCATGTGATATACCATGCTCATCTCAGGACTTTGCTAGCAAAAGCCTATCCCAGATGGGGCCTTTGACCTTGAACCTTTAACCTTGTGTGTTGTAATGAATTTCTTGCCTCTATAACTCCCCAGCCTGTGCTGTTGTGTTGTTGGCAACCAAAGATGGATTATATTTTTAAATAATTTATTTATTTTTATCGCATGTGCATTAGTGTTTTGTCTGCATGTATGTCTGTGTGAGGGTGTCAGATCTTGGAGTTACAGTCAGTTGTGAGCTGCCACGTGGGTGCAGGGAATTGAACCAGGTCCTCTGGAAGAGCAGTCAGTGTTCTCAACTGCTGAGCCATCTCTCCAGCCCCGAAGATGAATTCTTAAAAGTGGTCTGTCAGTTCCTCCCAGGCTGCCAGCACAGCCCTTGTGCTAACTTAGGGCACTTCCTATCATGGGTTCCGACTCTTGCCCTGGTCTCTCGCACAGTTTTTTGCCACCCTGCATCCTCTTCCTGTAGCAGGCCAGGCCATGTTTGTGTTTTGTCTGGGTCATTCATGCTTCTTCCTCAGCTATCCCCTTGCCACTTGCTCAGTGAGTCTTCCCAGCCTCACAGAGAGGCTTCCCTCAGCACGCTCTGTGATGCCCTTCCTTAATGTAGGCCACCTGCTGAGTGACTATGAAAACTGGTCCACACTTATGGCCCACCAGCCTCTGCTGACTGCTAGCGAACTGAGCTTTAAGGGAGCAAGGCAGATCTTTCTAAGAGTAAAGTTAAACTTGGCATGGTGGCACACTTCTATAACCCCAGGACTCAGAAAACTGAGACAGGAAGAGCGCTGCAAATTCGAGGCTAAGATGTCTAGAATACTGTATACAGACCAGAGAATGAAGGGAGGTGGCAGTCTGGGAACCTAAATATTTGTGAGTAGAAAAATACAAACACAGCCAGGCAGTGGTGGCACACGCCTTTCATCCCAGCACTCAGGAGGCAGAGGCAGGCGGATCACTGTGAGTTCGAGGCCAACCTGGTCTACAAAGTGAGTCCAGGACAGCCAAGGATACACAGAGAGACCCTGTCTCGGAAAATTAAAAAATAAATAAATAGAAAAGAAAAAGAAAAAACAAAAACAAATATGTGTGAAAATAGGAACCAGGTTGAGGATGATGGTGGGAGAAGATAAGGTTTCCTTTGTTCTGCCTGCCAAAGGGTCTTTCCTATGCAAAATGTTAGACCAGTCAAGGAAATGAGGCCAGGAGAAGGCTATGCTAATACTCTTACTGGACTTGCCTTTTTTTACAAGCTTTATTTTTAATCCTCATTGAAGTATGATTCACAATACTAAGTTATGGGTCCACCCCAGTTGTCTGTCAACAGAGGAGTGGATAAAGAAAATGTGGTTTATGTTCCAATGGAATTCCACTCCATAAAGAAAAATGAAGTCATGTTGCTTGTAGGAAAAGAAATGCAACTGGATATTACTATATTCAGTGAGCCTTAAAAAGACAAATATCACATGTTCTCTCTCATGTATAAATCATATATTATGTGTAGCGATAGCTACATTAAAAAGTATACGTGCATATCTAACATAGAAGTATAAGAGAAAGTCTCTAGTCCAGTGGTTCTCAACCTTCCTAATGCTGCTACCCTTTAATACAATCCCTCATCTTGTGTGAACCCCCCAGTCACAAAATTATTTCATTGCCACTTCATAACTCTAATTTTGCTACTGGGGGTGAATCATAATTGGGGTGAATCATAATGTAAACAGCTGATATGCACCATATCTGATATGTGACACACACCCCCTCCAGGGGTCGTGACCCAGAAGTTGAGAAACACTGCTGTAGAGAAATGAAGAGGACAAGAGGAGTGCAGAGCGGAGGGAGTCGTCGGGACAACTCTGTCAAAATACATTATATAGGGCGCTGGAAAGGTGGCTTGTGGTTAAGAGTGCTTGCTGATCTTGCAGAGGGCCCAAGTTCCATTCCCAGCACCTACATCAGGTGGCTCACTGCCTCCTGTAACTCCAGCCCCAGGGGATCTGGTGCCCTCTTCTGGCCTCTGAGGGTAACTACACACACATGCATCTGCAAACACACACATACATACATGCACATTGATTTAAGAAAATACGTATTTAAAAATCACAGTATATTGTTTTATTTTTTTTTAAATCTCTGTAAAGCCCAGTATTATGTACAATGAACCTTTCCCTTCATTGCCTTCTGCTCAGCCAGTGACTTCAAATAATCTCCCCATTGCTCCAAAAACACGTATTCCTGGTCCACAGTCCATCCTCAGAGTTGTTTAATTGAATGTTTCTCATTTTTTTTTACTGAGCACCATGCTCAGGAGGCCACCCTAGCCCTGCAGCTGACTGCATTGACCATTGGTGAGAGGAGCGGCTGCTCAGACAAAGAGACCTTGAGATGGGCGGGCTCCAGCGAGAGGCAAGCAGAGCGAGACTCTGTATGGTGGACAGAGATGTCCTCACTAGCATTTCCTGTCTCCTCAACACTACAGGGAACGCCGGGGAAAGTAAAGTCGGCTGCTGGTTGGGACCCTTAGGTTCCTAGGCACAAGGCTGAGTGAGCAGCACGCGTCTGTTCTGTCCCTACCTGTGACTGGTGGCCTGTGCCACACAGCCTACTCTCCTCTACCAAATCATCTTTTGATTGCTCTACATAGATTAAGTTTGGGTCTCAATATGTAGCCCAGGCATGTCTAGAACTCACAATCCTCCTGCCTCAGCCTCCCAAGTATGCTTTAATTACAGACATTTGCCCACCGTGCCCAGATCAACCTGCCTTTCTTTGGTTGTTGGTGGTGCTTATTGACAAATATTTACGGATTCTCAAAAGGCTTAGTATTTTAATCCTTACTCTTAAAAATGTAACTTTTTCTTAACACTTGCAGATTGGATGGATGGCTCAGCAATGGAAAGCACTTGTTGATCCTGCAGAAGACCTAGGTTTAATTCCCAGCACCCACATGGTGGCTGACAATCACATGTAACTCCAGTTCAAGGGGATCAGGTTCGCTCTTCTGGCCTCTGCCAGTTCTGTATGCATGTGGTGCGCAGACATACATGCTGGCAAAACACCCACATGCATACAAATGAAATAGAGAAGAATAAAACAAATAGCTTCTTTCAAAGTGTAAATTGCACAGTCCAAGCTTCAACTACCAGTGGCTAAAGCCATTCATTCAACCAATATATTTGATGACCATCAGAAGCAATTGAGGGATGCATGCAGATAGCCAGGGCAGGGGTGGAGCCTCCATACAAGAAATGCCTGAAGGTTCAAGAATCTGTGTGGCTCAGAGGATCTGGTAATGGGTATCAAATAGGAGATGACATTAAGAGGGGTGGGACGCTAGCGTAATGGGGTCTCCTCATCCATAGCTGACTTAGACTTCTGCAGTGGAGTGTCTAGATTTGGCATGCCTGCAGTTGTAGCACTGGACTGAAATTTGCAAAGAAGGAAGCAGTTAGCAAGTGATGGAGATATCACGGGAAGAGAGGCATGGGAGGCTCCAGATCTAACCTCCAGGCTTGGGATGCTTCTGCAGGTGGGGCTGACTGACCACCACTTGGCTGCCTTTTCCCTCAAACTTGTTTCTGTTTCTCTGGGGTTCTCTGTGTGGGTCTCTTGAGTAATTAAGCTGCTATGAAGCTTTATTTAAGTCTATATCTGTGGAATTCTTTTTTTTTTTTAAATTACATTGTTTTTCCTCAAGTAACTCTTTTGGAGGAAGCTAAATGTATCAGTCTTCTTTTCTCATTTACTGTAATAAAATGCCTGACAGATGCAATTTAAGGGGAGAAGGGTTTGTTCTGGCTCACAGTTGGAGGGTGCACAGTCCATTGCGGTGGGAAAGTCACAAAAGCAGGAGTGTGAGGCAGCTGGTCACATTGCACCCACAGCCATGACCAGAGACAGAGATGAATGCTGGTTGTAAACTCGCTTTCTCCTTTTTATTCAGCCCAAAGCCCCAGGCCAGGGAATGGTGCTACCCACATTCAAGTACATTTTTCTACCTAAAAATCTACCTAATATAAATAAACCTAATCTAGAGATTTCCTCATAGACATACACAGAGATTTGTCTTCAAGATGATTCTAGACTCTGTCAATATTAATTATAACATTCATATTCCCAGGCACCTTGCTTAATTGTTCTGAACAGATTGATGGTCAAGCTGTGCTTATTAAATCCTCTGTGTGTCCAACACTTTCTTGTATTCTGTCTCAAGTCTCACTCAGCATTCTCCTGAGCACATTTGTGGTCCTTACCAGGTAGAAACAGGGAACCTCAGGTCAGGTCAGCTTGCCAAGCATCACACACAAAGCCAGCGAAGCAGAGGTCAACCCGAATCACTCTGGCTCTAAAAGCTCTCAAGGCTGAGTGAAGACATGCTCAAAAAAAAAAAAAAAAAAAAAAAAAAAACCAAAAAAACAAAACAAAACAAAACAAAACAAAACCAGAAGACGTGGAAGATAGAGACTCTAAGTTCCAAGGTACTCTGGGGAGGCCGAGGATAACTGAGATTGTTGCTTCGTTGCGTCTTGATCTGGGAGAGTTGACCCAAAGCAAGACCAAACCTCCTCTGGCTTTGCAAAATCAACTTGTACGATTTCTCCGTCTGCTTCCCCTGTTCCTTGCCTGCTTACTTCAAAGCAACTACCCAAAAGAAACTGGCAACAATACTCATCATGGAGTAACAGTGGCAACCACACCTACAATGGCAGACATTGATACGACCTTCTACTGTCGTGGGATGTTGGTCACAATCCACACCATGGTGAGATATAAGTCACAGCCGCTGTGCTGGGACACTTGAAATAAGAACCTTCCACTGCCTTGGGGGACAATGGACACAACACCCACAGAGGGACATTGCCTCTGGTGGACTCCAACAACATCTTCCCGGACGGAACAGGTCTTCCCAGAGTTCTTAGCAAGGTGGTACACTTTACCCACCTAGCAGCACCTACCCAGAGCCGTGGCCCAACCACAAAGCCCCACCACTCACCACCAATTAGCTTTGTTTTCAGTATAAATAGCAGCCACCTTGAAGAACATCCAATCACTCAAGCATAAAAACAGGCTAGGGGGATCCCGGGTACACTGACTGTGGGTGCAGAAAAGTGCCAGGCTTGCTTTCTGGCCAACTGCCTCTCAGCTGAGACCACCAGGAGGCCAGATGCTGAGCAAAGGGCCAGGCCTGACTCCTGCTGAGTTAAGAAAACAATGTTTCCCCCCCCTCCACCTCCACCTCCCTCTCCCTCCCCCTCCTCCTCTCTCCAGGGTGGGACCTGTGTTTTGTGTGGGCTTGACGATGGTTCGAATCTGTGACAAACGGTCTGCCGCCAATGTGCGCTGGCAGAGAGCCGGTCTCTGAGGGCCTCACACGGGACACAAAGGCACCTTTTACATTGCGTTGCGTGTCTCCTCTCAATGAGTGCCCCGACCCTCGTGCTTTCTTTGTTTAAAAGCGGGGAAAGATCCCGCTGAAGCAATGGTAAACCGCGGCTGAGACTGTGCCAACAATATTAACCAACTTCTCTTCAGAGCCTTTGAAGTTAGCAGGGGGCAACATGCTTGTGGTGCTAGGGAAGAAAGATACTTAAAGCGATTCCTTTTCATCCCTTTAACTTGATGAAAGATTAATGGCCTTGTTATTTTTGTTTCTGCTCCTTTTTCCCTTTAATTTCTACCCCTCCCCTCTTCCGTTGAGAATGAAAAAAAAAAAAAATCCTTTCCCTGTAATGGTTTTCTGGATCAGTGGGTTTTGTGAATACAGCCCGCACCCATTTGCTAGCATCCGCCAACTGGACCAACAACCACTCCGGGACCTATATGCCCAGGTGTCTTCTAGGGAGGGGCCTGGGCGTGAGTGAGCAGGTGGGTGGCAGCCCAGGGCTGGTTCTCATTCGAACAATACCAGCTCCCTCCAGAGGGCTGCAATACCTTGGCAGAAACTTTTTTTCTCTCTCTCTTCCTTGAAGCTATATTGTGGTACTTTCTGGCACCATCTTGAGAGGCTGGCTGTGGGCGGAACAGCAGGATTTTTGAGCCTGAAAGACCCAGGGACTTATGGGGAGGAGGAGGTAGGAAAACAAGACTACAAGAATGTTTGGCAGGCAAGAGCTTTCCTCCTGTCCCAGAACCCACTTCCTCAAGTTGATGATGGTGGTGGTGTTGATGGTGGTGGTGGTGGTGGTTGTAATAATGGTATAAAGATGGTAGTAGTCATGAATGTCTTAGTTTGGTTTCTGTTGCTGTGATGATAAAAACAAACAAACAAACAAACAAACAAAACAAAACAAAACAAAAAAACACTGGCCAAAAGCAACGTAGGGAAGAAAGGTTTATTACATTTTACCTGGAGGGAAGTCAGGGCAGGAACTCGAAGCAGGAACCCAGAAGCAGGAATTGAAGCAGAGATCACAGAGGGATGCTGCTTACTGGCTTGCTCCCCATGGCTTACTCAGCTTGATCTCTTATAGAATCCAGGATTACCCACCCACAGTAAGCCTTCTCACATCAATTATCAATTGAGTAAAGGCATCATAGACTTTCCCACAGAGCAATTTGATAAGAACATTTCCTCAACTGATGTTCTCTCTTCCCAGATGACCCTAACTTGTGTCAAATTGACGAAAACAAAAAACAACAAACAACAACTGGGTGTGGTGGTGCACATCTTTAATCCTAGCACTCAGGAGGCAGAGGCAGGTGGATCACTATGAGTTCAAGGCCAGTCTGGTCTACAAATCGAGTCCAGGACAGCCAAGGCTAACATGGAGAGACCCTGTCTCAAAAAACAAAACAAAACAAAAACAACAAACAAACAAACAAAAAAAAAAAACAGCACAATGATGGTGATGATGATGGTAGTTATGGTGGTAACAATGTTGATAATGATAGTAGTGAGGATGATAGTGACGGTAATGTTGAAGGTGATAGTGGTGATGGTGGTGGTGGTGATGATGATGAAGGTGGTGTGGTGATTTTGGTGGCAATGATGAAGGTGGGGGATGGTGCTTGTGGTGGTGCATGTTGATGGCAATATACATAGAACTAACCAAAGAATTTAGCATCATGGGAAGAGCATGTCCTAGAACAAAACAGCTCAGCTCATGATAAGCAGGAAACAACAAGAAGAAAAGAGAGGAGTCCAAGGACAAGACAGACCCTTACAGGCATCCTCCAATGGCCTCTGCCTCTTCTTAGGCCCCTCTATGGTCTTCAGTACCTCCTGATCGTCCGTTCTATTATGAATCCACATGAGGTTAACCTACCAGCTGGGTCTGAGCCTTCGCCATCCAATCACCCTTCAATAGCACCCCTCGCAAGGCCAGGACTCCAGCACATGAACCCCTGAGGGAAGTTCCAGATGAAGGACATGTATTACCAGCCGATGGATATTTGTTGAGTGTCTGCTGTACTGCTATGGCGGGAACCAGTGGTGAGCAGATCAGTGATTCCTTCCTGAAGAGCTATAGTGCTGATCATAGAAATGGATGCCGTAATAATGAAAACTACCACATATAAACTGGGTTTCAGTATCAAAGATCAAGAGAGAGGAACCTGACGTGGCTTCAACTATTTGGCCAGCTAAATAAACCAAGTAGGTATCCAAGTAAACACGCAAAGAGGGTGGTTAGAATATGGTCCAAGTCCTCATTTAATATAATCACATAATTTGTGCTTGGCCAAGTTGGAGGTTAGAATCATTAAATGAAGCCCACTAGAACAATGTAGAAATCATGTGACTTACTTAGAGTGACGTAATTCCTATTTACTCTGCTAAACCAATCAGATGTAGTAAATGGGATGTGGTGGCTGATACCTGTATTCCTAACACTTGGGGGTCTGAGACAGGGGAATGCCTGAGACGGGAGTTCTTAGACCAGCTTATAGTGTCATGGCAAGACTTTGATTAAAATAAATAAGTAAATAAACCAAAAATAAAGAAATGTAAGTAGATTAATAGGTAAAATATAGTCCTCACTTCTCATTGGAGATACCTAGCTATCTTACTGGTTCATAGCTGCTACTTCATATCCATCTCATCTCCCTGTAAAGTCCCCACTCCAATGCCATCTGCTTAGTAAGTGCCCCACGCTTCTCCAGACCTGACTTTGGGTGGTTAGAGGATGTTGTCTTCCCCCAAGATGCTAAAGTACCTCTTTCAGGGCCCAAAATGAGTGTGAATATTCCCTAGCAAGACCTTCGAGTAGGAGGGAGCTGTGTAGCTTAGCTTGAGAGAGCATCAGACCAGCAGAAACGATGGGGGAAAGCAACCAAGGGGGCTCTGTTCTTCAGTGTGCACGGAGATGGTGCACATAATTGCACTTCTGCATTATTAGTTTCATATATATATATATATGACTTATTTATAATGATAAAATTACAAATTTACATGTATGCGTCTGAGAGCTTCCAAGACAATGTAGGTTCACCCAAGTTCTAGTGACATAAAGGACTCTGACATTTGTTCAGTTGTTTTCTTCACATGTACACGTGCGCGCACACACACGCGTGCGCGCGCGCACACACACACACACACACACACACACACACACACGGCCTGGAGAGATAGCTCAACAGTTAAAAACTCTTTCAGAGGACTCTGGTTCAGTTCCCAGCACCCACATTGAGTGGCTCACAACTGCCCATTAACATCAGCTCCAGAGGATCTGGTGGCTTCTTCTGGCCTCTGAGAGCACTGCACACACAGGTGTGTGCACACACGTGTACACAGACACACACACATACACACACACACACACACACACACACACACACACCTCATTCCAATAAAAATTCTTGATCAAGAATTCTTTGGAACCTGTGAGTCCTAAGCTTGAAGTTTCTAGGCCTACTTTTGATATTTTATACCGCCAAACACTCCCAAATAAAAGCATCTTAAGAAATGTGCACCTTACACAGATTGTCCTTGGAACAGGGTCTAGTGTCTTATCTCCAGCCAAACAACATCCATGGTATACGAATAGCTTTCTTCTCCTGAAGGTACACCTAATACATGATGAGCAATATACTCCCTCCTTTAAATAACTACAGTAGGTTTCAGATCAGGAACCTCGATCATCTACGACTGGGAAAATTAGATGAAAATTTTTGCCATTACACCAAGCCTCCTGCTTAGCAAATCGGTAATGAAAAGGAATAATTTATCATGGCTTGTGAGAGCCGACAGCTCTAAAGAGATGTCCTTCCTCTTCCCCTAAAGGGAGAGCAGAATTCTCTTTTTACCTTCAACGCACTGGCATTAAGCATAATTTCTCTGTCTATAGAACTTTACTGGGAATGGGGAGAAGGGATTAGATTTTTTACATCACATCCTATTTTAAGCAATTATAATCCACCAGTTTTCTTTCTCGTTCATCCCCCCCTGGGGTGACGGAGAATGGAGAGGCACTTTGGGGGGCTTCAGTTCCCATTAACGTTCGCATCCCCATTAGCAGAATGAGCTGGAATTCGTAGCATGGAGCACGTTTCTCTCCAGTACTGAAATGCTACGGCTAACATGAGTAATCTGCCTGGCTTGCACTATGGCTGCAGCCAGCACCTAATATGTACCCCAAGTCTTCGTGTGATGGACAGTGAGCGACAAGACTTCTAACTCTATATGACTCCATATGACAGGAATTCACATGGCTCTTCCACTTAACGTTATTGTAAATTCTCAGCCTTGGGCGATGGGGAGCTGGAAGCAGCTTGCACCAGCCAGGAAGAGCTGATGGCTATGTCTTCTGGAATTTTTCTTAAGCCTTTTGCTAAACATAGTGTTAATAAAAATTACATTATCTACAGATGGTGGCATGGGTGTGGTAGAAAGGAAGCCTTAGGCACTATTGGTGGAGGTGTAAAAGTATGCAGACACCAATGAGATCACTTTGAAGGGGCCTCAAAAAACTAAAAATTAGAATTTACCATAAGACCTAGCTGGAGCACTCCTACATGTGTATCCTAAAGACACCAGGACTGCACATCTGGTTATTCTGCTGTGCTATCTGTAGTAGCCAAGGAATGGAACCACTTCAGTGCCCATTGCCAGATGAATAGATAAAGAAAATGTGATGTGTATATGCAATGGAGTTTTATTTAGCCATAAAGAAGAATGGAAATATGCCATTTGGGGAAAATAGGTGAAATTGAAGATCATGACATTAAGGAAAATAAGCCAGATTAGTAGTAAGGACAAATGTCTCTGTGTTTCCAATGTGCCGAACACATACACACACACACACACACACACACACACACACACACACATGACATGGAAATAGAAGGCTTCTAATTGTGAAGACGAGGAGGAAGAAGGGAACCAGTCAAAATCAGGAACAAGGACAAGAAAAGGTAAGGGCTGAGTAAGACCCATGACATAATAGAAATATGCCTCACTATTATGTACAATGACTATGCACTAATATAATTTAATTTATATAAGTTTACAATTGTGTAAAGTATATGTGTTTGTTACTTTTCTCGCTGATGTGCAAAATACCAAACAGAAGTAACTTAAAGAAGAAAGATTTGTTTTGGCTCATGGTTTGAGGGTGCACAGTCTATCTTGGCTGGGAAAGCATGGCAGCAGGAACATGAGGCAGCTGGTCACATGGCATCTACAACCAGAAAGGAAAAAGAGATGGATGCTGGTGCTCAGTTCGTTTTCTTTTTATTCAATCCAGGAGCCCAACCCATATGAGGCAGTCACTCACAGCCAAAGGTGAGGGTTTTCCCCTCCCCAGTTAAAGCCCTGTGGGAATTCCCTCAAAGACATACCCAAAGATGTGTCTCCTTGGCAACTCTAAATTCTGTCAAGTTACCAATCAAGATTAACTCATATTGTCTGTTACAATCGTGAAAACCATCATGGATCCCTTCCTGTTTACTTCAGGAACAAACATCAGAGTGTTCATGTACAGCACAGTGGGAGGGGTGAGACCCAACAGGCAGGGTGTGTAAGTGAATGATGGTCTCCAGCTGTCAACATCTGGGGTGAGGAAGCTGTAGTTACTGTTTTTTCGCACATGTCGGTCAACTATAAATACTCGCACTTGGACCAGAGGAAGGCTTTGCCATTCCAAGCCTGGCTTATATGGGGGAAGGCGTTGCCAATTTCCCATGAGTCCAGTGAAAGAATTAGCCCTTGGGGACAGCCAAGGCTACACAGAGAAACCGCATCTCAAAAAACCAAAAATAAAGAAAGGAAGGAAGGAAGGAAGGAAGGAAGGAAGGAAGGAAGGAAGGAAGAAAGAAAGAAAGAAAGAATTGGCCCATGTCAACAAGACACAGTCAGTCAGGACTTCACTCACTCTTTATGTATTCTCTCAAGGCTTCTTTGGCTCCTCGTGCACATCCACCTGTAACGCTAGCTCCAGGGGATCCCACACTCTCCGTTAGCCTCTACAGGCACCTGCACACACATGGTGCACATATACACACACAGACATATATGATTTAAAAAAAAATAAAATGTCTTATAAAATTACTAATTTTTTTTATACCTTTGGCAGTCTGAACTTCCTTTTGTCCTCTGACTTTGAATTTGTCTAGCACTAGCATGGCACTCTTTGCATATTCCTTTCTTTTCAAATTTTGTAGATTCTAAAAATGCCTTTCATACACCGAAACAGCACAGTTCTGACAGAATCTGAACAGATCTTGCAGTTTGGGAAAAGAATTGCCTGGATATGAATTTTTTTTTTTGTATCATTGTGTTGTGGTATAAACAGGTTGTTTCTGTTTGTCTGTTTTACCTTCTCGATTTTCCTCTTTTGTAAAAGTAAGCTAAGCCACTTGTACCTATGCTACTCGCCTTTAGTTGTTCAGTACAGTAGTTATATTTTTCTCAAGGTAAAGTAAGTTTTCAATTACATTCATTCTTAAATTTTATTGATGTCTAAGAGCAAAAGTTTCACCCCTACCAAAAATACTGAGAACGGAGTATCCAGGGCCCTCCTGCCCTGGCACACAGGTCCTCTGGAGTGGCCCCTGCTGGTCCTCTCAGCCCTGGCTGCTGGACATAACCAGCTGCTGACCCCATCTGACCCCTTACCAACCCTAGCTGCTTTCCTTTTATCAGGTGTTTCTGGAATTTTCTACTGACAACAGCATTTTAGTTCCCCCAAGATCTTCAAATTTAAAAGCGTGTATAATTACATTTTTTTGTGCAGTCTCCGGAGAGTTGGATCGAGAGGGGGGGAAAAGCAGGTATTAACACGCCTCTTTGATCAAACGCCCTTTGAAAGCACTTTGCTGGCTTTAAAAACTTAAATGATATTCCTGCTTACTTTTTATCAGTAGCCTTAAAAATAGGTCTTATAAGCCTTGTTTCTGAAGATGAAGAAAGTAAGACCCAGAGACATTAAGTAATTTGTGTAAGGACATCCCTCTTGGTTAGGAGGAAGGCTAAGGGTGGGCGTTTAGGCTCCCAGGTTTTCCTCTCTGACAAGCAATGGCAGCGTCTTCTCTTCCTCTTCTTCTTCTTCTTCTTCTTCTTCTTCTTCTTCTCCTTCTCCTTCTCCTTCTCCTTCTCCTTCTCCTTCTCCTTCTCCTTCTCCTTCTCCTTCTTCTTCTTCTTCTTCTTCTTCTTTCTTCTTCTTCTTCTTCTTCTTCTCCTCCTCCTTCTCCTTTTCCTTCTCCTTCTTCTCCTTCTTCTTCTTCCTTTTTCTTGTTTTAGCTCTTCCTCCTATGATCAGCACCATTATCACTGTCACCACCAACCTCCACCACCATCATCTTTATCATCACCTCTACCACCAACACCGTCACCATTACCACAGTTGCCACCAACACAGTCTTCGCTATCACCATCACTGGCCGTTTCTGTCATCATTCTCGTAATTACCACCACCGCAGACATCATCCTTATCAGCTCCACTATCACCATCACCACCATCTCTCCTATCACCACTAATTACCGCCATTATCATCACCAGCACAGATATAACCAGCATCAGCATCAACATCATCACCATCACTGTAATCACGATCATCATTACGTTCAGCATCGCCATCCTTATCACCACCACCACCACCACCACCATCATCTTCATCATCATCCCTAACCTTCTTTTTATGTTTTGTTTTGAGATGGGGTGGGAGTCTCCCTAAGTCACCTAGACGGCTTTGAGCTCACTGGGCAGGCAAACCCTGAACCTTCAATCCTCTTGAGTAGCTGAGATTAGAGGCCAGTGCCACATCTGGCCATTGCATTTTTTTTTTTGAATGAACATTGCACCGTATTAGGGTATTAGAAAGAGATTATAATTAAAAGATAAAGGAGAGGAAAAGAAAGAAAGAAAGCTGAATCCAAAGGGTAACACCCTCACAGTAGGACTGTGTTCTCTCACATTACCTTTAGATTTGGTAGACAACAGAACCCATTTTCCTCCAAAGAAACCTCCCTGTTTGCATTGTTTTTAAGTAGAAAAAAAAAAAAAGAAAAAGAAAAAAAGAAAAGAAAAAGAAAGAAAGAAAGAAAGAAAGAAAGAAAAAGAAAAGAAAATCTACTTGCTTTCTGGTCCCACATAATGCCTGGTAAATGCATTAGTACCTTTGTGGAAGTTGTCACAGAGGCTCACAGTTGAGTTAAGGCTAGTTCTGGCACCTTCATTAATTATCCCGTTCAAATAGTATTCTCCAAGTCTCCTTAGGCTACCAGACACTACCCAAGGAGTTGCACCCGGTCCATTCTTCACAGGAAAAGGGCTCAGTGTAAACACTGCCTCTGGGGCCTCCACTTCATGTTGTTACTTGTGCCTGGTGAGAGTACAGTTGTTCGACAAGGACCTTATGCAACTTCTCCTCCCCCCCAGCGAGCCCCCACCCTTCCCACCTACCTTTTTAATCTTTTCACCCAGCCAGCCAGGGAAGTTGGCTCGACCTCAGACATCCTTTGCATGGTCGACATGTAGAAATGATGGATGGATGGCTTACATTATTTTGGGTCAAGGACAGTGTTTTATTTAGCAGTGCAGGTGGTAAATGCTGGTTAAAGGTAAACTAATGACTCTCCAGGTAAGACTGAGCCAGATCCATCTTCTGCCAAGCAACTGTTCCCTCCCTCATGAGTAAGACCTGCCTTGCATGCAGTGAGGTGCTTTGAGGCCGTGCAAATATATCGACTCTCATGAAACTTTCACGTGCTATTACCTTGAGTAGGAATAAAATATTTTCCAAATGGCTTTCTTTTCCAGCTTCTTCTTCTTCTTCTTCTTCTTTTTTTTTTTTTTTTTTGAGATAGGGTTTCTCTGTGTAGTCCTGTCTGTCCTGGACTCTCTCACTTTGTAGACCAGGCTGGCCTCGAACTTACCGAGATCTGCCTGCCTCTGCCTCGCTGAGTGCTGGGATTTCCGACTTCTTTCTAAATATGACTGTGATCTTAAAGGCTGAAACACTGGTTAGCCATCTGACTATGCATATATCATAATTATGTCTGGATTTAATTTTTCCCTATCTGAAGATTGGAGATGAAAATAGAAATGGGGAGCTGGTTCCCGTTGTATGTGCTTTTAATTCCAGAATTTGAGAGGCAGAGGAAGGCTGATTCTTTCTTAGAGTTCAAGACCAACCTGGTCTATATAAGAAGTTCCAGGCTAGCGTGTGTGTGTGTGTGTGTGTGTGTGTGTGTGTGTGTGTGAGAGAGAGAGAGAGAGAGAGAGAGAGAGAGAGAGAGAGATGATTATCTTGATTGTCTTTGCAAGGCTCTTAGAGCACTGTGTGAGAGTCAGTATCTTATTAGCACATTACCAACTACCCACTCAGTATCTTAACGTCTTACAGTCATATGCAGGGGCTTCATGTGTGAAGGAAGATTGAGCAGTTCTGTGTGGAGCTAGGCAGAGACATCATTCAGAAGGCAAAGAATACCAACTAGTGTCGGGGAAGTTATCCCTAACAGCACTTAGGCACAATGGGGGACACTGAGGTAGTCTCACCCACACTATTACCACCTCCTCAGAGTGGACATCTGTGAGTTTCTATTGCTGCAACGAAAACACCATGACCGAAAAGCAAGTCGGGAAGGAAAGGGCTTACGTTCAGCTTACACTTCCAGGTCATAGTCCGTCACTGGAGGAACAGGACAGGAACTCAAGCAGGGCTGGAACCTGGAGGCAGGAGCTGATGCAGAGGCCATGGAGGGGTGCTGCTTACTGGCTTGTTCCCCTGGCGTGTTCAGCCTGCCTCCTTTATAGAAGCCAGGACCACCAGGCCAGGGACGGCCGGCACCACCCACAGTGCCCCTTCCTCATTGATCACTAATTGAGAAAACGCCTTACAGCTGGGCCTCATGGCGGCCTTTTCTCAACTGAGATTCCTTTCTCAGTGATGACTCTAGCTCGTGGCCAGTTGACACACAGAACCGGCCCTGCTAGTACTTCTCTGTAAAGCTAAGAGGTTCTAGAAATGGCTTCTATGGAAGAGTTCTGAGAGATTAGGATTGAACCACCCATGGGACCCATGTTCACCTGAGGTAACTCTCCCTCACTATGGCAGCGCTCAGGAGCTTCCTCCTACTGCTGCTGGAATTTAAGCTACTGTGACCAGATGGAGGCGATAGAGCAGTAACGGTGTCTGCGCCATGTAAGAGGACACTGGGAAATTCCTGGTGGCTCCTGCGAATGTAGCGTCTTGTTGGCACCCTCCTTCTTCCCCTGGTGCCTTTGCTGGCCAGGAGTGCTACTGTCTTCAAGAACAAAGCAAGGAAGATGGCTGGACCTAACCTGGGAACACTAGTTGCCCCTTCCTTGTCAACTGAGCAGAGAAGTCTATTGGGCCCCCTGTCTCTCCTACTTCCTCTAGCTATAAAGTGGGGAGATGATGGTACTGGTTGAAATTTTGCATTCCCTTGGGACCTCAGGATGAGACCTTATTTGGATAGAGGCCTTTGTAGATAGGACTATACACAGAATACAAAGAAGGACATCTGTCCAATGACCTGTGTACAGTGGTACCAAGACAGAATACCACCTGATGACAAAAACGGAAACTTGTGGTTAGGACTTCAAGCAAAGGGGCACTCTTGGCATGAGCTAAAGCTGGAGAGACACAGGGTAAGGCAGGCTCTAAGCATCCTGAAAGAAAACGAGCCCGCTAGTGTCTTGGCTCAAGACTCAGCCCCCATAAGCATAAGGGAATAAACATGTATGTTTTTAAACTACTAAGTTTGCAGATCCTTATTTGAACAGCCTTAGAAGACTTATAAAACAGCAAATACCCTATGGAGCATCTCAGTGAGCCTCAGTTAGGAAACTACAAAGGGGAATGGATAAAGAAAATATCTGTGTACACCTAACACAGAGTCTGATTCAGCCACAAGGAAGACAAATACATGAAGGATGGAGTTAGAGTTTCTTAGGAGCTTCAGTTCTCTTTCTGTTGTGACAAACACTTGATTAACCAAAAACAAACAAAGAAACAAACAAACAAAAACCAACAACAACCTAGGGGAGGAAGGCGTTTATCTGGCTTACACTTCCAGGTCATGGTCCATCACTGAGGGAAGTCAGGGCAAGAGGTCAAGCCGGAACCTGAAGCAGCAATAGTAGAATGCTCGTTGTTGGTTTGCTCTCTTGTTTGCTCAGCCAGATTTCTTACTCAGCTGGGAATCACCTGCCTAGGGAATGGTGCTTCCCACAGTGGGCTGAGCCCTCCTGCATCAATTACTATTCAAAGCATTTCCCCCCACACAGGCTAAACTAAATGTTTAGATGACTCTTGACATTTAAAATCAACCAAGACAAGTTACATAAAGCAAAATAAGCCAGACCCGGAGTACATATGATACATATACGTATATGCAAACACTTGAATATGTGTAAGAGGGAATATCTGAGAAGGGAAGATGAATATGAACAAAGCACATGATTGACACATGCGAAACTGACCATTTGGCACAATGAACGTAGGCTAACGATATAAAGATCAAATCAATAAAAGCACATAAAATAATTAGAGGGGAAGAACACCCCCTCCCCTCACATACAGTTCAGAAAGCACAAGGCCACATCCTCTCTGGAGTGTGGCCATGGTGTTGGGGTTTCTTTGCAGTCAGAGCTGAGGAGCATGAGGCTTGGAGTGTGCTCTGATCCATCCCCAGGGCTGTGTACCCCAAGTGTCCATGTAGCCTGTCTATAACGCCTCCCGTTGTCTGGAGACCAAATGGGAAGACTTGCTTGTGAACAGTGGTGACAGATACAAAAGAGGAACCTGTATTTGGATTTTCCTGGACCAGTTTCCCTGTGTGTGTCTGCTGTTTGGAGAAATGACAGGGATCTCCTCCCAATAATGTATGTTCTGTGGTACCATCTGTGTGCAAGGACCAGGACATCAGGCAGGGAACACAGGCCGCTCAACATGAGAAATGGAGGAGCACAGAGGGTAGGAAATGGGGGCGAGCGAGCTTTGGCACACCAGACAGGAACAGTGATGTCCATCGCTACAGAAACAGACTCAGGCGAGGCTGTCCAGGACACTCAACATCTGAAAGACAACAGTAGAAAAGTAGCCAACAAGTAAGAGGGGTTGCCAACCATGGTGTGGCTCCTTCTAAGAGATGCCAAGTGTACGGCTGAGTGTGCATGTTGATCATAAGAGTGCCCGCAGGTTCCTTAGAACACCTCTCCTTAGGATCGCAGCCTGCTTCTTGCTGAGATTGGACATCTGTGAAGAGATTTGGGCTTTTGAAACAGACATGGTGGGGGGAGTGGAGGGGGAATAGGGGGGATCTTGCATTCTAATTAGGGACATCAAACAGTGGAAACCCCGTGTACAGCTCCTCTTGGAAAATCGATGGGTGGATCATGATTAAAGCACTAGAATTCTCCATATGCCAAAATCACACCGTTCTTGACGCTACATTAAAAGAAGCCTGTGGCTGAAGAAAGGAGGGCCCTTTTCGTTATTTGGCTTTCTAGTATTCTGCACCGATACGCTTGCAAAGAAAGGCCATCGGATGTAATGTCTCTCTCTTCTTTCATAATAAAAAGAATCTTCTAGCCTGTCACCATGACCAGACTGAGCTTATAAATCCAATGTGTATATTATGATCTCACTCATTCATTTGTTTTTTTGTTTTGTTTTGTTTTTTGTTTTTTTTGTTTTTTTTTTTTGTTTTTTTGTTTTTTTTTTTTTTTGGTTTTTCGAGACAGGGTCTCTCTGTGTTAGTCTTGGCTGTCCTGGACTCACTTTGTAGACCAGGCTGGCCTCGAACTCACAGCAATCCACCAGCCTCTGCCTCTCGAGTGCTGGGATTAAAGGCGTGCGCCACCACGCCCGGCTCATTCATTTGTTGAACAAGTGTTTGCTGATCACCCATCATGGACCAGACTCGTCAAAGATATGAAGACCCAGTAGTGATGACAGAAAGATACATAGCAATTTCAGCTATCCCGAGTCACCCTTAAATAAGACCCATAGTGTGTGTGTGTGTGTGTGTGTGTGTGTGTGTGTGTGTGTGTGTGTGTCGGGGCTGGCAGGGGGGCGGGGGAGGGGGAGGTGTTGCTGGTTGGTGACCAGGACTGTGGAAAGACAGATAATCCTGAGGTCACAGGCTAGAATTTTGAGCAACATTTCCATATCTCTCTGCAGGGATGCAGATGTGTGAATGGAGAATTGAGGTGGTATCTTTGGGTTTCTATTGCTATGATTTAAGAGAGAAAAAAAAAAAGAACAAAAGTAACTTAGGAAGGAAAGGACTTATTTGACTTACACTTCTACATCACTGTTCATCATCAAAGGAAGCCAGGACAGGAACCCAAACACAACAGGAACCTGGAGGCAGGAGCTGATGCAGAGGCCATGGAGGGGTGCTCCTTGCTATCTTGTGCCCTATGGCTTGCTCAGCCTGCATATAGACCCTAGGACCACCAGCTCAGGGGTGTCCCCGGTCCACAATGGGCTGGACCTTCCTTTCCCCGCCAATCACTAATTAAGAAAAATGCCCTACAGCCTTGCATACAGCCTGATCTTACCTCATTTTCTCGCACGAGGTTCCCTCCTCTCAAATGACTTTAGCTTGTATCAAGTGGATACAAAACGACCCAGCGGGCTGGAGAGATCGCTCAGTGGTGGTTAAGAGCATTTACTGTTCTTCCAGAGGACCCGGGCTCAATTCCCAGCACCCACATGGCAGCTCACAACTGTCTGTAATTGCAACTGACACCTTCACACAGACACACATGCAGACAAAACTCCAATGCACATAAAATAAAAATAAATAAATTATAAGAAATTAAAAACAACAACAACAACAACAGAAAACCTGTCCCAGCACAGGTGGGAAAGAAAGCATGTTGAGTGGGAATTGGTGAGGCGACGGGGGGGGGGGGGGGGGGGGGCGCGGGGGACGACAGGGGGGGGGGACATGAGAGTGCTAAGGCTGAGAATCAATGTGTACTAAGGCTCCAGGTCAGGTACACCTAGAGTGTGTGAAGGATGGACAGACCCCGAGCTAGATGAGGCCTGTGGGAGGGAGGGTCTTTTAGGCTCTGTCAGGACTCTGATGTCCTCTCTCTGAGTGTTGTGGGACATTGCTGCAAGGTTGAAGCCTAAGAGTAATGGGAGATATCTGAGGTATTTCTAGGTCTCCATGGCTACCACAAGGCAGGGCTACTGCTGAAAGCAGAATTGGTGGCACCAGGAGGAGAATGACGAGGAATCAGGTGGTAGAGAAGAAGAGTGTGGCAGGTCTCAGAGATGCGCAGCTCTGGGTTCCGCTGTGTCTATTATGTATTATTGTAAATTGATTAATTGGTTGTTTTGGGGTTTTATATATATATATATATATATATATATATATATATATATATATATATATATATATATACACACACACAAGGTTTCTCTGTGTAGCCTTGGCAGTTCTAGACTTGCTTTGTAGACCACGCTGGCCTCGAACTCACAGAGACACACCTGCCTCTGCTTCCCAGAGTGCTGGGATTACAGGCGTGCGTAAATTAATTTAATATACAGGTCAATTGTAGATAATGACACGGCTTAAGTATTGTGTTAGTTACTTTTGCTCTTTGCTGCGATGAAATACGCAACGAAAGCAACTTAAACTAGAAGGAGGTTATCTTGGTTCGTAGTTTAAGGTTACACATCCATGGTGGCATGGGAGCACAGGGAAGGTCACCCCCACAAGCAGGAAGCTGAGGAGAGATGAATTCTGGTGCTCATTTTCTGCTTTGAACTCAGTCTAGGACCCCAGTCCTTGGGATGGTGCCAACCACAGTTAAGGTGAGTCTTTCCACTTCGATTAACTGGATCTAGAACCCTCTTACAGATAGCTGCCTGGAGGTCTGTCTCCTGCATTACTCTAGATCGTATCATGTTAACAGGCCCAAACAAGAAGGCTCGTGAGCCCCTCAGGTAGACTCCACTTTGGTATGAGTGCGGCTTGCAAAACTGAAACCAGATCACTGGTGCCATCCAAGGTCTGATTCAACTGCTGAGATCATCCAATAGGCGGGTGCTACCTGTCAGGGTGGTGCGTGTCCACAGGGACCAGGATACGGTGGTAGAGGAAGAGACAGCACTCGAACACCTATGCTCCACACTCTGGCTCCAAATACAAGTGACGCGTTGTACCCACTCTCACATGTCTCAGTGGGGAATGGGAGCTGTGTCCCGCTAAGCAGCTACCCTCACTTGTTGTCTAAGTCCACAGCTTGTTTCTGCAGCCCTCCGCTACCGTATTTGGGGCTACCCCCTCACATCATCTCCCTTCACAACCCCCTCCCCCCCACCCCCCCACCCCCCCACCACCCCCTCCCCCGCCAGCCAGGAAGGCTGAGTGTCCTGCTTCCGTGTGCGCCCTTCCTCTGTGAATCTACTGACTACCTTTCCTTTCCTTTTTCTTCTTTGTGGCTTAGAATGCCGCCGGCTCTTTCCTAGATGGTCTCTGGAAAAACGGGAGGCATGACATGAGACAAGCAAGGAAATTGGATGGGGGTGGGGGGGTGGGGGGTGGGGGGTGGGGGGGTGGGGGGGTGGGGGGTGGGGGGTGGGGGGGTGGGAGGGAGGTGTCCCTCAGTAAACTACAAGGGTTGGGACTCTTCAGAAATGCGTGTGTTCCTCTCATTGCAGATCCTTGGAAACATTTTACAGGCAGAGTTAATGGATGAGGGCAGCAGAGGGGGGGATGTTTAATGCATAATAAAGTTGGGCCATATGTTTTTTTTTTTCCCAAAGAGAGAGACGGGAGTGAATGGGGGAGGGGGGGCAGGGTGACTTCAATGCATTCTTTGTCATCCTAGCCACAATCTAATTAATGACGAAAGCATTTCGGCCTCATTCCAGAACGTGGGGAAGACGGCTCAGCCCTGCCTCCCCGTTACCTCTTAAGGAGTACTAAAGGAAATCCCTACCCCCAAATATTTTCCAAATTAATGTGTCTAACAATCATCTCTGTCAACAAACGCTTTTTCCTTTTCCTGAATTGAGTGTTGGCTCATTTTCAAACACGGAATTTGAAGTTTTTGTCTGTGAAGTCTCGGGTGAGCGACCCCAAGCCCGGAGGCCCTAGCAATGGCAGCCTGTGTTTCTTGAAGACTGTTTTTTTTTTTTCCTCTAGCAGCTTTAGAAGACACAGCCTTGAACCTGGCACTGGAGGGCCTCAACACCTGCCTTATCTTCAGAGTAAGAACACAGATGGTTTCAGGTGACGCTCAGAGGGATAAACAACCCCCTTCTCTCTCCCTCCAAAGATCCCGGAATGATGTTTCATTGTATTCTGAGTATTCATGGCTTTCTTTCACGTTCGTATAGCCTGGGTGTTCCTCCAGGGGCCAAAGGAGGTTTTTTTGTTTTTTGGGGGTTTTTTTGCCTTCCCCTAAACCCCCTTGTTACCGCATGCAGCCTTCACTTCATCTCTCAAGCCCTGACACCCTTCACTTGGGAGCCAGACACTGCAATTTTGCTACCGTTATGAATTGTAAAACAAATATCTGATGTTTTTCATGGTCTTAGGTGAATCTTGTGAAAGAGTCCTTTGATCCCCCAGGGGTCTCGACCCACAGGTTGAGAAACTCCCGCTCTAGGACCCTCAGGGGGAAACTGTCAAGCCATACAGCCTGATTTTTTTTTTTTCCCTGTGCACTATCTGCCTAATCCCCATAGAAAGCTTTCAAGATTGGAACTGGGGTCTCTTCCCATTCAAATGCTCAGAGGGGGAAAAACTTGCCTGAGGACCCGTAGCTGGTGCTGAAAGCGCCCCCCATTAATATTCATAGGATCCATTCATTCTTATTTATTTACATCCACAGACTGTGTTCCTATTTATACTTCTAGTCCCAGAGCAGTTTGTATATTGGTTTAAGCGAAGGGCTCATCCCTCAACAAATGCATCCGTTTAAAATTTTACATTTGTGTTTGATATTAATGGCTCTCACCCTGTACACCAGGAAGCTGTGCTCATCAAATGTATTCCTGTGATAGCACTTGTGATCAAGACAGAACACCTTAAATAAATAAAACTGTCTCGAGAGTAGATACGCGGGTTGTGCTGTAGTTAACTGTTCTTTCCTATTATGGGCTACGTTACAGGAGCGAATGAGTCCCCCATGCACACACACACGTTGCCTTAGTCAGTGTTCTATTGTCTGGAAGAGACACCATGACCACAGCAACTCTTATAAATTAAGTTGTTTGGGGGGGGAGGTTTGCTTACAGTTTCAGAGGCTTAGTCTCTTTTCATCAAGGTGGGTATCATGGTGGCAAGCATGCTGCTGGAGAAGTATTAAAGAGTGGGCGGTGGTGGCACATGCCTTTAATTCCAGCACTTAGGAGGCAGAGGCAGGTGGATCCCTGTGAGTTCGAGGCCAGCCTGGTCTACAATGTGAGTTCAGGACAGCCAAGGCTACACAGAGAAACCCTGTCTTGAAAAAAAAAAGCTGCATTCTGATCTGTGAAACCCCAAAGCCCACCCCCCAGTGACACACTTCCTCCAATAAGACCACGCCTCCTAATTCTTCTAATCCTTCTAAATAATGTCACTCTCTGGCCACTAAGTATTCAAATATATGAGCCCATGGAGGCCATTTTTATTAAAACCACTACCCATGCCTTCATGCACATCTCTTTAAAGGATTTTTAAGTTTTATTGTAATTTTATGAGTATGAGTGTTTATATGTTATGTCTGTGCATCACATGCATGCAGTGCCTATGGAGGCCACTAGGGGGCAGTAGATCCCTTGGAACTAGAGTTGCAAGCGGTTGTGAGCCACCATGTAGACAGTTTGTATCAAACCTGGGTCTCTGCATGAGCAGTAAGTGCTCCTAAAAACCGAACCTTCTCTTTAGCCCATGCACACACATTTATGGATGCATGCACAAAATAAATGCATACCCATGCATGCATGCAACATATACACTCAATGCACATATACTTTCTTGCATGTACACACACACACACACACACACACACACACACACACACACACACAGCCATTTCCTTTTACCACATCAAATTTTACAATTCTATTCTATACTGCACAGATTCCCTTTCTCAGTGTTTTGTTTGCAATGTTATCGATTTTTTAACATCCTAAGAGCATCTTCTAAGATGCAGGAAAGTGAATCATAGGGTTTTTGACAAAGTACAGAAGTTTGTAGACTAAACATCAATGTACTATCTATTATAGGGACTTGGTCTTTGTAAAACACACATTGTTGTACATAGTGAACTATTCAGTAAGATAGAGATAGAAGGTAACAGTGAGAAAGCATTGACCAATGAAAAACTAAAACCCAAACTCCAGACCCAGCCATGAGCCTTTCTTTCTTTCTTTCTTTCTTTCTTTCTAAGATAAGCTCTCTTGCTGTAGCCCCGGATACCCTAGAACTTACTATGTAGACCAGGCTGACCTTAAACTCACAGACATCCACTTGCCTCTGCTTCCCAAGTGCAAGGATTAAAGGTATGCCACACCATATAACACCCATTTCTTTAAAAAAATAATAATTTTTATTCTTTGAAGTTCATAAAATTCTATAATGTATACTGGCTATATCCATCCACAACTACCTCCCTCCTCAATGAGCCTTCACCACATCTGCCTCTCAATTTTATGATGTCTCTTTTCTAATTGTTATCAATAACCCTGAGCCCAGTTAACCCTACCCATGTGCATGGGTGGGTGGGCATTCACTGGTTCATGGGCTACATAACAGCAGCCAAGTCCCCAGGCTCCTTCCATTTGTCTACAAAGGAAAGGAAAATCCTGACTCTTTTGTTGCCTTTTATTTTTTTTCTCTTAGTTAAAGACGCAGTTTAACGCTTGCTGTCTGAATTTTAGTTCATGGTTCCGGAGGGATGGTACCTATCAGGGTAGGCAAGTTTGGCAGCAAGAGCAGAAGCTGACTGGTCACATGGGAGGATATTGATAATATATATATGTACATATTTATATATATTTGTACATATTTGTATATATATATACGTACACACACATACACACACATAAACACACAATGGCTTGGTGTTTACATGCTCTAGGTCAGTGGTTCCTAACCTTCCTAATGCTGCAACCTCAGGTTGTGGTGACCCCCAATCATAAAATTATTTTCATTGTTACTTGATAACTGTAGCCTCCAAAGGGGTCACAACCCACAGGTTGAGAACCACTGTTCTAGGTGCACATGGGCATCAGCATTTGAATCCCAGTACTCATGTTGGGAAGTTCACAGATGCCCATGACTCCAGCTCCAAGTGCTCTGATGCCCTCTTCTGGCCTCCTTGTGTACCCGCACACATGTGTGCATACACTCACACAGATATGTACACATATTCATAAATAAAAGAAAAATAAAATCTCCTATTTAAAAAGAAAGCATGCCTTCCTGGGTTCTGGTGGGGGCTTATCAGAGGTCTGCCAGTGAACTGGAGGGAGTGGAAACACCACTTACAACAGCTGTTCTCACCTTCCTCACGCTGTGACCCTTCAATACAGTCCCTTGTGTTGTGGTGACCACTAACCATATAATTATCTTTGTTGTTACTTCATAAATGTAATTTTATGACTGTTATGAATTCTAATATAAATACCCTGTGTTTTCTGTTAGTCTTAGCAAGCCCTGTGAAATGGCTGTTGCACCTCCAAGGCATCTCGGCCCACAGGTTAAGAAACACTCACCTTGATAGATCTCCGGGGGAGCAGTTGTCATTGCTGCTGGGAAAAGGGAATAAGTAGACAATCCCATCTTCCTGAAATAAAAACTTGTACTAACCCAGAGGATAAAAGCCATGACAGCAGAGTCGATAGGCTGGGGCGTGAGAGTGGGAGCAGGCCTAGAATGTTCTCCTTGGTAGCCCTGGTGAAACACCCCCTTCTGTGGGCTCTGTCACCCTTGTCAGTTCTGCAGAGAGAGCCATAGTAGTGACAGAAAGAGACAGAAGGAGTGCATGAGAGGGCGGTGATATGACGGTGTGTGTGTGTGTGTGTGTGTGTGTGTGTGTGTGTGTGTGTGTGTGTGAAGGCAGCCAGCAGCATGCACCTGTCACCTGTGCTCCATTTGCCCTTCATCAGTCAATAGACTCCTCTCTCTGGTGCCTTTCCCTTTTTTTTTTTTCCTTTTTCTTTTTTTTTCAAATAGCGGTCAACACATAGCGGTCAGCATGGGGCCACAAACAGCTCTTTGAGGCTCTGTTTTCAATTCTTTCCCAAAGGTGACTCGCAGCACAATCCCCGGGTTGTTTGGTGGTTGTACCTTGTCCTGGTTTAGTTTTTATTGTCAACTCGATACAACCTACAGTCACCTGGGAAGAGAGACAACCACCCCTGCCTGCCCCCCCCCCCGACCCCCACCACCCCTGCCCTGACTGAAGAATTGCCTTCATCAGATTGGCCTACGGACATGTCACTGGGGGCATTTTTTGATGGTTAATTGATGGGGGAGGCCGCAGCCACTTCGGGCTGAACCACCCATAAGTAAGCGGTCCTAGGCTATAAAGCTGATGTTGAGCTGGAAAGCAAGCCAGTAAAAAAAAAAAAAAACAACAACAACCTTCAATTCCTGTTCTGGTTTCCCTCAGTGATGGAGCGTGACATGAAGGACAAGTGAACCATTCCCTCTCTCAGGTTTTCTTTGCATGTACACATTTGTGTGTGTGTGTGTGTGTGTGTGTGTGTGTGTGTGTGTGTGTGTGTGTAGCATTAGCAAGGTATTTTATTGTCTTTGTTAGAAAATGTCCTTGAAAGTTGGGCGTGGTGGCGCACGCCTGTAATCCCAGCACTTGGGGAGACAGAGGCTGGTAGATTTCTGTGAGTTCAAGGCCAGCCTGGTCTACAAATCGAGTCCAGGACAGCCAAGGCTACATAAAGAAACTCTGTCTCGGCAAGGAAAAAAAAAAAAAGAAAAAAGAAAAAAATCACTGAGGTGAGTTATCAAACTATAGCCTATTCTTGAATCCTGTCATTTGAGGGGTTCAGGGTCAACATCAGCCTTACAGGATTACTGTACTTCAGCTGGTCGGGCTTCCGGAACTCAGTCTTGAAAGCCTTCTAGACTTTTTGGTCTCTGCTACAACACAAAGCAATTTCTGTACTGCTCCCTGTCCCCCAACCCCTGCGTTTTCCCAGAAAATGAACATCATAGAAGTAGAAAGCCTGACACCTGTCCGGTAACGATCGCAAGCTGTCTCGCGGAAGTTCAGGGTCCGGGCGAGGTGGGTTATAAGGCATAGAACATTCTATTGCTATTCAGCCACTTTGACCCCACTCACTGTCCTTATTGATCCGGGGTCACCCCATCTGTGCCCCTGCATTATGGGGAGGTGGGAAGGGAAAACCGACCTAACCAATTTCCATTGCCGCCCCGCCCCCCCAGGCCAGGGAGCGGTCGGTTGGTTTCGGCTGCAGGATCAGCAGCTGTTCTTGGGGGGTGACAATGGAGTACGGCCTGGGTGGAAGGCGGTAGGTAAAGGAAGCCCTTCACACTCCACATCCCAAGTGGCAAGTGATCTTAAATTAATTCTCCCAGAGATGTGCCGCACGGTGGGTGTTGTTCAGAGCCCCGTGCCGGAAAAGGAAGAAGAAAATAGTGTTTCCGAAGCTGGAGTTTTAAAGGGCTCAGACAGAACAAGGCAGCACCCTACTGTTGCTATTTCTCTCTTTGTATTAAAAAAAAAAAAGAAAAAAAGAAAAAAAAATGCTTCCCCTGACTTTGAAAGTAGCTACTGCTTTTTTTTTTTTTTTAAATCAAAGCCCTACCAACCATTTCCTTTTGACAATGGAGAGAGCGCCCTCCCCCTCCCGCCCCACCCCATACTGGGTACAGGGGCTTGTGTAGAATACAGTCTGTGGGCCTTACACAACTCACAGCAGGCACAGGCTATTTTTTACTGCAGAACACCTAGGCAGGCTTACTGAGTGGCAGAGAGGAGAGAGGCTAGCCTCCCACCACTGACCCCAGTCGATGGCTCCTAGGACGGGCCTCAGCCTGCAGCATCACTGCCTTGGCTCTACAAGAGCAAATGTGAGAGTCCTGCTTCTGAGCCCTGCCCACGTGTGGGGACCCTGCCATTCAATCCGCAGGCAGGCTCACCATCCAGCAAGGCATCAGGCTTGCTGTCCTTCACAAAGGGGGAGTTGCCCTTCAAGGTACCTTCCTGCCCACTGCCAGGCTCCCAGGTTGCCAGAGGTGACCTCCCTACCCCAGACCAACGGTCCTTTGATATATTTGCTGTCTGACTGCTCTTTATCTATTGTCCTCTGAGTGGATGGAGGCTCCTCTCCACAAGCTGTACAAAGCGATGATCCAGATGAGGTCAGTGAAAAGAAGAGAGACCGGCAGGCTTGTAGCTCAGTGGTTCTCAGTCTTCCGAATGCGGCGACCCTTTAATACAGTTCTCCATGCTGTGGTGACCCCACCCATAAAATTACTTTCGTTGCTGCTTTATAACTGTAGATTTGCTACTGTTAAGAACAGCAACACGGCTGGAGAGATGGCTCAGAGGTTAAGCTCACTGGCTCCTCTTCCAGAGGTCCTGAGTTCAATTCCCAGAAACCACATGGTGGCTCACAACCACCTATAATGTGACATGATGCCCCCTTCTGGCCTGCAGGTGTGATGCAGGCAGAGCAATATATACATAATAATAAATAAATCTTAAAAAAAAAAAAAGAATAGTGACACATGCTTGCTGGCACATATGTGTATGTATTCATACACATAGAGACATGTTCTTTTATTATCTTAGTAATTATTCTATCACTGTAAAGAGACACCATGACCAAGGCACTTTATAAATGAAAGCATTTAATTGGAAGCTTGCTTACAGTTTCAGAGTGTAAGTGTGTGACCATCATGGTGGGGGATATGGCAGCATGCAGGCAGGCAGGGTGCTGGAGCAGTAGCTGACAGTTTGCACAGGCAGAGAGGCAGAGAGAACAAGATTGAACCTGGCATGCGCTTTTGAAACTTCAAAGTCCACCCCCAGTGACACAACTCCTTCAAGAAGGCCACACCTACTCCACCAAGGCCACACCCCTTAACCCTTCCCAAACAGTTCCACTAACTGGGTGCCAAACATTCAAATATATGAGCCTTAGGGGTCATTCTCACATATTGGTCTGCATGTTTAGACAGTCTCTGACACACATGCACGCTCCCATGGACATATATAGTGAAATATCCTTACACACGTATATACAAATTTCCACATGCATTCACATACATGTGCACAATTGATCACATTCATACATCTTCCCTCTTTCAAATACTCTCTATGTACACATATGTACACATGCACACAAAGACATACTGTCATCTACATGCACACATGTACATGACCACGGGGACACACACTTGAGCCCGCATAATCACACACACGCAATTTCTCTCTCATCTATGCAAACACAGGTGTGTGCATTCCCAGATACACACATGGACACATGTATATGCTCTCATGTACACAGGCGTAATAAGTACATCACTCTTATTCACACTTCCTCACTCACAGGTCCGTGTCCATGCATCCATTCTAACCCTCACCATCCTCCCGCCCAGAACATGTTACATGTCTCCGAGTCTCTAACTTAAGGGCCCTTGCGCCCTATTTCAGCTATCCCAGCGTGAGCTATGGCCAAGGAGATTATCGGGACTAAAATCTTGCCCTGCAAGCTCTGTTTTTGTTCACAGCCCATTTTAGAGACATGAGACTTTCTTCTACTGTGGCTCTACTGGACAGAGAGGAGATGACCCGATCCTGGGCAGGAGGGAACTTCGCTTTCCTGTGATGGGCTCACCCACCTTTCCAACAGAGACTGAGAAGCAGTCACAGCAGTGACTAAATGATAAAGTTTTCCACTGGCCACCATTGCCTTATTGCCTTGTCTTCCTCCCCAGCCCTGCCCCAAATCCCATCACAATTTTGTTCGTCTCCTGGAGTTCGGGACATTGGAAGCTGCCGCACCAGCCTGCGTGGCTCCAGTCCTGGCCTCTCCACGGAATTCCCGTGGTATTTTTTTTTTTTTTCTGTTTACTTTCTCCTGTTTGAAAGGAGCAGGGCCCTGGGCGCAGATGGTACCCCTCCAGCGTCAGTGATTATCGCTGCCGCGGAGGCTCTGATAAAGTTCTGAGGGCTGCCTTGGGCGCTGTCGCTCTGGCTTTTGTTCTGCCGAAGTCACTTTGTTTCCTCCTTAGGAAATGAAGAAAGACGGACAACAGGATCTAAGGAGAGGGGCAGTAGAATACCAACACGAGAGCAGCCCACTAAAACACGGCTCGTCTTGCCACCCTCAAAGAGGCACTGCGGAGATTAAGGGAGGCTCTTGGCAGCTCTCAGCTCTGCCAGGGGATTCAAGAGATTGCTGTGTGTGGACAGAAGAACCCACTGTCTGGGATGGGCAGAGGCCGCAGCACTACTTGGTGGCTTATAAGCTCCTTGAAAGGGGCCTGTACTTCTTGCCGGAAACCGTGAGGTCAAGTCTATGAGGTGGGCCTTCTGAGTCAGGGAGGAAGTGAAGGCTGTCTGTCCCACTGGCGAGACGAGAAGCTGTCCCTTCAGGGGGAGTGGATATATGCAGCGAGACAGAATTGGCAGGGCATGACATCAGGGCTGTTGCTGCCGTGACAGCACGCACATGGGCTGCACAAGATCAAGCCAGACAGAATCCCAGTGTGGGTTGGGAAGGAACTTATGAAGCCCCTCTGTGACCCAAGGAGATACCAGCAATTGACAGCTTCTGGGGAGGGAGAGTCAGGGTTGTTTTGTTTTGTTTTGCTTTGTTTTTTTCAGAGATGTGGTCACCAGGAATCTGTATACCCATGCTCCAATAGATAGTCCTCCACCCATGCACATGCTAAGTGGATTCAGAGCGTTTAAAACATATACACATGTGCATGAACACACACATATGCACACGTGCACGTGTGCTGTGCGCTCACGTGCGTGTACAAACACACAGAACTGGTGGTGGGGGGTGAGAATGATAGTGGAAATAGAGGAGGAATTGGAGGTTGCCTTTGATTAACACATGCTATATGCATTTGTGAAATAAATAAAAAAAAATTAAGAAGCTAGCATTTTATGGATTCCTTACTAAAACCTTGCTCAAATTTGCAACTCCCTGGTGCTCTGAGGGAGAATGAATTGAGACAAGACTGTCACACAAAGGCAAATACTAAGAAAGGAGGTCAGTAGATGGATGGTCCCTTCCCAATAGGATGGCGGCATCCAAAAGCCAGGGAGCAAACCCCCAGATCTTGACCTCAGGCATCCAGCCTCCACAGCAGTGGGACATGAGGCCCTGCTAACCGTCTCAGCCATGGGTACCACGTTACATGAGCTCTAACACAGCAGGTAGCAATTTAATTTCTGAGTTAAGCTATATTTCTAAACATATTCGAATAATTAGAATTTAATTATTTCTGAGCATCCAATTCTAGTATTATTTCTAGGAGCTATACTAGAATGATTAGAAATTAATTTCTAAATATAAGGCTCTTTGGTCTTCTACTTTAAAGTGAAGGACCTTATACACGCTCGGCCTTTATGCAACTCTTCAACTCTGATCGTAAAACACTTGCCTGAGTGTCCTATGGGAAAAAGCCAAAGCATCTCCTAGGGTGCTGGAGGAAGACTGGTGAGTGGCACCAGAGAATGAAGGACCAAGTCTGCAGTCTCTGTTGATGGGGTCTTTATGTATCTTCCCTTAAAGGGACTTCACTGGGTAGAAGTGAGAGTATGTGTCCATAACGGAGGCCAGTTGGATGGTCATTTCTATTCGGGTGGTGAGTGAGGGTTTATGGTACACAAAGACAACTTTCTTCCATGGCTCATGCAAACTGAAGTTCTCAGAAGAGAAGCCTCACCTGGGTTAAAGACTCTACAAGATTAGCCAGGGGACAGTGGCAAACAAGTTTAATCCCAGCACTGGGGAGGCAGAGCTGCTGAGGGTCCAGCTTGGTGGATCTCTGTGAGTTCAAGGCCAGCCTGCTCTATAGAGTGAGTCCTGGGACAGTCAGGGATATTGCACAGAGAGACCCTGTCTCAAAACCAGTCAGCCAACCAACCAACCAAACAAACAAACAAACAAAAAACAACAGAAAGTTTTACAAGATTGATCTACTGAGTAGAAGTTCAGAACTATGAGACTCGGAGTAGTGCAATCTGGAGCCAAATGATGTCCTTAAGAGCTGTTCATTGCCTACCTCTGTGTCTGACTTAGCATTCTTTTGGCTATCAAGTAAACCTTTAAAAAATACGTTTATTTTTCTGTCTATGTTTCCATATAGGCAAGTGCCGTGTGTATACAGGTGCCCACAGAGGCCAGAATCAGGCATCGGATCCCCTGGTGCTGGAGTTACAGACAGTTGTGAGTCGTCCTACGTGGGTGCTGGGAAGTGAACCCAGGTCCTTTGGAAGAGCTCTCTCAACTGCTGAGCCATCTCTTCAGCCAAAAACTTTTGTAATAGAATCTTGGCGGACCCAAAAGCAGTTATCAGATATCATCTGAGACCTATAGCTCAGGTTTCTCTGCTTTGCTCTGTAAACTTCTGTTGTTATGTATGGAAAACTTTTCCTGGGGAGACCAACACACGTACGTCTACGCACTCCAGATTGGGAGCCCACAACAGACCAAAGTACAGATAGCATCAAAGTCCAACTTGATAAGCCAATGCATGTTTGTTATCGGGGTTACCTCCAGGAATGTGAGTGAGGGGTTACCTAGACGAGCAAAAACGACTCAGTGACAACTATGTCATCAAAGCCTACCCCAGTGTGGACGACGGCTTACAAAAGCTGGAAATGCGGGACACACCACACTCACAGCCCGCAGGCAGGCAACCAGACTGAAGAATATCCTTCCCTAGTGGCTCAGCTGGTCTGAACCACTTCCAGGCACCTCAGCTGGGCTGATATTTTTTCTTAGCTATTCAGTTGGTCCCTGCTTCATCCATGTATCTAGGCTTGTCTCAAGAGTCTTCCTTACAGCTCGACTCGTCTGAGAGAGACTCTCATCAGTCTTTTCTGTTTATATAGTCTCGGGGGACAGAGGAGTCTAATAAATCTGTTCAGTTTCAGGAACTTCCTGAAGCTAATTTGAACTGTGTACTTCCTGTCTTGAGGAGCATCCCTGAAGAACGGAGTGATTCAATCCGGGAGGGACTTGTTACCCGGCACCTGCCTTACCTGTTGCCTGTGTTCTTCCGGGGCACAGACAGCCCCAGAACAGAAGGGAAGGGGGAAACACGAGTTTCAAAGCTTCATTGTCCCTTCCCATGTCTTCACACAGAAGGCCTAGCCTCTCTCAACCATCTCCTTGCCCCCCCCCCGCCCCCCCGAGGCTGGAGCAGAAGCCCACCTCCCTACATCTCCTTCTCCCCTCCCCGCCCTCCCCTCCACCAAGTCCCATGAAAATATCAAACAAGAAAGTAAATCTCTTCCTGTTTTTCAGAAGCCAAACTTTAGCGAGGGGCCTTAGTTAGTATTCTATTGTTGTGAAAAATCAATATACCACGGCCAAAAGGTAATTTATAAAAGGAGGCATTTATTTGGGGGCTTGCTTACAGTTTCAGAGGGTTAGTCCGTGACCATCACGGTGCAGAGCATGGCAACAGGCAGGTAGGCATGGTGCCGGAGCAGTTGCTGAAAACTTACATCCTGATCTCAGGCAGGAGGCAGAGAAAGAGACAGGACCCGCCATGGGCTGTTGACACCTCAAAGCCTAGTGACACGCCTCCTCCCACAAGGCTCCACCTACTAATCCTTCCTAAACAGCTCCACCAACTGGAGACCAAACATTCAAATAAATGAAGTTATGGGGAGCATTCTCTTTCAAACCATCACAGTTCCCATCAGTGGAGTTAGTTGAAAAGTGACTTGATTTATTATTACTCTCTTCCGTTACTACGGAAACTTCATGGCAGTGTTACCACATTGGAATATGGTATTTGGGGAGCCCCGAATCAATCTGTGTCCCCAGGCCATGGTCACTCGTATTTGACTCCAGAATGAACTATTTCCTGTTCTTTTTTTTGAGGAGTGAACTATGTGGGGTTTTGTTTGTGTGTCAACAATACTTCCATTTGTGCTGGTCCGGAAGATAAAAAAAAAAAAATTCCGTGGGGTTTTCCCTGCGCTCTTGGGTGCGCAAGGACCCGCTTGTTCATTCTTCCCTTCTGATTTCTGATTCTGCCAGGGGCACTGTTAGAATTACAGCGCTGATAAGGGGGAAACTGGGCCAGGATTTAAATTAATGCTTTTAGACAAATATCCGTTCAATCTCCAATTCTAATGCTAATTACATCTGTGGATCAAAGGCCACTCGCTAAAGTTTGGCTTCTGAAAAACAGGAAGAGATTTACTTTCTTGTTTGATATTTTCGTGGGACTTGGTGGAGGGGAGGGCAGGCAGGGCAGAATTAGATGTAGGGAGGTGGCCTTCTGCTCCAGCCTCGGTGGGTGGAAGGGGGGGGGGAGGGGATGGAAGGAGATGGCTGAGGGAGGCTAGGCCTTCTGTGTGAAGACATGGGAAGGGACAATGAAGCTTTGAAACTTGTGTTTCCCCCTTCCCTTCTGTTCTGGGGCTGTCTGTGCCCCGGAAGAACACAGGCAACAGGCAGAGAGAAGACGAAAGATTGTCACCAACGCCAGGAGCGAACCCCAGTGTGAACCTTGGACCCTTGGTGTCTGATGCGGACAAGAATGCCCAGTTACAGAAACAGGTCCCCTGCTAGGGTTGTCTCTTGGGGGCGCAGCTGGCCATCTGTAGGGAAGTCTCAGGCCTTGCCTTTCTCTCAATTTCGCTGTGACCGTGACCGACCTTAAACAATACATCGTGCATAAAATGGGGCGAATGGGGCCCACCGAACTTCTGAACCATGAGCAAAGTGTAGAGTGCGTAGTTAGAGTGAGAAGAACAGAGGACAAAGACCTTTGATAAGATCCCCTCCCTGGGGGAAACATCTAACCCCTCACCCTAAAGTTCCAAAACAAAACAAAACAAAACAAAACAAAACAAAAAAACCCAAACCAAAGTATGAGTCTATTGAAGTCCACCCTGGGGAACCAGTTGGCCTAACTTACAGAGCCTAAGTGACCCCGAAGAATACGCACTGCAAAGTTTCCACCCAGCACGGATGACGGCTTCTCCATGACATAGAAGATGGGGCCCCCTTTCTAGTCTTACCCAGCCAATATAATCTAGCCTGTCTACCCCACCCCACCCTCCAGCCCTGAGGCCGTATGTAATATAGTAGAGTTACATACAAATGGCAGGGGAACACGGGTTTGCCTGGAATCTCAAATGAGGGTCCGATGATGTCCCCAGCCCCTCTTTCTAGGCGAGAGCGTCCACAAGCCCCATTGGGGGTGGACTCTCACAAGTAGGCAAAGTTGGTCTCCTGAAAACAATGGCAGGTGGCAGTTTGACTTGAAGGAATAGCACCTTACTACAGAGACAGAGGTGAGGTACAGGTGTTAGAGGGTTGGAGACCAAGAGGCCTGTGGCAGCAGGAGGTGGGAGAGCAGACCAAGGCATTGACAATGTAGTCGGGGTAGAAACCCAGGCCATTTCTGAAGTAGAGCTTAGATTGACCTGAAGCCAAAATAAAATGGATGACGGGAGGGGAGCAGCCTGGGGTTAGAAGGATCCAGAAACAATATGAGATGCAGGCATCTCAGTACCTGCCTCCTTTTCTATCCAACTCAGTCCCATCCAGGGGTATGTGTCTACAGAGTGCCACCTGTGTTTGTGTGTCTGGGTACTAATCCTCTATCCGCCCCCCCCACCTTTCTCCTCCTGGTCTCACTCCCAGCCTGCCCCCCCCAAAATTCTCTCATTCATTCATTTATTCAGTGATGGGATGTTCTGATAAACATTGCTAAAGCCAACTTGGGGAAGAAAAAGTTCATTTCAGTTTATAAGTCAGAATCATCACCAGAAAAAAAAAGTCAGGGCAGGAACCAAAGCAGAGGTCATGGAGGAATGCTGCTTACTGCCTTGCTCGACGTGGCTTGCTCACCTTGCCTTCTATTATCCAGGACCACCTGCCCACAGATGACTGCACCTACAGAGGGCTGAGCCGTCCTACATTAACCATCAATGAAGAAAATGCCTCACAGACATGGCCACAGGCCAATCTGATGAAGGCATTTTCTCAACTGAAGTTCCCTCCTCATGAGTGCCTCTCGAGTTTGCGTCCAGTTGATAGAAAGAAAGAAAGAAAGAAAGAAAGAAAGAAAGAAAGAAAGAAAGAAAGGGGCTGGAGAGATGGCTCATCAGTTAAGAGCACTGACTGTTCTTCCAGAGGTTATGAGTTCAATTCCCAGCAACCACTTAGTGGTTCACAACCATCTATAATGTGATCTGATACCCTCCCTCTGGCCTGCAGGTGCACATGCAGGCAGAGCTCTGTATACATAACAATAAACAAATAAATCTTTTTTTTTTTTAAATAAAAACCTAATTGCCACAATGGATAGTCACAGAAACTAGTCTGCAAGAAAGCATTGCAGGTCCTGGGCATGCAAACCAAAAGACATGCAACTACTGTTTGAGAGGTGAATAGGGTGGACAAAGCAGTCCATTCAGAGGAGCCATTGGGGAAAACTTCCAAGAGGAGGGACTGACCGAGACGTGGGCTTGGAAGACAAGAATCAGACCTCATGGAAAGATGTACAGGGAAGAATATTCTAGGCAAAGGACGGAAAAGGATAAAGGCTCAAGTGAGAGATCCTAGAAACATATCCAAGAGTCCAGGGCCTGAGTGTGAGGACAGGAAGCTTGAGAGAGTCAGGAAGACACGGGGAGGTGGTTTGTCACAGAAACCCTGACACCAGCTCAGGCAGGGTGCAGCAGCCCCTTGCAGGGACTTTATCTTATCCTAATCAGGAAGCCCTGGCTGCCGGTACTGGGCTGTGGTCCGTGTTTGACAGCACAGTTTTCAGATATGCATGGATGGTACTGTTCCCCCCCGGGTCCCTGTCCTGGCTCTTCGTTTCAGCGCCTCCTGCCTCCTGCTCTGCACACATAGTCTGAGATCAAAGAGAGAGGCCTCCACAGCGCTGACCCAGTCATGCCTACTCCTGGCCCAGGGAAGGTGCAGGGCAGTTCCTGAGTTCACTGATCCTTTCTATCGGCCTTACAGCATTTTCCTGAGCATGGCGCTTCCATCAGGATGCAATTCCCGTTATCTGACCCACTGTCTTCCTGTCACAGACGACCACCTCCTCAAGTAACAATGTCAGCAGATAGGTGAGACAAACTGCCATATTAATACGCCTTCTGTGTGTATCCTTTCTTTTGGTTACAGCTAAAATATTTTTGGAAAAATGAAGCTGAACATGTCCAGTGTTCCTGGCCATCTTTAAAAAAAAAATTTTTTTTCCCCGGGGCTGGAGAGATGGCTCAGAGGTTAAGAGCATTGACTGCACACTCCCAGCAACCATATGGTGGCTCACAACCACCTATAATGTGATCTGATGCCCTCTTCTGGCCTGCAAGTGTACATGCAGGCAGAGTATTGCATACGTAATAATTAAGAAATAAATTTTTTAAAATTGTTTTCACTTAGAAGTGAGTCGCTGTGTGTCCACATGAGTGCAGTACCTCTAGAGGCCAGAAGAGGGAGTCAGATCCATTGGAACTGGTGATACAGGCAGTTGTGAGCTGCTTTGACAAGGGTTTTGGGAACCTAACTACCTGCTCTTATCTGCTGAGCCATTTCTCTAGCCCCTGTCCGCCATCTTGATGACACAAGTTGGACATACCTAGACATGTCCCTCTTTTTTGAACCTTTTGACAACTGGCTTCCTGACTCGAGCTAAACATGGCCAGGAATGTGCTCATCTTCCCTTCTTGAAGCAGGACCTCGAATGGAGCGTGCTCAGATAAGTACCTGCCAAAAAAGGACTTTTCATGTGGATGTGCTTGATTCCCGTGAGTAAGGTGCTACTTTGGGAACAAGTGCAGTGTTCTACCTGTCTGTCACTATGGTTCATCACCTCCACTCTTTTGCCTGCTTGGCTGTGTTTGCTGCCCTTCGCGTTGTCCTGTTTCAAGGACAGAGGTGACCTCTGCTTTCTGTTGTCAAGGGAGGCTCCTAGTTTCCGTGTGTGTGTGTGTGTGTGTGTGTGTGTGTGTGTGTGTGTGTGTGTGTGTGTGTGTGTTTTACAGGGCTGGCCTGAAACTCATATATATATATAGGCTAAACTGGCCTAGAACTCCTATAGATCCCCTGCCTCTGCTTCCCAGGCGCTGGTATTAAAGGTGTGCACCACCACACCCAGCTCAGTCTCTTTCTTCCCTTGTGGCCATATACCATGGACTCCATCCAGTCCTAAACTTCCCATGTGTCCCATGATGCCTGCTGTTCTCTTCAAACCATTAATTACCTCACGGGAATGGCGTAGTCCCACTTTTGCTATCCTCGGAGGCTTGCCTCCCCTGAGCCTTCAGCCTTCCCTCTGGACCTGCCATCTGTCCAGCATCCCCAGGTTCCTCAGGACATCCTTCATGACCACATTACTCTGCCCAGTGCTCAGTCCTCCCTCAGGAGTCCTGTGACGTCTCTTGCATACTCTGCCTCAGTTTCTCCTGCCTTCAGGTCCTCCTCTTCCCTCTCTTTACTCCACATCCTTCTTCTTCTTCTCCTCCTCCTCCTCCTCCTCCTCCTTCTTCTTCTTTTTGAGTCAGGGTTTCTCTGTGTAGCCTTGACTGTCCTGGACTCGCTTTGTAGACCAGACTGGCCTCGAACTCACAGCGATCCACCTGCCTCTGCCTTCCGAGTGCTGGGATTAAAGGCGTGCGCCACCACGCCTGGCCACCTCTCTCTTCTTCATGCTCTGAGTAGGTCTAGATTCCTGGCTGTCACCCAAACTCAAATCCCACCATCCACAGGTCAGTTTTGAGACTGCCCTGCACCTTGACTGCATATTTGAGTCCCAGCCTGCACCATGCCTTGCCGCACCCAACCATTAGAGTTTTATAATAGTCTCCTTACTCTGGACCTACGCTCTGTTTCCCAATCTTTTCTCCATATACGTGCTGAAAACACTCTGTTGGGTTCCCCCAGGTTTGAGAGCAAAGTCCAATTCTATTCCACCCAAAGTGCCTTTCAGCCTGGTCCTGCTCATGCAGCTAGCTTTACCTCTTACTTCCCTGGACCCCGCTCCCCGCTTGAGCTCCAATTAGCTTGGTTCTGCAATATGGCATCCGGCACAAAACAAGGCCATCTTGTCTACGCTTTCATTTTTCTGGATTTTATTTTTGGTATCTCTTCTCATGGTTCTTCTCACTTCCTCTGAGAGGCCTTCCAAGATCATGACACGCGCCACAGACTCCCCCCTGTGATGCCCGGTTGCAATGCATTTAGCTCCTTTGCACTCCTATTGGAATATATGCAACTATTCTTGGTGAACAGACTTAAGTGTGCATCGTCTGGCTCGCCATCCAAGAGGCTCTGGCTCTCATTGTCCAGGGGCCACTAATGCAGGTCCCAGCTGGGCTGATAAACAAGTGTATGCTGTGGTCGGTCAGTCCTGCCTTTGCCTCTCTCTCACCTGTGCTGCCTCTCCAGCAGCCACGGCATTTTGCAATAAGTCCACGGTGGACGACAATAAGCCAACAAATATTTACAGAGATCTTCTGTCAGGTACTGCTGGGAAATGAGGATTAAAAGATGAATCAGTCTTTCGATTGGCCCCCAGGAGGTTCACGATCTGGTTGGGAAAACAGACACCTAGGCAGATAAGCACGCTCCCACATGTCCCCACACCCATTGATGACTGTTTTCCCACGTGTGCCAAGCAGAGTTGACTTGCCCAGCCTGGGGCAAGGGTCGGGAGGTTTAAATGGAAAAGGCTACTACTGAGTTGGGGGCCTGGGGGTGGGGGGGCACTCAGGCTTTCAGATCTAGGCCAGGTGTGTAACTGCTGAGGTACCAGCCCTGAGGAGGCGCATGCAGGAAGGAGAGGGCCTCCGACCAGACTTGTCAGCCTCGTGCCTGCAGGACACACAGGTGGGGTGCTCAGGCAGGCTCCTGCGCACAGGGGCGGGGAGGGGGGGACGTACCTAGGAATGAAGACGTGAGCCAAACTTGGAAGCCTGCGGACAAACCTTCTGAGGAGCATTCTTTCAATGTGAGAATGTATGAAGTTGAAGAGACAGTGTTTAGAGGATCCAAAGACTCCCCCCTGTGATTTCCTGTGCCGACTTGCAACATGTTAAAGAATATTAACTACCCCAGTCACCTCTGCCAGTTCCAGAATTGGAGGCTGAACCCCGCTCCCCCCCCCCCAGGGGCTCTTCTCCTGTGCTGGGTGTTATCTTTCATGCTCCTTTAAGAGGTTGGACTGGGGCCCGCTGGTTCAGATTTCTAGACTCTTAAACTATCACTCATTCTCACCCCCCTCCCCCATCAAAAGGCAGTGGCCCCACCACGCAAACTCATCTTAAACTCATCTTCAACGCAGACGTGACCTTTGACCTCGGTGGTCTCCTGTAGCTCCTCCACCTTCTACCTCTGTGGTTCCCATAAGCATCTCCCCAACTTTAAACATCTCCTGTTAGCATTTTCTCCAGTTCTATTTCCCATCTCCCTCTGCTCCTATCCATCCTCTCCCTCAGGAGACAGCATGTTGACGTCTTTCAGCCAGCTCGTATGGTCTAGTGTCATCTTTAAAAACATGCTCTAACTATGTCTAAACCAGCATGCCCCAGGGTTGGAATATTACCTTTTAACCTCCTATCTGAAAAACAGGTGGACTCTCTCACGTGACCCCCCCCACCCCACCCCCAATCACTGGGAAAATTCATCCACCTATTAGAATGTGTCTTAGGAAATTCTTATCTTACCGGTGTTTCCCTGCAAGAGAATTTGAAGGGAAGGCTTGCCAATAAAAGTGTTTGGCCTTAAGCTTTTCCCTTCTTAACATGCCGGTGGCAGCAGGGGACCTTCAGTTTGACCCTTCTGGCTTGTGCTGTTGATTCAGATTACTGTGACAGCCAGGGGGAAGTGTACGGAAAAGACTTAGCATGTCTTCCAAGACTCATACAACACTGACACCGAAACTGACAAGCAGGACTCCTCCTACCTCCCTCACCAGAGCACCAGTGAGGAACTGCAGAATGCGTTTTTAACAAAAAAAAAAAAAAAAAAAAAAAAGACAAAACAAAACAAAAAACAACTTTAAGAGAGATGGACGTGGTTCATTTGCTTTCACAGATAAAAATAAGGACCAAAGAGATGGTCCACTCTGGCCTCCAATTTTGTGCATAGTTAAGGCTGACCTTTGAACCCTTGATCCTCATGCCTCCATTTCCTGAGTACTTGAGAATACACTATGGGCCACCACGCCCAGCTTAGAAGTGTGTCTTTGACCTTGCTTGCTTAGGAGTAAGATTATATTGAGCACACCAACACTGGCGTTGACTCCACTTACAATTACATTGTGGCTCTCAGGATGTCTTCCAAAAACTGCAAGTTGGTTTAAAAAGCACCGAAAACCTGTGCTCAGAGCTTTAAGAGCCTCAGCTCCACCTTTTCCCGCCCCTTTAGAAAGACGCCATTTGATCACGCATAATCCAATCAGCTTCCTCCAGGCCTCAGTATTCCCAGTGAGGTAGTCATATGACTCAGTTGGAGCCTGGGAGCTACTGAAAGACTTTACACTCTTGTTTTGTCTTGTTTCTTTGTTTGTTTTTAAATTTATTTTAGACAGGTCACTGTGTAACTCTGGCTGGCCTGGAACTCATGATGTAGACTAGGCTGGCCTCGAACTCACAGAGATCTGCCTGCCCCTTGCTTCCCATGTGCTGGTGTTAAAGGTGTTCACGGAGAAGCCTGGCAAAAATCAGTTCTCGTCTTAGGTCCCGGGAATCTAATGTAGACTATCAGGCTTACAGCTGAGCACCTTTACCTGCACAGGTCCATCTTGCCAGCCCTTTTGGCTGTTTGTTGGTGCAATTGCTTTGTATTGCCTTTGTCACTGGGTCACAGCCAAGCCTCGCATATACTAAACACACATGCACCCCAGCCCTAGGGGGTTGGCTTATACCTTTCCGGCCAGCTTGGGTGAGGAATCTCAAAACAGGAGCTTCAGACATCTGTGTTCCTACATCCTAGGAGGGCAGTGATACTGAGAATTGAGCTGAGGTGTGGACAGAAGCCAGGGCCCTGTTGCATCCTTTGAGCTCTGGTCCTGGACTCTGCCTGCTTTTGCCCTTTGGTTCACACACATGGTACCAACTGCTCCTGCTGCTAAACAGGTGAGAGAAGGTAACAGCACAAAGAATCCATCTCTCTGCTCCCTCATTTTATCTGTGCTCTGGTGGCGCCTGGTTCTTCCACAGAGGCTCCGACCTGCTCCATATAGAGTTCTGAAGGGCTGGAGAGATGGCTCAGAGGTTAAGAGCATTGGCTGTTCTTCTGAAGGTCCTAAGTTCAAATCCCAACAACCACATTGTAGCTCACAACCATCCATAATAAGAGCTGGTGCCCTCTTCTGGCTGCAGGCCCTAATGCAGGCAGACTACTAAATAAATAAATAAAAATTTAAAAAAAAAAAAAAGGAAGGAAGAAAGAAAAAAGAAAAAAGGGGGGGCTGGGGAAATGGCTCAGTGGTTAAGAGCACTGCCTGCTCTTCCAAAGGTCCTGAGTTCAATTCCCAACAACCACATGGTAGTTCACAACCACTTGTAATGTGATCTGATGCCCTCTTCTGGCCTACAGGTGTACATGCAGGTAGAACATTGTATACATAATGATAAATAAATAAATATTTAGAGTTCTGAATTGTAAGCATCTAAGCGTACAGCACCCGTGGGGCCCAAACACCTTCACCTTTTGCACCCCTGTGGAGTACACATCTGACCTGGCTCTCCTGGACCCTGTAAAGGTTCAGACGAGGTCAACCCTTGAATCCATCCCTCTCCTTCATGTTTCCAAAGGCAGACAGAGGCCAAGAGCTAACTAAAGGCCACACACCTCTACAGCAGTGGAGTCCAGAGCACCAACTGAGACACCCAGAGTGAGGTCTGGCAGTGAGTGTCTGGCTCACGCATACATGCTACTGTCCAGTGGGCTTTCAGCAATATTTACCAAGCAGCTGACAGAGTCATCCATCGGCTTCCCGGCTGCCCGTGACATAACCCCCAATGCTCTCTATCTGCGTCTATCCAAATGTGCTGGCCAGATTGGTGGAACCAACACCCCTGTTGTGAGTCGTGACTGCGTTCCCTGTGGCTTACAACACTCATTTCTTCTCTTGTAAGTTAAAGGTTCAAGCGAGATGGTTACGGGCTATGGTCCAGGCTTTGCTTGGTAGTACAAAGGAAAACTGACTCCTTAGTTTCCACAGCTTCTAGAGCCTTCTAGAACATTTTATGTCCTGGCCCTTTCTTCCTTCCATGGTCAGGACTCTTCCCGGTGGCTTTTCCCTGACGACCTGCAGTCTTTGTCCTTTTCTCGAGGGGACCTAGGATTACAGCAGGCTCAACCAGGTCAGTGGCTTAGTCACCCTCATTAACCCCACAGCCTGAATTCCCCTCTTCCACGTAAGCTAGCATCCATGGACTCATGGATCAGGGAGCAAACAGATGTTGGGGCCTTATTCCACTATCAGCAGATTCCAGCACATCAAAAATCCTCTAGGGAGCTGGGATACAAGCGCTACGGAAACTACATCACCATTTAACATACAAACGTCCAAAACGTGCTAAGAGGTGCTCTCTTTCTGGTAGAATCCCTTAAGCTATTAATATCCTTTACAGAAATGTTTTAGGCTCAAGAGTCACCTCAGCAGACACAGCGAGTGACACATTACTTGGGAAGAAAAGCCTTTATGAAAACAGACAGGGGAAGCCGCGCCTGCCTCCTGCCTCCCTTTGCTTTGGTGTTTTCCACAGGAAGCCCCCACCCCGAGTCCTTGGGGGTAGTCTTCTAAACCCACCCCTTAGCCTGGCAGGTGCAAGAGCTGCCACCTCCGGAGATGAGGTCATCTCCCAAGTTGTCAATCACTGTCATTTCTCCTGACTCCCAGGCCTGAGGTGCTGAGCCATTAGCTTTGCCGAGGATCTCCTCTGCCAGTTCCGGGCCTCTGCTCTCCTGCTTGGGGGTAAAATTTCATAGCCTTTGATGTTTGACTCTCTCCTCAGATCAGGGAACATGCCTGGGGCTCTGCCCAGGGGATGCTGGACTGAGCCATGCCTGGTAAGAAGGGTCTGGGGATCAGGGAAAAGGCAGGAGGCAAGGGCTAGAATGCTAGGGAGGAGCAGCTGCAACAAAGCCGTCGACCTCCATTACTTTATGGTGACCTCAAGTTACCCAGGAGACCAGATAGGGGGCCTGGGAGAATTTCATCTTGGTATTCAGAGATACCTGTAAAGTAAGGAGGGTCTTAGTGATCCTTTAGCCTGGCGTTCTGCTGGCCTCTGGCCCTCAAAAGTTGGCTACACAGATTTCACCCTGTCCTGCCTGTCATCTGCCCACATACTTTTCCATCCCTCCATCCACTAACAGCTTAGGAGCATGGCTTGGTCTTCTTTCTGCATGAGCCTTGTTAATTAGCAATTCTCCAACTTCATGTCTACCCATGACCTCAGAGCATGTTCTTCCTTGGAAGTAGAGTTCAGTATAATTAATTAAATTAAGATACACTCATCCTAGCTTATGGTGGGGCCTAAATCCAGTCTGACCTGTATGCCCTCAAGAAACAGAGGAGACACAGAGACAATAGAAGAGGCTAAGGCATAGTTTGAGAGGTGTGTCTGCAAGGCGAGGAGCCCCCAGCACTGGGGCAAGAGATGAACTGGGAGTACGCACAGCCGACTCTCCCATGCGGGGCTGGGAGGAACCAGCTGCTCTCACGCCAACTGTGAACTCCTGTCCCCAGCCCATGAGCATTCGATTTCTTCTGTCTAGTCACCAAGTTTGGAATCTGACCTGATTATTTCCACATCTCTGTGACCAGACGCTTGAAAGAAACAACTTCTGGGAGAAAGGATTTATTTCAGCTCACGGGGGTTTCAGTGGGTCCACTGTGGTGGGGGAACTTACGGTAGCTCATAGCTCACATCACCAAGGACCAGGAAGCAGAAAAGGACCAGAGTCAGGAGGTTGTATAACCTCCAAAGCCCGCCACTAGTGTCCCTTTTCCTCCATTCAGGCTCTTCTGTATAAAGATTCCACAGCCTCGAGCCAGGCATGGTGGCGCATGCCTTTAATCCCAGCACTTGGGAGGCAGAGGCAGGCAGATTGCTGTGAGTTCGAGGCCAGCCTGGTCTACAAAGTGAGTCCAGGACAGTCAAGGCTACACAGAGAGACCTTGTCTCAAAAAACCAAAATAAATAAATAAATAAATAAATAAATAAATATTAAAAATAAAGATTCCACAGCCTCCCAAAAGAATGCCACTGTAGAACAAAGGCTGGACCGCACCAGCTTGTGCAGGGTGGCACTTCACATTCAAGCCACAGCTGGATCCTCCGTTACAGCAGCTGTAGGAAGTCTGCACATTCTCCATCCATGTCTAGCTAGCCATAATGCCAGGAAACCAAGAGTGTCAGGAGATGATGACTCTCAACAGCCACAGCCTCTGATCCTTTCACTGTTGTCTCTATACCTAGGGACACACGGGGTGGGGTGTGGGGGTGTGGGGGGGTCTTCCCACCACCTGAGCCATCCCATCACCTGACAGTGAGTCCGACATCATCTTCCCATTCTTCTGGTGTCTCGAGGGTCACCTGCCTCTCAGCATTGCACTCTCTCCTACCCTCATGACCAAGCATGTGAGAATCCTGGGTGTGGATGATTCTGTTCTCAGAATATTCCACAGACACGAGGCTCTGGAGATCAACAATCAATAGTGTGATTGTTTAGACAATGGGGTCTCTGAACCCAGAGATCCTTGATCATTATCTAGTGCCTGGCTGAGTCTGAGAGCTCATTGGTCTAGGAGGGATAGGCAGAAATGCCAAATCTAAGTGAGAGAGGGTGGCCATGCCCTGACTACCAGAAGAACCTCCTTCCCAGAAGCACACACACACACACACACACACACAGACACACACACACACAGACACACACACACACAGACACACACACACAGACACACACACACACACAGACACACACACACACATACACACACACACACACACACACACAATCACAGCATATTTCAGCACTCACGGAATTCCACTAGTCACTTCCTCACTGCTGTGACATATTCCTCACAAAAGCCACGTAAGGAAGGAAAGATTTACTTTTTTGGCTCGTCCTTTTACAGGACAATCCACCATAGAGGGACGTTGTGGCTGCAGGAGCTTGTGACAGCTGGTCACATTGTGTCTGCAGTTCAGGAAGAAGATAGAGGTGGATGTTGATGTTCAGCCCTTTTATACCCAGTCCAGAACTGCAGCCCTTAGCATGGTACCAGCCATGGTGAGGGTGACCTTCTCACCCCAATTAATCTAGTCTTGATGCTCCCTCACAGGCACACCCATGTCTCCATAGCAGTTCGAAACCCCATCAACCTGATAAGCAAGACTGATCACCATCACAATCTCGGATGGAGGGAAACACAGTCTCCCCTTGGCAACGTCCCTGGATCACACCTGTCCATCAAATCCCCAGCTCTGGGCCCAGGATTTCTGTTCTGTCTTTGACTCTTCACACACCTGCCCTGCCAGATGCAGCCTCCACCACATGCCCCTTCCGTGTGCATCTCCAGAGCCGGCACTCCCTGGACAGCCTGAACATTTCCTGGCTTCCTGGCTCTGTTCCCAGCTGCTGGTCTTCTGGAATAAGCTATTTACTCAGTGTCGGTTCACACCCTTGACCTGTGCCTCACTCCAGTTTCTCCCAACTCCTGGGTCCCTTTCTGACATCTCCCTCTTTTCCAACCTCCAGCCTAGCTGATTCTGTCAGTCCTATCATCCACAATGTTTTCCTCACCCAGTCACTTTTGACACTCTGTTCATGCACTGTGTGTGTGTGTGTGTGTGTGTGTGTGTGTGTGTGTGTGTGTGTGTATGTGTGATTCAAGATTGAACCTAAAGGCCTCCCGTGGACCAGGAGAACTTTCTACCCGTGAGCTATACCCCTGGCCTTTTGATAAATTGCCCAAGTTCACCTTGAACTTATGATAATCTTCTTGCCTGAGCCTTCCTCACTCAATCTCCAAGTAGCTGGGATAACAAGCCGGAGGCACCAAGCATGGCGAATACTACTACATCCTAGGCCAACCTCCATGAATCTCATCAGGTTATCCACAGGGGCCTTCTGCTGGTCTGTCTGTTTTGGGGCTTAGTTTTGCTTTTAGCCCATCCCAACACCTCCCACAGCAGAAGACACCCAAACACTAGCCATATCACATCCGCGTGCTCATAAGCCTTGGTAGCTCCTATCTCACTTGCTCAGACCTTTCAGTGGTCAGCAAGCCTCAGTTGGTGGGTCACTGTCCTTTTCTTTCACATTCACTCTGTTCTAGCCACATCGGTCTTGCTTTGGTTGAACTCGCCAGGTAGCTTCTACCCCAGGACCTTTGTACGTCCTGTCTGTCTGGGGCCCTCTTTCCTGATAGCCTCACAACTCACATCATCACTTCCTTTCATGCTTACTTGAATCCACATTCCCAATGACTCCTTTTCTAAACCAGTGACTCCTTTATAAACAACACCCAACATCCACTACCTCCACCCCCATTTCTATTTCCCTTTCCTTGATAGTTTGAGCCCACGCCTCGATCCTCTCATCTAACGGATGTACCTTCCCAGGAATGAAAGCTTCATGCCCGCAGATTCATTGACTGCCCCCAGGTTCAGCACCATCCTGCCTGGTACTCAGAATCTTTCTGGGGAGCGCTTGTGACATCCTCTCCCAGCGACCCCTCGCTTCATTTCTTCCTTTCTCTTCACTCTCATGTCCTCTCACTGAGCAGTCCTCCCAGCTCCAACCCACCTACCCTTCCCCAAACTGAGTTAGGAATCCCTTTTTGCAATCCCACGATACCTTGTTGACGTTCTACCAACTGTCCCTGTCTCCACCATGGAATCAGAGCAAGCTTCCTGTGTGCCCAGCTCACAGGCCACACAGTGGCCAGGAAGCTGCTCCTCAGGTAAAGGTGTTTGCTACCAACCTGAGTTTGATCCCTGAGAGCTAAATGGTAGAAGGAGGGAAGTTGTCCTCTGACCTCCATCGCTGAGATCCCGTCCCCATGGAGATGTAAATATTGCCATCCCCCTCCCCAAGGTCCCAATGACAAACTTTATGCCACCAGTGTTCGCCCTGGGGCACCGAGGAGTTTATTAGGTTTACTTAGAGAACACAGGTAACGGGCTGGTTACAGAAATAACCAAAAAAAGCCACACTGAAGAAACATCTTCGCCTAGCAGAGATAATAGCTTTCCCACAGCCACACAGATACAGCCCTCCCCTAGTCTTTCCCCACCTCTCTCCTCTAGCTCCTTCCCCCAACACTATAACCGACATGGCAGAATTGATTACAGACACCCCGTTTGGGAGGGGTGGCTGAATAGTCAAGTGAGGGTCCCATAACCCTTTCCACTCTCTCTCCTTTCAAGGTCAACAGTTAACAAGCCCAGCTGAGATGCTCTTTTGTGAGCATCCTGAAGATGCTCCTGAAGATGGCAGTGGCTAGGAGGATAATCTTGTCCAGCAACTCTACATGTATGATCACACACACACACACACACACACAGAGAGAGAGAGAGAGAGAGAGAGAGAGAGAGAGAGAGAGGAGAGAGCAAATATAAAAAATTAATAATAAAGCCGGGCGTGGTGGCGCACGCCTTTAATCCCAGCACTCGGGAGGCAGAGGCAGGCGGATCACTGTGAGTTCGAGGCCAGCCTGGTCTACAAAGTGAGTCCAGGACAGCCAAGGCTAACACAGAGAGACTCTGTCTCGAAAAACCAAAAAAAAAAAAAAAAAAAAAAAAAAATAATAATAATAATAATAAAAGTACTCCTGACTGTGCCTTCCTAGGAGAAGGACGTGTGCATACAAACGCAAGAGACACAGGACAAATGTCCTAAGACCCTGTCTGTGTCCCATAGGTCATTTGCTCTTGATGTCTCTTCCTTTTCCATGGCCGGGTTATCAAACCATATAGTAGGTGCATGCTCCTGTCTTCAGTGGGGCCTGGGGACCCCGCCTCCTTGTCTGCAATGATCTCCTCAAGGCAGAAAGACAGAGTATCCCAGATGGATGGGATGGGTAGAGATGAGTGCAGAGAGCTTCAGACCCACAAGAGGACTAGAGAGATAGGTGAGGCGACAGCTGGTCAGTGTGACAGCACTCGGCACTGAACTACACTATAAATGCTGATTGTTGCGCAAAGCTCATGCTACACGCATTCTACCTCAATTTTTAACCGCCCCCCTCCCCTTCTTTTTGGATGCTTTGCATACAAGCCAGAGATGGGAAGTGTAGACTCTGGCTCTCTTGAAGGATTGGAGTTGCCTGCCTAAACCTGAGACTATGACAAATTCCCAAGGCCACCATTTCCCAAAGCCCAGTCCCCCGTGAGCAGCATCGGCCAGCCTGGGCCCTTCAGAAGTGTAGTGTGTTAGCCAGCCTGTCAGTGCTGCAGGCCCTTAGCATCTCAGCTGTTCCCGAGGCTGTGTCAGAAGGACCAGACATTTAAGGCCTTTGTAGACTACGGCGGGTCCCTGTGAGTTCGAGAACAGCCAAGGCTACACAGAGAAACCCTGTCTTGAAAAACAAAACAAAATAAAAAAGTAAAAGGATAGGTAGATGATGGTGTTGTTGTGAGGACCAGAGTTCAGGTCCCCCCAGGACCTACATAAGAGCCAGGCATGTGTGGTAAGCATCTATAATGCCAGCACTAGGGAGTCAGAGACGGGGAACGGCCAGGCCAGCTGGGTTGGGGTGGCCAACTGCGATCAGTGGGCTCCAGGTTCACCAAGAGACCTCGCTTCAATAGATACATGGAGAGTGAGTGAAGAAAACAACCAGGGTAGTCGTTGGGTCTCCATGTGCACATGTTCCCACACACGTGAACACACACCCTTGGGGGAGAACAGTAAAGAAGGGCGGGCCATGTAACTCAGAGACAGAGTGTTTGCCTAGCACGTGTGTGAAGGTCTGGGTTCAAACCTCAGTATCACTGCCTCTCCCCCCAACACACACACACACACACACACACACACACACAGAAAGAGAGAGACAGAGAGAGAGAGAGAGACATGAGAGATTTCTGCGATGCTTTGGTACCATTTCATCACATGGATGGGATGTTAGTCACTTGGTAAGTTTTTGCTATCACAAACCATCCTGCAATGACTGTCCGGGATCTCTCATCTGTGTGTGTGAACAAGTCTTCCCAGAGCCCAGGCTACCAGAGAGGTGTTGGTGCTACTTCAGTGTGACAACTGCAGCTGGCTGGTCACGAGCACAGCTTTAAGTGTGACAATCCCTTAGGCAGAATGGGAACTTGACCTTGTAACCGTTTTCTTCTATATTATTTTTGGCTAATGGTCGTTGGAATGGCAACACAAGGCGAGCGGGGCTATCCTCAACTTATGGCCTGGATAGTGGCAAAGGGGCTAACATGGGGATCTGGAGACCCAGGGAGTCTCTAGGTGACACAGAGCTAAACCCAGAACAAGGGAGAACCTTTCCCGAATGCTGGTCTCCCGGAACCACCAAGCAGACGGAGTGCCTGTCACACTAGTGCTTGCAGAAGCAGCCTATCATGAGACAGGCAGCAGGTGTATTCAGAAACACTATTGGCCACCCCCTCACCCACCTCCACTCCCCCCCCCCACCCCCCCCCACCCCCCCACCCCCCCCCCCCGCTGCAATGCCGTCAGGCTCCTGGTACTTTCTGTGGCCTCGCCTGCGAATGAGAAGCTAGATTTGCCGTGTTCTCAGATGCCGGTGTGGTGCTATTTCTAGATGGGCTTCATGGTTTTTAAAAAATATTTTTTTTTATTTATTATATATGAGTGCTTTTATCTGCAGAAGAGGGCATCAGATCACATTATAGATGGTTTTGAGCCACCATGTGGTTGCTGGGAATTGAACTCAGAACCTCTAGAAGAGCAGATGGAGCTCTTAACCACTGAGCCATCTCTCCAGCCCGGGCTTTATGTTTTTAATGTTCCCTCCGCCCTCTTCTTTCTCGATGCTCTCATTGTGCATGACGCTGCATCGTGTTTACTGAGGTCCTATTTCCTTGCAGGAGCTAGCACTGAAGGCAGAACGTAAGACTGAGAGACGCGAGTCCAAGGCTATGGGACCCTCGTCTCTGGAGTATTGACTGTCACAGGTATGGTGCACCTACCTGCACCATGTATTTCCTGCTCTGTGTTTGGACAGCTGTCTGCCTAACCACACACACACACACACACACACACACACACATTCAAGTCTAAGCTTCCATCTCCTGACCTTGGCCATCAAGGAAAAAGGGGACGCAAGCTTCCGGGTTGATAGAAAGTCTCCCCAGGAAGTGGGTCAGGATGAAGATGCCCGCTCGCCCCCCGCAGAGTCATTGTGACAAGAATAGCTTCAAGAAGGTTGGTGCATTGTGTGCTGGGGGAGGGGGAGGGGTTCATTATAGCACCGGAACCACACTCCCAGGAGGCCGCAGATGAAACGCTTGTTAGTCCACACAATAAATCAAGCTGTGAACCAACCTGGACCACTGGAGGACTTCAAATGGGACGTGTGTGTGTGTGTGTGTGTGTGTGTGTGTGTGTGTGTGTGTGACCACACCTCCCATTGTGCTTTTGCAGTGACACCATGCTGTGCCGGGTCACAGTCAACAGCAGCAGATTTTAGATGCATTAAAGACCAAGTGAAGAACCAAACCAGACCAAATTAGGAATCCTTGTCTACTAAAACAGCTAGCTTGCTTTAGCTGCTCCTGCGTGTCACCCTCAGAGGAACGTGGCTTTGAAAGTGAATTGTCCCTTCAGGAGGAAGGAGACGCCTGTATTCCTCAGACCCTATTTCCAAGGTTAGCCCCACTGTAGACAGAACCAAGCGAGACAGCAGTGAACCCACAGGGTGTCCCCAGGAGTACCCAGGGCCTTCCCGAAATCCATTCCCCTCTTTGTAGAAACAGATAGTCCCGGGTTGGGATAAGAGTGTAACCTGGTGGAAGCCAGAGGTGGCAGGCGGGAGTGGGGGGACCCCTCGGGTCACCCCCACATGTTCCACATCTACTTCTCCTCCCTTCCCTGTGGATAAGATGGCTGCCCTGCAGGTAGGTGAAACATCAGCCAGGCAGAGGTGGAAGAGCAGCAAGCCCGAAAGGCCAGAGCCTGAAAGGCTGGGGTGACAGAGGCATAGGCAGGGTGGACCATGGCCTGGGGATGACAGGAGAAACACAGTAGTGGTGTCTGTCAGCCACTTCATAGTCTCCCTGTGTTACATGCATGGAGCAGGTCTTCCCTGTCCACCTCACAGAGGGAAGAGTAAGCCAGGCTTCAGTGAAAATGACCACACATGGCATGGGGTGTTACACGTCAAAGCCACAGTACGTGATGTCCACGTGACCACACATGGCATGGGATGTTACATGTCAAAGCCACAGCACGTGATGTCCACGTGACCCACAGCAGGGCTGAGTCACCTGTGCAGTGGGCACCCTTGCTTTAATTCACCTCCCCTAGGCTTGGGAGCATTCCTTATCTCATGGTACACGGGAAAGCCTGAACAAATCGCTAGAGGCATCTAGCAATCTCACAATGTATTTTGGAGCGATCTCAAAATGTGAAAACTAAAACGGCTCTCCAGGGAGCTGGAGAGAGCGCTTTACCCGTTCAGGGGAACTGCTACTCTCAAAAAGGACCTGGGTTTGGCGCAAGTGCAGGCAACCCTCTGTAACTCCAGTTCCTAGGTATTTGACGCCCTCTTCTGGCCTCCATGAGCACTACATGCACTTGGTGCACAGACACACACATAGGTAAAACACTCATGCTCAAAAAAAAACCAAACAAAACAAATAAAAATCTTTAAAAAAAAATGGCTTCAGGACAGTGCTGTGGGCCACTTTTACTATTCAAGACAACTGTTGTTGAGTGTCCACAGCCCATGTGACTGTATTCAGGGGACTCATTGGACACAGATGTGCTGACGAGAGGCCAGCTGTCTTTGATTAAGTCAGAGATTAAGAGATATTTTTCTCAAAACTCATGAACAATGTTCTCCTCCATGACTTTTTGCAATTTAAGACGTAGAGTTGAATAAAGTATTCAAGTGTTGCGTCAGCACGCGACGGTATTGCTTTTTGCTTTCCAAGACAAATATTTTTAAAGTGCTCGGTTTTAATTTGCAACTGAATATAGGTGTAACTAACACAAACAAAAATGATTTGTGGTCCACAGTAGCTAAAAAGACTGTTTTTGTTTGTTTGTTTGTTTGTTTGAGACATGCTTACCTGTGAGACTCCAGAGACGCCTCGCCCGGATCCTGCACATGCGCACAAGCACACGTTCGCTATTCTGTGCTGTCCTTCCAGCAAAACCACCTCCTTTTTCTTTTCAACAGAACGGCTGTGCTCACCTGTGAGAATCCACCAAGGGCAGCCTGGGAACTGTTGATGCTCCCTTAGAGTTGGGTGTGAGGAGGGTCATAGGACCCTCACCTGAGTGCCCTGCTGTTTCTTCCAGCCATTTGTACGCAATTTGGGCCTAATTTGCGTGCATCCTGACAGGGCTCAGGGAGGTGCCAGTATATATAGGCTGGGGAAGGTTAAATGAAAGGGGGCTTTATCTATGCAGCTATGGAGAAGCCATCATCCTTGATGGGTAAAGACCTTTCAGTGTGATTGTTTTGGGGATCACTCATTCTCTGGTCAGTAACCCCACTCTGACCTTCCATAAGAAAGCTGAATTAACTCAGTGCTTCCCCAATGTGAGCTTTGGTGGAACAGTTAAATTGTGGGTTGTCATATTATGGGTTGTAGTCGTGACCTTAGAAGGAGTAGACATTGCCTGTGTCTCCCCAAAGCAGAAATTCTCAGAACACACACATACAAAGACACATCACACATACACATAGCACATTGATCATTTCTGATCGTCTCCTTTGTAATGATCTTTGCACAAAAGAACTTAATACAGTGTTGCCAATAGTACAGACAGCTAGAGAGAGACCCATTCTTTAAGTTACCCCCACTGAGTGGCAGTACTGCACAGTGAAAGTGTTTCTTTGACTGCAGATACTCTGGGGGGACTGGTGGGGGACTCCCCGTGTTTTTTGGACAGGGTGCATTGTGGAAAGTCTCCCTGCCTTTCTGCTCCCTCTGTGGGTCTCCTGTTAGGATTCATTCCACCCCTGTGACTAAAACCAGCTGTTACATGGGAGCAAGGACATGGAGGAAAAGATAAAACACCACCATGATGTGGGCCCCACAGATAAGTGTCAGATGCCCCAAATCAGAACACCCAAAAGTATGCTCTGTGAGCTCTGTTCACCAACCACAGCCTAAGAGTCCGGTTAAACGTTTAGCTGAACAGGCTGGAGCGATGGCTCAGTGTTCAAGAGCACTTGCTGCTCTGGCAGAAGACCTGAGTTCCTAGCAGCCACATTAGTTGGCTGACAACAACCTGTAATTTCAACCCCAAGGGATCTAATGTCCTCTTCTGGCTCCAGAGGCACTGTATACACACACACACACACACACACACACACACACACATAATGTATATATACACACATATATACATATACATACATATATACACATACACAAACACACATATACATACACATATACATTCACATACATACACTCAAACACACATATACATACACACAGAGAGACTATGGGATATAATATAAATAAATGAGGAATGTTGTTAATTAAAATAATTGAGTGGGGGCTGAAGATGATACTCGGTGGGTAAAGTATTTGCCTAGCATGCACAAAGCCCTGAGCTCAGTCCCTAGCATGGAATAAATCAATTATGGTAGGCACAACCCCAGATACTAGGGAGACAGAGGCAGGAGGACCAGGAGCTCAAGAGCATTGCCAGCTACATTGTGAGTTTGAGATCAGCCTGGGCTACGCAAGACCCTGTCTCAATAATGATGATGATGATGATAATAAAAGTGAAATGAGAACTTGGAGTAAACAAACATATGCATTAGGTGAAAACAAAAAGGGTTATAAATATACCAAACAAATACATCCATGAACATTTTTAGAATAAAGTGCTCACCAGCGAGGATTCCCAAGCATGTTGTGGAAGCATTTAGAAAGAGAAGATTAAGCCAGGTGTGGTGGTGCACGCCTTTAATCCAGCACTCAGGAGGCAGAGGCAGGTGGATCACTGTGAGTTCGAGGCCAGCCTGGTCTACAAAGCGAGTCTAAGACAGCCGAGGCTAACACAGAGAAACTATCTGAAAAAACCGAGAGAGAGAGAGAGAGAGAGAGAGAGAGAGAGAGAGAGAGAGGATTAACATGTCCCTTTTTTTCTCTTTAAAGATTTTATTTTATTTTATTTTTAACTCTCTTTTTAAAAATTATATTCAGATTACATCGCTATTGTTATCCTTTCCCTTGTATCTTCCTGCTCCTACCCTCCCTCCCTCCCTCTTTCTCCCAATTCCCCTCCCCTAGACCTCTGACAGAAGGGGACCTCCTCCCCCATCATATGATGACAGACCTATCAGGTCTCATCCAGATAGCCTGCTTACTCTTCCTCTGTGTGCCCCTAAGCCTCCTCACAGAGGGGAAGTGCTCAAATAGGGGGCACCAGAGTCCATGTCAGAGGTAGTCCCTGCTCTCCCCACAACCATGGAGAATGAGCTGTCCATTGGCTAGATCTGAATAGCAGGGGGTCTGGGTTTACTGCGTGCATTGTCCTTGGTTGGTACAGCAGTTTGTGCACCACCACCACCACCACCACCATCACCACCCCGGGTCCAGATCCGCTGGCCTTGATGGTCTCCTTGTGGGGCTTCTGAACCCTCCAGGTACCTTCCATCCCATCATTTTTCTATACCACTCTCACCTGGAGTCCAACTCTCTCTGTGTGTGTATGTATGGGAGCACACGTGTGAGTGAGCACATGCGTGTGAGTAGCACAGAACGCATGTGGAGGTCAGAGGACAACATTTAGGAATAGGTTCTCTCCTTCTACCACGTGGGTCCTGAAATCCACTTCGGGTGGTCAGGCTCAGTGGCCAGCACTTACACCCACCGAGCTACCTCCTCAGCCCTGGTTGATGATCCCTTTAGGACTTGTAAAAATCCTAAAGCCCTCAGAGCTACCCAAATAACTTATTAAGTCAGACGCACTTTAAAGTACAGTGCCCACGATATAAACGTGTGTGTCATATCTGTCACCTGACCAAAATTTAAATTCCTCTTCAAAGGTCACACGTGAGGATAATAAGATATCAAAAGGAATAGTGAGGAATTGCCACATCTGTCCACAGGGCCGGGGACAGACAATTGACAAAATCAAGGCTGTTGAGTGAAGAAAGGCAGAACCTGTATTGCCAAATAATCAAGAGGCCACAGAGCTGAGGTCATTAAAATGGCACTATTGATGCGGGGATAAAATTATAATGGGTTATTGAATAGAAGATCTAAGGAGGGAATAAATGTATTTGGCACACGCAAACATTTCAGCTTATTAGAGAGAGTAATGTGGAAATGTTACGGTGCTACTCCCAGGGCAGAAATCAAGTTATACTTTCTGTAAGTAAGGGCAACAAAGGATTGAAATTTTGTTTTAAAATTATTTTGAATTAATTTTTTAAAAAGTGTGTGTGTGGGGCTGGAGAGATGGCTCAGTGGTTAAGGGCACCGTCTGCTCTTTCAGAGGTCCTGAGTTCAATTCCCAGCAACCACATCATGGCTCACACCATATATAATGTGATCTGATGCTCTCTTCTGCAGATAAAGCACTTGTACACAATAAATAAGTAAATCTTTAAAAAAAAAAGTGTGTGTGTGTGTGTGTGTGTGTGTGTGTGTGTGTGTGTACATGTGGACATGCAATAACCCATACAGGCATGTTGGACCAGGAGCTTGGTCTCCATCTACTGTGGGTTTACAGGATTGAACTGAGGTTGCCTGGCTTGTGCAGCACCCACCTCTACCCACTGAGCCTTCTTTCTGTTGGCCCTTAGCAATGTTTTAAACACAAATGAAGACCAGGGGATATATGTCAGTGGTAGAAAGTCTCCTAAGGCCAAACCAGCATCAATTGTGTGTGTGTGTGTGTGTGTGTGTGTGTGTGTGTGTGTGTGTGTGTGTGTATGTGTGTGTATGTAAGAACTGAGAAAATATTTCATCACTTCAGGCATTCATATGTGAGCGTGTTGATAAAATTAACATAAGAACCAACTGGCTGACTTAAGGACATAAAAACTAAAATTCATTCTCTATGAAACAGACCTTTCTCAGAGCTGAGGCAATGAGGCCCTGGGTTTGGCCTCCAGCACCGCAAATCAAATAGAATCAGACACTGAAGAAAATAAAAAAGACAGGCAGCAAACTACAAAAGGGACTTAGGATGCAGAGACCAGGGCCTAAAAAAGGTGATGTGCTCCCTGTTTCATTGTGTTTTGAGAGAGTATCTCATTCTTAACTCAGGCTGGCCACAAGCTGTCAGTAATCCTCCTGCCTCACATTCTCAAGGGCTGGGGTTACAGGTGTGCACTACCGCACCCAGCTAAATTGCTGCTATGCGTCACTTTTATTAGCTCATATGGTAAGCACCTCGGAAGAAAACAAAGCAAAAGTCAGAGAGAGTTGCAACAGAAAGCAGGGGTGATGCAGGGAGAGGGTGCTCATCCTCTGTTCTGATGAAGCCTTGCACACTGAAATCAAAGTGAGGTATTGATGCTGCCAGGAACGGGGCACACACAGCTAGCTAAGACCTGATGCTGACAGGCTGTGGGACGGAAGTATTCCCATGTACCCCGTGTGCCACAGGGGAGGGTGTCAGCTGGGTCACCTTCCTGCAGGGCAACTCAACAGGTGCATCCAGAGCATTCAGGCTCAGATCCTGTGGCCCCAGATTCCACTTAGGAACACCCCCAAATGCCTGTGACAGCTGCATGGGGAGCAAAACCCTGTGTATTTGTAGGAAAGCGTGCACAGTCGTATAGAGCCACTCATAAGCACATCCATAGGCGTGCATACATGTACGTGTATGCACACACAGAGACTCACACATGCACCCACACATAGCGGCATTCACACACACACACACACACACACATTTATAAACATACAGGCACTCATACACAAACATACACACAGGCATGAATACACACACATATATACAAAAGCACTCATACACCCATAGACGTTCTTATACATACACACAGACACATAGACACACACAAACACACACATAGAGCATACACAGGCACAAACACACACACATACATATACTCAAGCACTTATAGAGACACAGGCATTCATATACACACACAGACACTTGCAGAAACACACACATAGACAAATACAAACACATACACACAAGTGCACACACACACACCACAGACACACACATACATGCCACAGTTCACATGGGGAGATCAGAGGACAAGCTACAGGAGTCAGTTCTCTCCTTCTACCACGTGGGTCTCAGGGATTTGAACTCAGGTCGTCAGACTTGCTGGCAAACACCTGCTGATCTGTCTTACGAGCTCAAAAGCCAATTAAACTAATAATGTTCAAACACATGCTCTGTAATTGGCAGGGAATAGTGTCAAGCAGAGAGGTTCTAAAGCAGAATCACTCGTAAACTCCTGGTGAGGGCCTGGATAAATGGCTCAGCATTTAAGAGAGCTTGCTGCTCTCCCAGGGCACCAAGAGTTCGGATCCACACCAGAGTTCAGACCCGCATCATGTGGCTCACACCTGCTTGCAATTCCAGCTCCAGAGAACCAATTCCTTTGTCTGGCCTCTGCTGTCTTAGCCGAGAGGCCTAGAAAGTGTGGAGGGTGGAGGGTGGGGGGTAGGGGGTGGGAGGGGGGGGCGAGGCTCCAGAGAACAGCTGATCCTGATACAGATGAAGTTATTGCTCATCTCGCCCACCCAGGCAGCACCGAGCAATGCCCTGGTCATCTAGGCTGGAGTTGCAATGTCCCTTGGTTTTCAGAAGCAGATAGCACCCCCAGCACTGAGAAGAAAAAAAAAAAATCCTCAGGTAACCAGCTGGAGTTGGGTGACCTGTGGAGAGCTGCACTTCAAATATTTACTCACAGGGACTTTCCTGCCCTCTACAACGTTCTCCTGGGATGCTGGTGGACGGAGTGACAGGCCTCAGCTTTTCCCACAATCAGACAAGGCTTCTTCTAAATCAAGTCTGTTTTCCCAGAAGCCTCTGCGGCCTTCAACCCAGAGACCCTAATCACAGGAATTTGACCTGAGGAATTTCTGTACAGAGACCTCACGCCTCTTCTCATTTTCCAAACTGTGTGTCAAATAAGAGAAACGCAAACTCTCTAGGGTCATCGATATCTGAGCACATAAATGGGGTGATTTTTACCCTTTTGTTTTATTTTTAGCTACATTTTTTTTAAAGGCTTAATTTTATAGCGCTGTAGAAAGCTTTATACGGAAAATAAATTGTGGTGGCTTCAAAAATATTTTGTTAAACGAGTCTGTCCTTTAACTTGTTTGAATTGTTTTCTTTTGGTGATTCTCCCCCCAAAGCCCCTCACTGTGAATAAAGACACAGGAACTGGGGTGAGTGGACTTGCTGACATTGAGATTTGTACAGGGCACAGAGTGTGGGAATCAAAGTTGTCCTCAAGTGCCAGAACTTGCCTGGGACGCTCTTGGGAAGGCCTGGGAAGGAGGCCTGACTCTCATGGAGGATGTTGGGTTCCCCCAATACATTTTATTCTGAGCTTTTAAACATCCCTCTATCTTTGAAGTCCATGGAGAGCTGCTGTTCAAGGAGGTCCTAGGCTCACCCAACCGAGCCCACTGAGCAGGTCTGGGTAAGAGTAACAGATGACAGGCCGGAGCTCAGTGTCCCAAGTCTAGAGACCATCAGGTCCCAAGTCAGCTGAATGAAAGCCCATGGCTTTTTACCAGTGTGCCGTAGAACTCAGTCCTCCAGGCAAAGCAGCGGCCATCTTCAGTGGTGGGTGCTTGCAAGAGATGACCTGTTAATGCCCCACAACAAAGGAGTGGGTGGGGAGGGTCGTTGCCCCTGAGATTGCAGCAGGCCCCTTGTAGCACTGAACGGTGGTATCCACTGGGGAAGACTTGGCTATGCACCTGAGAAGAAACCATCACCCAGACCCACTGCAGACCTTCCAGTGAGACTCGCTTTGGGGGTCACCCAATGCTCTGTAAGTAAGCCCAATAAACTCACTGGTGTCCCAGGGTGGAGCTCTGACGGACCAGGATTTCACGTTGTTAGGACCTTGGGGAGAGGAGGTTGTCGTATGTCTTTTCAAAGGAGGGACTCTTGCAACATAGGATCACGGTTTAATTATTAATGAATTAAATTAGCTCCTGCATCCAGAACACAGGTTAGCCGGTGTTTGTTTCTCTTAGTGATACTCTCCGTCAAAGCCACACAAACTGAAATAAAAGTGAAATGCTATCATCGGTACCATCAAGAATGGAGCAGAGGGGGCTGGGGAGACGGCTCAGTAGGTAAGAGCACTGGCTGCTCTTGAAGAGGACCCGGGTTCAATTCCCAGTGCAAGCTCACAAGCAATGCCATTCTCTGACTCCCACGGACAGGGTATATACATGATATCCATAGATACATACATGAAGGGAAAACATATACATAAATAATTTGTAAAAAAAAAATTTTAATGAATGGGCAGAGCTAGCTTGGCCCTGATGCTGAGGTATACGAAGAGGCTGTTTGCAGAGCTCTCTGTCTTGAGGACGCACACCCCTGCAAAGAATTCCGAGGGAAAGCATTCTTTGCCCTACAGTATAAACTTAGCGTGCAGTTGTCCTTTGGATGTCGGCGTTTGCCACGCTAACTCCTCTTGGATGCTCATATGGAAAAGACTCGTTCCTTAAAAATAGATTTCTGGCACCTGGGCCCTTCCGGCATGCTAAGCGTGTTATTAGCTGGCTATTAGGTAACAGAGCTCCGGTCAGAGAGGAAATTTCTGCTGCAAAGCCTTGAGACCTAAGCCTGGGCTCTGTGCATAGGGACCGTCACTTGGCCTGAAGCCAGGGTCAGTTTCTGGAATCCTGTTTTCTGCACTTGTAAAAGTGGCTTGAAGGTCAAAGCCCTCAGCTGACTCCTGCTTGCTTGCAGTCCACACTGGCCCTAAGAACGCTCCACCCCCAAACTTCATCCACTTCCCCCCCCCCCACCCCCGCATCTACATCCACAAGAGCAGAGGGGCTGCACCCCCTGTCCCACCCACCACAGTAGAAGGCCTGCCTTCAGAGGAGATAGGCTTGCTGGGACTCTGCTGTCCCAAGGACGCTCTTCAATCTGACTTTCCTAGAGTCAGCTGCACTCCCCAGCTCCACCCAAGCTGGATGTCTATTCCAGCTTGTTAAACTCAACCACCCTCTGCAGAGGCCCAGGAGCACAGGCCAGTAAGGGCAAATGGAAGGGACAATGGGAGACGACACAGATGCCTCCTCATGGACCCCAGAGGGGCGTGCGACAGGTAGGATGCCAGCGGTTCAGGAGTCAGTTTGAACTGACTCGACCATAGCCACAGTTTCCTAGGGTTCCCAACGCTACCCTGATATTATTGGTGCCAGTCAATTGGGTGTTTGTGTTGCTAAGAAAATACCAGTATCAGTCTGGTCTGGCTTTGGGGGTCTCCTCCTCCTTTATGCTTGCTCTGGGAGAGAGAGCCGATCGCTAAAGACAGGGCCCTGGCTATGCCTAGGTTGTCACTGTGTTTGGCTTGGTTAGCTGGCCTGTCTCATTCAGGACTCTGAGAAAACCTGAGTGTAGGTCCCCTGAGTACAGGGACAAAAAAATCACAACCTACCACAGAGCTCCTGCTAGCCAGTGCTGTGCTCCAGCCTCCTGCTGGCCTTCAGAGGCCACATAAGAAGCTGGGTGTGGGGCACACCCTTGTGATCTTATAATCCCATTGATGGGAAGATGGCAGGTGGAGATAAGTCATGGCTAGAGCTCCGTGGCCAGCCAGCCAGCCAGCCAGCCAGTCTAGTCTACATAGCCAAGCTCCAGGCCAATGAGTGACCTCGTCTTAAATAAAAGGTGAAAGGTACCTGAGGGATGATCTCCAAGGCTGTCCTCTGACTCCCACACTCCACACGCAGGAATGTACACGAGCTCTCAACACTACACACACACACACACACACACACACACACACACACACACACACACACCTCTGTTGAGGATATCTGGCCCGCATCTATCGCTTGACACCTAGGATACCTGTCTGACATTCCTGGCAAAGGACTGTTCTCAGCAAGAAGCCCAAGACATGTAACCATTTATGTACTTATTTATTTTTATGGTTACGGTAAAAAAAAAAAAAGAGACTTCTAAAGACCCCAGGATGGGTCCTGACATCCTTGTTTCTGATTGCTTGGACACTGGCCGGTCAACATCTTCTCAGGACACTTTTGTTGGGCATCGGTAGTAAAGGTGCTGGGACTGAAGCTCAGGGGACTTGGTGGCAGCCACATTCCAGAAACAGTTGGCAAACTTTTGAAGTCCATATTTTGTTACGGGTCATGAGCAGCTGCTTCGGTCTACCCATCCCCCTGTGCTGGAGTTAGCAGTGGGAGAGGAGGAGGGTGGGGCTCAAGGGTAGCCGGCAGTGGGTTGCTTTTGTTTTTCAAATATCTCACAGAGAGAGAGAGAGAGAGAGAGAGAGAGAGAGAGAGAGAGAGAGAGAGAGAGAGAGAGAGAGACTTTCTCGGGCAAGCACAATATGAGTACAGGTGCCTGTAAAGGCCAAAAGAAGGTTTCTTATCCCTAGGAGCTGGAATTACAAGCAGCCTGACTGACATAGGAGCTTAGAACCAAATCAGGTCCTCTGAAAGAGCAGTCCTAGCTCTTAATCACTGAGCCATTTCTCCAGGCCCATTGCTGTGTCTTTTCTACCTGTTCTACCCTCCCTCAGCCCTCTGAGACACAACACACACACACACACACACACACACACACACACACACACACACACACACCCCTTTCCCCTTTCCCCTTGGCTTTATTGAAGAAGGTCTGCCTCCCTGACTGGCACACTCATCCCTGTGACTCTGTGGCCTTTAAACTCATCAGCCAATCACCCACAAAAGGGAAGAGGGGAGGCAAAAGGGAGGAGAGATGGCCTGCCTATCAGTGCCTTCATAGCCACACACCCCTCCTTCTTACGTGTGTGTGTGTGTGTGTGTGTGTGTGTGTGTGTGTGTGTGTGTGTGTGTGTGGCCAGTTACACTTCCCAGTGTTGACATGAGCCTTCTGAAGACAAATACAGGCTGGCCCATACAATGCATACCCCAAGGCTCTACAGTTTCATTTTGCTTTAGACGCAAATAATGCCACAATGCCATTCTCAGCTTTTATATAACAGGTACAAAGATCCACTGAAAATCCAAAAGGACCCTATTTCCAAACAGCAAAGTTTTCATCTGTTAACCACCAGGGCAAAGACCTTGAATGTGTGCCCATGGTTTGACCCCCACTCAGTGTTATTTAGTCATTAAGATGAGAGAGGAAAACAAGAGAAAGCCATGGCTTATAGATGGAGGGACAGAGAGAGAGAGAGAGAGAGAGAGAGAGAGAGAGAGAGAGAGAGAGAGAGAGAGAGAGAGAGAGAGAGACAGGAGGTTGAAGGCCTTGAGATTTGAAGTTTAGAGTAGGGGTGAGGAGAGAGGAGGGCAAAGATATATTCTGAGCTGGCAAAATGACTCACCAAATAGAGTTTGCCACAAACCCTTGCCACCTTCTGCAAATTGTCCTCTGACCTCCACGCTGTCCATGTGCTGTAAGAGAGAGATTACAGAAACACAGCAAATAAATAAACATAATCTTTTTTTTTTTTTTTTAATGTTTATCCAGGTGTGATAGCACATACCATTTATCCCAGGGCTGGGACAGAGGCAGGCAGAGGCAAGTGGCTCTTTATGAGTTCCAGGCCAGCTTGGTCTATATATCAAGTTCTAGGCCAGACAGGACTACACAGTGAGACTCCACCTAAAAAAAAAAAAAAAAGTTCACTGTTAAAATGTTGTATTCTTCCCAGCACTTGGGGAGTCAGAAACAGGCAGATCTCTGTGAGTTTGAGGTTTGAGGGCAGCTTGGTCTACAAATAAAGTCCAGGACAGCCTCGGCTGCACAGAGAGACCCTGTCTCAAAAAAAAAACCCAAAACAACAACAACAGTTGTATTTTAAAATTACCATTTAAAATCAAAAGATGTATTCTAGACACAGGAAGAGGAAGAGCTGACTGAGTGCTCTGAGGCTTTGGGGGAATGCATGAGGATTACCCTCTTGAGAGTGAGGGGCCTGGTAGGTTTTAGGGCCCTTGAAAGCAAGGAGAGCTGAGACTGCCAGCCACCAGGTGGGCTGGGAGGAGCCACCGAAGCAAACCGCTGCTCAACTGGGTAGAAGCATACAGCTTTCTGTCCCAGCCAGGCTATCCCAGGAGAAAATGAACTCTCCCCTCCTGTTAGTTATATTTGGGAAATTCCCTCCTTGGAACAATCCATTCTCCAGATCAAACGAACCTACCATCCAAGTGGATTAAAGCATCAACCTAGAGAGAAATGGAAACACATGTCCGCACGCAAGCACGCACACAGATGTTTGCAACAGCTCTGCTCCGACAGTCCAAACAGGAAGATGGCTAAAGTGCCTCTGTGGCTGAGTAGATACAATGGGGTCCCTCTACATAACCAGTGGGATCTGACCACTAAAAAGCAGTGGCGTTTCTGACACCTACTGTGGTAGAGACAACTCTTGGAAATGTCATTTTACATGGACAAAGCCAGTCTCAAAGAAACTTCAGCCCAGTAATGCAGATCTGCAGGGATGGGAAGATTAGAGGTTGCAGTGGGGGTTGGGGGTGGTGGTGGTGGAAGTGGTGAGTCATGTGATGCGGGGCTTGGAAGCCAACTATGGAAAGCTTTAGGGTTTTCTCTCTCTTTGAGGCACTATAAATGTCCCACAGTGGGGATTCGATGGGTGGCTCAATGGGAAAAGTGCTTGCTATGCAAGTTTGAGAACAGGATACCCCCCCCAAATCAACTGATAGGGGTTGAAGAGACTCAGATGTTAAAAGCATTTGCTGCTCTTATAGAGGACCTGAATTCAGTTCCCAGCATCCGCATCAAGTGGCTTATAACCACCTCCCTAAGACCAGCTTCAGGGGATATGGTACCCTCTTCCGACTTCTGAGAGCATCCGCACTTATGTGCACATAACCACATACAAACGTGTACACGTAACTGACAAATAATTTTTAAAAATAGATCTTGAAAAGGCAGGGCATGGTGATGGCCGTAATCGCAGTACTTGGGTGGGCAGATCCCTGAGACCTTCTGGCCAGTCAGTCTAGCCAAATTGGTGGGCTCCAGGCCAAGTGAGAGACTCCAGCACTTCGGAGATAGAGGCAGGAGGATCTCTTTAAGTTAGTTCAAGGCCAGCCTGTTCTGCATAGCGACTTCCAGACCTACCTGCCAAGGCTACAAACTGAGTCCTTATCTCAGAAAAAACAAAACGAAACAAACCAGGGTAGAGGATAAATCAATAGTTGTGGAAGATACCCATGGCTGAACCACTTGCACATATGTGGGCACACGAGGACATGTGTACTCACACACAGCCACCAACCATGTCCTCCAGTGGATTGTGGCTACCGTTGCATGATTCTGTACATATAGCATAAGCCATCCAGGTGCAGCACAGGCCCCAAGACAGCAAGCACATAGAAATGCAAGCCACTTGGGCCAGAAGCCTTGAAATAACCAGATGGGGAAAGACTGAATGTAAGGAAGCTTCTAGAAGGCAGTGCGTTCAGGCGACACCAGAGGACCCACTCACTCCCTTGCACCTCCTCCTCATTCTCTCTGAACTTCTTGGCAGAGATTTCCTCCCATTTGTCCCCGTGTCTAATAAAAAGAGCCCCTCCCCCCTCCCCCCCCCCCCCCACCCACCACCACAATACTTGCTCACTGAGCCCTGGGGGTTTTAGACTTTCACACTAGCAGGCTAGGAAGTCAACAGAATTCCAGTACTAGCTGGTGACCCTGCATATGTCAGTGTGTCATTTCTCAGGAGCCATCCACCCTGTTCGAGATAGGATCTTTCTCTAAGACCTGGGACTTGCTGATTCAGTGAGGCTGTCTGGTCACTGGGCCCAGAGATCTCCCTGACTCCGCCTCCTCCGTTCTGCCGCTACAGATGTGGTACCCTCTCGCAACATGCTTTTTAAACGTAGGTTCTGCAGCTCAAACTCAGGTCCTTGAGGTTGCATGGTAAGTGCTTTACCATCTCTCCAGACCCGCCTTTGTTTTGTTTAACCCCACCACCACCACCACCACGTTCCCCTTCCTGTGCGATTGGGGCAGTGTGTATTTCTGTGGGCACCTGAAGGGTATGACCTTAAACACAGGTGTCAGCTTTTCTGTGCCCTGCCTAGCACCAGATGCTCACCAGGGTCTGGGTGGGTGATTTAGGTAGTGGACCATGAGTAGATGAATCAGATTAAACACATCCTTCAGAGGTCCTGCATTGGTACCCATAGGGCACTACCATATTGGTGCCATCATATCCTAGGGAGGGATGATATTAAGAGCCAGGAACTTTGTGTGTGTGGTGGGTTGATTGAATGCGGCCCCCTCATAGGATCATAGGGAGTGGCACTATTAGGAGGTGTGGCCTTGGAGGAGGTGTGTCAGTGGGGGGCCGTCTTTGAGGTTTCAAAAAGCTCAAGCCAAGGCCCATTGTCATTTGTAGTGGATATAAACATGTTTTTGTTTTGATCCCAAGTGTGAGATGGGTATTGGATGTAAACATGTTTTTGTTTTGATCCCAAGTGTGGGATGGGAAACAGACTTCTGAGAGAACAGGTGATGTTTAACCACTTAGAAGTCGAACCACTTTTGGGGGGGCAGGGGTGGGAGGGTGCTTTGTGTTTGCCAGCTGAAACACATCCTTGTACAGACTCTGAGAGGAGATATATATATATGTGAGCCCAAAACAGGAGGTTGGGGCTTTTTGGGTCTTGGTATTGTTTGGCTGTTCATCGCTCCACTTCGAGAGACCGCTCCAGGGAAGACTTTGAGGCTCCAGGCTCCAGCTGCTGTTCCAGATTCCAGCAGCAGCAACTTTGGTGGAATTGCTGGTCTGCTGAATCCTGCCGACTAGGCTAGGGGAAATCGCTCCCAGGAACTGAATTCAACAAGGTCTACTTCTCCTGTTCCCATAAACCTCCTTTCTCTCCCATCTAGGGTAGGTGGATGGAAGGGAGGTAGGAGCATTTAAAGAACCCCAAATAAAGTTGTTTGGAAAAGGTGAAGCCTACCGTCACTCTCTCTTCCTGCTGCCTGCCAGTCAGATGTAGAACTCTCTGCTCCTCCAGCATCATGTCTGCCTGCATGCCAGTGTGCTTCCTGCCGTGAGGACAATGGGATAGATAGACCTCTGAACTGTAAGCCAGCCCCAATTAAATGTTTTCCTTTATAAGAGTTGCCATGGTTACGGTGTCTCTTCACAGCAACAGAAACTCTAACTAAGACAGCGGGTGACTTAATTTAGATGAGGCCATAGATAGGGCTGGTGGCCTTACATGAAGAGGAAGGTACCCAAGCTCTCCACACCTTTGATACCAAGGGAAGGCAACCTGAGCCTGTGAGGGGAGAGGACTGCCAGAAGTCACCACGGCCACAGCTGCGGCTAGGACTCCACTTCCATGCCTGGGAGGAGGGCAGCCGTGCCTGCTGTGTTTGTCTTTGTACTTTGTGGTCTTTGTGATGGCTGCCTGAGTGGGCAGGACAGAATATCTCCCTGGAGGGAATTTAAATGAAGAACATTCCATAGACATGTACCTATAGTCATGGGAGCCACAGTGGACAGTGAACCCAAGAACACAACACAGTCAAGCCCCAAGACAACACCGCCCCCCAATATTGAGGGACGCACCCCACCCATTAATAGCTCCTAAAGATGAGTCGCCATTGCCAATGGGGAGCTGGGAAGACATTAGACTGCATCCAGGCCTGCCTGGGAGGGATAGGGTTGTGTGTGTCATGTGTGTGCCCTGGGGGTACACCCTCCTGGGTCCCACTGCTGAGATCTCCCAGTCAGGAAAGGCTTTGGAGACTGAGTGTGTTGAGCCAGGATGCCAGAGTAGGAAGGAGGAAGGAGGCGAGCGGATCTGAGGAGGCACAGAGAAGGAGCTGCACAGAGCTTGGGAGACCCTTCTGATATCTAAAGAGGGAGCTGTTGATGCTGGGGGGGCTCCTGTCATTGTACACTTACAGCACAACACAAACAGGCTGCGTGGTTGGTACTCAGTAACTATCATTTTAGTGATTGCCCGTGAGCTCCGGTCTCCGTTTCACCACCTCCTAGTGTCTTGGTCAGCTTTCTGCTGCTGTAACAGAATACCAGAAGCTGGGCTTCTTGCTGTGCCATCTCAAGGTTTCATGAGGTAAAAGAGAAAGAAAGAGTGCGGGCCAGCTTGCTTTGGTGACAAATCTGTTCTGTGGTTATAACCAGTTCCCATGATAGCCACCATGAGCAGTTCATTCAGACCTTGTGGGTCACCTTTGACAGCCGAGACCTCCTAAAGAACAACATGACAACAGGGCCAGAGTCCTTGGAGCCGCGCCCTTCCTAAAGGTCCCAGCTGCCAACATGGCTGCATAGTCACAAAGCCCCCTCCCCCCCCATTGTGAGTTCTGGCAGACACATTTCGACTATGGCAATGACATCCCCGTGAACAGAAACTGGACCCTGAGCATGTCACTCTCTCACCGTCTCCACATGGAAGAACCCGGATGGACGGGTGCCAACAACTTTTCCTATCCTGCCCCGTGTCCACTCAGGAGGGGCGGCTCCTAAATCAGTAGGTGGAATGGCCTAAGATACAGTCACTGCAGGGTGGAAGTGATGGGGTCTCCTGGTGCGGCCGCTGCATTCCTACAGCTCCACCGTTTGGCTTAGACCCTGCTACACTTTCTAAGCGACCTCAGGAGCCAAGAAATTGAAGCATGGATGTACGCACTCGCCCCCCGCCCCCCATTTCACCTGCCATAGTGTTTAAAGTTTTCCTCAAGGGGAATCCAGAAAGAGAGTAAGGCTGAGAAGGGGAGAGAAGAGGGAAGGGAGAGAGGAAGGAGAAGGGGGAAAGAAGGAAGGAAAGAAAGAAAGAAATAGAGGGTGAGGAAGGGAGGGGGAGAGGGGAGAGATGAGGGAAGAGGAACAAGAGGGAAGCAGAGGGGGTGGGATGAAAGGGGATGAGGGAGGAAGGAGACAGAGGACGAGAGGAAGGGAAGGGGGAGGAGAAGAGAGCGGAAGGGGAACCAGAGAGGAAGGGCAAGGAGAAGACAGTGGGGCGAGGAGGGAGGCAGAGAAGGGGAAGGGATGGGACAGGATGGGGAGACAAGGAAGAGGAAGTGAGAAAGAGATGGAGAGAGTGACACAGAAAGAAAGGAGGGAGGGAAAGAGGAAGGAGAAGATAGATGCAGAAGGGGAGGGAACTAACACAAAGGAGGGACAGGGGAGAGGGAGGGGAGGCACAGTAGGGTGACCTGTCTATGGTCCCCAATCTGTCAGCTCCTGCCCCTGGCGAGGTGGCCTTCTGCACGTCTGGAAGCTTTGGTTTTATATCTGCTTACTTCCCGAGTACTTAGCTTTCCCCACTCCCCCGGCCCTGCAACTTCCTCGGGTTAAAGAACCCACTTTGTCGGATGTGGAGCCTGCTGCCCCCTGCCCTCTGCCCTCTGCCCTCTGCCCTCTGCCCTCTGCCCTCTGGCCCCTGCCCCCTGCCAAGGCTATGAGGTATAAGAATCTTGGGAACAGGTGAAAGCAGGCCTGCCAGGCCCCCACCGCCAGTACAAGGCTGGCTTTAATGAACTCTGCACTTCCTGGAGCCTTCATCTAAATCAGAAACATCCGAACACCATAGAAGCTCTGGTCTTTTCTTTGAAATTGCAATTGAAACCAACAGAAAAACAAGAATGTATGGTGTTCCCATTGAAGGCCATCTCCCAAGAAGAAAACAATAAAAACAAAACAAAAAAACAAAATAAACCTCGGGGCTTGTTAAATTAGAATGTACCCTGCCTACATTTCATCTGTCATTTATTTAAAAACAAGTGTGCTCCGCAAAGCCCAGAGTTGCTACTGACATAGGACACAGGTACGTCCAATGTGTAGGGACTTGGTTTTTCAAAGGATTTCAGGCCTGGCGTCCTGCCAAGACCTGTTCTGACAGGATCCCTCCCCAGAAGTGACAGTCTGCGGATCTGCTGGGGAAATTCAATCCTTATGTTCTGGTTCCTCCCAGCTTAACTCATGCAAGGTTGCCTGGCAAGAGGCATTTGATGTTGGAGCCTCTGAGCCCTTTTTATGAGGCCTTTTAAACGCGCCCCCCCACCCCTGTTGAAACAGGAAGCCAGGTTCTTCCAGAAATAAACACACTGGGCCACAGAGAGTGTCGCCCTCCCTGCCCACTGGCCTAGCGGCAGGTCCTCAAGTCCCCAGTTTTCAATGGCTGCCACTGACAGCATATAAGGCAGCTTCCCTCCCCCCCCCCCCAAAGGGTCAGCTGGAAGCAGGCTGTCCATTTGGAGAAGAAGTTGAGCATCTTTGCTAAGGGGAGTAGCTGGGACATGGACCAGGAGAGGAGGGAGCAGCTTTGTCTTCTCTCTGGACATGGGGCTCTCTGTCTTTTTCAGGGAGAACTGGCAAAGCATAAGGCCCATTCCATCCTTATGATGCCCACTGTCGGGAGCAGGGGGACGGGAGGGGGTGGGGAGGGGAGGGGGGTGTCTGGGTATCCAGGGACCTGGCCACCAGGGGAGGTTCCAGGTGGTGGGAGAAAGAGAAGGAAAGCAGGAAAGGAAGGGAGAAAAGGAGGAGGGGGAAGAGAGAAAACATGACGCAAGAGTGCCCTTGCAGCTGTTACCGGGACAGTCAGAAGGAAGTGACAAGTTCAATTCGTGCCAGGCCCTGTGACTCACTAGCTCCTGAGAAGATGAAGGAGTCCCTTTTAGAACCCTGGAACAGATCTGCATGGTGCCCTGGGGAGCTGCCTCCCCAGCTTCCCTTCTACCCCTCAAACCACTCCCGTGCTGCCATCCCCCCCCCCCACCCGCAAAGCACAGCATTGGGTACTATGGTCACTTGACCATGTCATGTCTCCTCATAGATAGGAACTTGGAAACCCATCTCTGAAGCTCAAGATGAGACACACACACACACACACACACACACACACACACACACACACACACTGCCCTGCAGTTGTCAGGACACCAAAGAAGACAGTGTCACTGTCCACCAGCCATCTGAGATGTGCTCTATTTTAGGCTCAGGTCCCAGGCCCACATAGGACACAGCTCTAGGCGGAACAAGGTAGACGTGGGTTCAGAACGCCGTTACCATGGAGACCCTACACAGCAAGGGAGACGTGTCACTGGGTCAGCCCCGAGGTCCTGCCACAGGGCCACAGATGTGCCACGGATGGAGTCAAAGAACTCCAAAGTTGAGGAGCCTACAATATACAGTCTCCTTCGAATTCAGGCAGCCATGAATCTGAACTCAAAACTACCAGAATTCTAAAAGTTGCGAAGGTAGACCACGCCTGCTATCCCTTGCTGGCCTGTTTCAAAGAACACACTTGAAAGGCAGAGAGTGCCATCACCCTCCACAGTGTGACTCAAGTCCTTTCTTTGGCCAGACCCCTCTCAAAGGAGAGGCAGCAGATACTTGGGAAGTGGGACACTCCACGGAGTGTGAAGGACGCAGCAGGTGTCAGAGCTTCCTGTAAATCACCACGATAAGCAAAACAAGCCAGGTGAGCATGTATTCCTCATCTTCTCCCTTGTGGTATGTAGATCTAGATCTTTCTTTCTTCCTTCCTTCCTTCCTTCCTTTCTTTCTGTCTCTCTTACTTCCCCCCAAAAGATTTACTAGCATATATTAATTGTACATAATAATGGGCTTCATTATGACATTTTCACGCACATATATAATGTACTTTGATCATATTCTCCTCAAGTACCCTTTCTTATTCCCCTCCTCCTGTAGATCTTTTTAAACAACACCTCCTTTCTGCCTCGGCTACTTTTCTTTTTCTTTCTTTATTTTTTCTACTTTTTTCTTTCTCTCTCTCTCTTTCCTTCTTCCTTCCTACCTTCCTTTCATCCTTTCTTCTGTTTCCTTTGTAACTCAGTGAACTTAATTAGGTTTGCTCACAGGACCATGGGGGGGTGGGGGTGGGGAGAGAAACTCATGAGGTCCCAACCCTTCCCAAGTATCCACATCTTACCATATGCACACACTTGCACGAACACACACACACACACACACACACACACACACACACACACACGAGATGAAAGTTGAAAGGGAACTGGCAGAGAAGAGAGGTCTGAGTGAGGGGGAGGGGGACAGAAGAGGTAATGGGAGACATATGGCACAAACGCAGAAGGAGGAACTTCCCAGGGAAGGGAGGGAGGGGACCAGGGAAGGGTGAGCAGGAGCAAGCAGGGGAGGACTGAATAAGAACAGTGGGATGGCACACAGGTACGAAACCGCCACACCGAGACCCGCTGCTGGCATATGCTAAGTAAAAACTCAGGTGAAAGAGGGGAAAAAAAAAAAAAAAAAAAAAAGAATGCAAGCAGGACCCTCTTGCCTTACCAAACAGGAAATGTCCAGGAGCCAACAAGAGGAAACTTACCCAGAGGAGTTCAAGGCCAGCTGTGTTCTTGCACCTGGGCAAAAGGAGTCGATCTCTGTGGACAAGATGCCAGGGTGGTGGGGCTAGAGTTCCTGTGGGAGAGGGAGAGCTGGGAGGTGGGAGAGCTGCACCCACAAGAAGCTGGGAAGCCCTGTGCACGCTAGCAGAAACAGCACCTCTGAGGCACGGTGGCAGGCGGCAGGCCAGGAGACACAGAGTACGCGTGCCATGTAAAGTTCTAATCGCAGGTCACCATCTACATGCAAGAGGTTTGACTTCTGCAACCAACGGCACTATTGGGGTCCATCTTGGAGAGTCAAGATGTCTATCGACACTGAGAGCCCCCATCAGCCATGGGCGCAGCTGCGCGATGAGTATGTGAGGACCCTCCACTGTGAGGCCAGCAGCAGGGTCTACTGACCCACTGCCTCCTTCGCTCAGCCAGGCACTGACGTCTGTCTTCCCAGCCTCAGAAGGCATTTGATTGGCAGAAAGTGAAGTGGGTGATACATGTACTGTCCTGTGGTTGTTTTTATAGCTGAATAGTGTATCAACCAATCAATCATTCAATCACCTATCGTTGCATCTATCAAGCATCTATCTATCCATCTAACCACCCGTCTATCATCTACAAGCTATCATCTATCTCTTCTCTATCAATCAACCTATTACCATTTAATTATCTATTCAAACATCTGTCCTCTCTCTTCTATCAATCATCAGCCATCTCTAAATCTGTTGTCTATCAAACAATTATCTATGAATCAATCATCTATCTATCTATCTATCAATCAATCAATCAATCAATCTACCAATCATTTATGCTTTATCTAACTGGTACCTTATCTACCTAACATCTACCACATATATCCTCTATTGTCTCTATATCTGAGATCTACCTATCACCTATATATGTAGTAATCATCCATCAGTCATCTATCACCTACCTACAAATCTCCCTTTCTCTACTCTCTCTTCACAACACACACTTCTTGTCAAAACTTGAAACAGAGAAAATATCCAACAGCTGCAGGTGAGTTTTATAAATATCCTCTTTCTCGGGCAATGGACACACTTTCACGAAAACACAAACAGAAGCCACACCCTGTCCTGTGTAGCTCACGTTGCTCCCAGAACAGCAGAAGCGACCTTCAGAATCTTTAACCACTGACAAGGCAGGGGCGTGGATCAGAAGGAAAATAGGCACACGTAAGCAAGAAGAGCCCACGCCGGTCTGTCCTGGCCAAGCCAGACCCGCTCTGCAGTGCGGTGTACCCAGGTGGTGCTAAGGCCATGGATTCCCTTTCTGATCACGTGGCATTTTCTATTCTAAGCCTTCACCATCCCCAAGCCCTGACTGATGAACCAGCCCACCTACATACATCCGGATTGTTCCCAATGTCTGATACTGACATTTATTTGACCTTGGGGCTTCTAGCCAGGGTCCTGCATCCTGTGAGGATGTAGTAACAGACATCCACCAACATCTATCCATGGGATGGGTGACTTACGCCCCTACCTGAGTGAGACAGGGAGCCTATTTCTTCGCACATGAGCCAGATCCCAGTGTCACCAGCCTGCAACCATGGAACGCTGCTGTGTTTGGTAAATAACACAGGTTCCTTGAGGAATGAGTAAAAGCTGAACTTCTGTTGACGTGCCAGCCTCAGACACGAAACCACAGCTTCTATCTCTTTTGTTTTCCTGTAGAAAAGGTTTTAATTTTTCTTTTCTTCTTCCTTTTTTTTTTTCTTACAGAACTCTACATTTTTATGTAATCATATGATAGTTTTGAGAAATAGCTTTGGTTCCGATTCCACAATAAACAAGAATGTTTCGGTAAGCTCATAAGAACATTTACTGCCAGCTGGGCCTGTCATCACAGCTACCCATAAGCCTGAGGCAGGGGGATAGCAAGTTCAAGACCTTCCCCCAGGCTAAAGCATTCAAGATGCTCCTGGGAGTGGTGGCACACACCTTTATTCCCAGCACTTGGGAGGTAGAGGCAGGCGGATCCCTGTGAGTTTGAGGCCAGCCTGGTCTACAAAGCAAGTTCAGGACAGCCAAGACTACAGAGAGAAACCCTGTCTTTAAAAACCAATAAATAAATAAATAAATAAATAAATAAATAAATAGTTCTAGATGTACCTGGGCAACCTGTGTCAAACTGAAAAGGGCCTGCTAGATGGTTCTTAATGCCACATGCTGCTGGGCCTGGCAGCCTGAGTTCTGTCCCTGGAACCCATACGGTGGGAGGAGAGAACTGACTTCCGCACTCGGTCCTCTGGCTTCCTCCACTCATGAGTCACGGCGCACCTGCACACACATACATACAGCAAATAAGTAAAAAATGTGACTCAAATAGTTTAAAAGCCACCGTAGTGCTGGGAACTGAACTCTGGTCGCCTGCACGGTGTGGCTGCCTGGGTGGCACACAGTGGCTCTCTTCCCTGCTTTCCTTGTGTCCTCTGCAGTGTGGTAGGATTCCTCAGCAGCATAGCCACCCTTCCGTGACACAGGGACTTCCTTTGTAACTGCCTGGATGCAGATCGGTCACTGACTGCCATGCGTTTACTGGTTCGCCAAGCCAGATCTGGGTGGGGATCCTTTTGTTTTGTCTGTCAGTGTCCCTCTTTCTGTCTTCATGTCCCAAGATGCTCAGTCAGTTGGACAATAGTTATAACAATCAGGAAAGACCCAGAAAAAAAATCATTAACACTCAAAAATCAACTCTGTGTGCGGGTTTCCATGCAGAAAGCCAGTCAGACTTGGGAGAGAAGCAGAGAAGCCGAGCTCATGGGAAGTAGCCATATGGAGGCAGGTTGGAAGGAATACAAGAAACTGGCCAGGAACAGAATCACACGGAGGGGATGAATTTCAGAAAGGCATTGAGCTATATTTTCTCTGCTCCGGGGCTGGTGGGTTGGACGGTGGGGGTGGGGCAAAGCAGCCATAGCTCAGCATCCCTATCTCTCCCCTACAGAGTCTCATGTAGCCCAGGCTGGCCTTGAACTTTCTATGTAGCTGTGATTGACACTGAACATGTGTTCCTCCTGCCTGGATTTACAGGTGTGTGTCATACGTCTATGCGGCCCTGGGGAAGGAACCCAGAGCTTTGTCCCTGCTAGGCAAACACTCCAACAACTAGGCTACATCTCCCAGGATTCTCTGCTGTTTGTGGCTGTTAAGAATTTGATCTTAAGCACTCGGGAGGCAGAGGCTGTGAGTTCGAGGCCAGCCTGGTCTACAAAGTGAGTCCAAGACAGGCAAGCCCACACAGAGAAACCCAGTCTCAAGAGAGAGAGAGAGAGAGAGAGAGAGAGAGAGAGAGAGAGAGAGAGAGAGAGGGAGGGAGAGAATTTGATCTTAAGCCGGTCAGCGATGGCTCAAGCCTTTAACCACAGCACTCGGGAGGCAGAGGCAGGTGGGTCTCTATGAGTTTGAGGCCAGCCTGGTCTACAGAGAGAGATAGTTCCAGGATAGCCAGGCTTACATGGAGAAACTCTATCTTGAAAAAAAAAAAAAGGAATTTGATCTTATATTTTCTTAACACTCAGCAGGCTCCTCCTAGAATGAATAGTAATCATTCTCTGTAGAGGGGGTGAGGCACCTGCCTGTTTCATGAGTTCTGGACCTCATTACAAATGTGCCTCGGGTCCACTCAGGCACACTGAATCAGCACCTGAACTCTAACCGGTTGATTCGTAGCCATGATAAACTTCGAGGAGCCCTAAACCGGTTGACTCCACCAGATCTACTTCCCTAAGAGTAGGCCGCCCAACGTGCTGACACTCAGAAAACAGGCGCTTAATTACCTCGCCTAACAAGAAGCCTGGAGGTACAAACGCTTAATGAAGTCATAACAAGGCTGGCTGCTTTGTGATTAGTCCCTGTCAGAGCTTTGGCTTTCATATTGAGCCTATTGCCTCATGGCCACAAAATGGCTGCAGCAGCAGCAGCAGCAGCGGCGGCAGCACAGATGACTTTTATATTCTGTGCAGGAAAGACAGAGTTCCTTACACCTTACAGGATGAATATATCCATCAGTGGCTGCCTTCTCTCGGGAGAGGCTGGATGGCAATCTGGCACCGTAGGATTCCTGGAGAACCACTAGGTCATCAGTGCACATCAGAAAGCCGAAGAGGCTGGTTTCCGGTATCAGCATGGAATGGTGACAGCACCGAAACGCGACCTGGATAGATCTACTTGCCAGCACAACGTGAAGGGGAACAGGTGAAAAGCAAAGATTGTTTTCCCTTTCTTGGACTTGCTTCTGTCTGGGTTTTCGGAAAGTGCCACCCACATTCAGGATGGGGCTTCCCAGTTCAATGAAACTGACCGAGAGAATTCCTCACAGGTGGTGCAGTGGCTTGCCTGTTGGTAGATTGTAGACCCAGTAACGCTGGCCACCGAGATTAAATGTGTGACCTCCCTCTTGTCAACTTGACATCCAACCTCGTCTCCTCCCTTGGTTTTGCTACCTCTCCAAATGAGAGTGATAACAAGTTCACAATTCTGCCCAGCATTACAGCTGCCCCACGGGTAACCGCATACGTATCCCTCAGAATAGGAGGCGAAGCCTCTTGAATGCTTAGCCTTTCACTGTCTCATACCTTAAATATGATAGTATAGATTTACACCACTTTGCCACTGGTGTTGTCTTCCTCAATGTTCCATCACACAAGAAAGAAATGAGGCAAAGAAAACACAAAGATTGGCTTGATTTGTGTGTATATGCGGCCAAGCATGTTCCTTACAAAATAGGACAGAAGCCCCTGGGTCAATTACAATCCTCATGGCTGTAGCCAGTCATGTGACCTTAGCTGGTACTTCTAACTACTTTCCTCTGCCACCCATCCTGTACTTCCTTCTCCATCTTCCAGCACCTCCGCAGGTTTTAGCTCTTTCCTAGAGGGATCGTAGAAATCAATGCCACCATCAAGGGCTTGAAAGATGCAAGGGTGATGATGGCTTCTACCACATCCTGCCATCCCGCTGTCCCCCACCTCCACCCCCAGACAGGGTTTCTCCATATGGTCCTGCCTGTCCTGGACTCACTTTGTAGACCAGGCTGGCCTTGAACTCACAGCCTGCCTCTGGCTCTCAGAGTGCTGGGATTCCAGGTGCGCACCACCAAGTCCAGCCACCACATCTCCCTTTAACTCTCTCATTTGGCCTGTGCAGAAGAGAGATGGCTCATGCAGAATGACAGTTGGTTATCATAAAATTAATCAAGTAGTGACTCCAATTGCAGCTGTTGTGCCAGATGTGGAGTCCTTCCTCGAGCAGATTAACTCATCTCCTGGTACACACCATGCAGCTACTGATCTAGCAAATGCCTTTTTCTCGGTGCCTGCCCACAAGGACCACAGGAAGCAGTTTGCTTTCAGCTGGCCCTGCCAGCTGTATCTGTTTGAAGTTTTTTACCTCAAGGGTATGCTAACTTTTCAGCCCTGTGTCAGAACTTAGTTCGAAGAGATCTGACCACCTGCCTTTTCCACAAGGTGTCATACTGATGCACGTATCGTGAGGGCATTCTCCTGACTGGGCTAAGTGAGCAGGAGGTAGCAACCACTTTGAACTTGTTGGTACCACATAAGTACATCAGAGGATAGAAATATAAATCGAGCTAAAATTCAAGGTCCTTTTCCATCAAGGAAGTGCATAGGAGTGCAGAGGCATGGGACATGTCGAGATATTCCGTCTAAAGCGAGGGATAAGTTGTTGTACCTGGTCCCTCCCACCATCCAGAAAGAAGCATACTGCCTAGTGGGCCTATTTGGATTCTGGAGACAGCACATTCCTCACTTAGGTGTGTTATTCTGGCTCATATACCAAGTGGCTCAGCAAGCTGCTAGCTTTGAGTGGGACCTGGAACAAGAGAAGGCTCTTCAACAGGTCCAGGCTGCTGTGCAGGCTACTCTACCCCTTGGATCATGTGACCCAGCAGACTCCGTAATGCTATTTGAGGTGTCAGTGGCAGACAGAGGTGCTCTCTGGAGCCTGTGGCAAAGGCCCTATAGATGAGTCACAATGGAGACCCTGTGCAAGTGTCTACCATCATCTGCAGACAGTTATTCTCCCTTTGAGACACAGGCTCTTAGCCTGTTACTGGGCCTTTGCGGGAACTGAACACTTGACAATGGACCACCAGGTTACCATGCGACCTGAGCCTTAAGACCATGCCTTAAAGTAGGAGGTGCGTAACCAGCAATCTACCATCATATGGAAGTGGTACCTACACAGTCAGGCCCCCGCAGGCCCTAAAGTTGCCCAAATGTCTATGGCTCCTGCTCCTGTGATGATGCCTCCTGTCTCCAAGCATGCATGCATCTGCCTTTCTGCTCTTGACTACAGATGACTTCTCTGCAATGATGAGCTGGGCACCCTTGAACTGTGAGCCAAACAAACCATTCTCCCTTAACGTTGATTTTTGTCAGGGCATTTTAATCACAGCAACAGGAAACAAAACTGAGATATTTCCCTTCCCCTCCATGTGCGCAGTCCCCTCTTGTGTCCCACAACGATGCACTTCATAACCCAGATGCAAAGATGTGGTTTAAGGCCAAGGATACATGTGCTCTCTCTCTCTCTCTCTCTCTCTCTCTCTCTCTCTCTCTCTGTGTGTGTGTGTGTGTGTGTGTGTGTATGCTTGTGCATACATGTGATGTTTATGCTGGTATGTGTGTGCATGAGGAGGCCAGAGGTTGACATAGTGTATTCCTCAATTACATCTTTGTCTTACTTTTGTTTTGAAACAGGGTCCCTCATTGAAACTGGAGATCTCCGTTTTTGGCTAGACCTGCTGCCCAGCAAACCCCGGGATCCTCCTGCCTCCACCACCCAGAACTAGGATCTGTTTTCTTTTTCTTTCTTTTCTTTTTTTTTTCTTTTTTTTTTTTTTTTTTTTTTTTTTTTGGTTTTTCGAGACAGGGTCTCTCTATGTTAGCCTTGGCTGTCCTAGACTCACTTTGTAGACCAGGCTGGCCTCGAACTCACAGCGATCTGCCTGCCTCTGCCTCCTGAGTGCTGGGATTAAAGGCGTGCACCACCACGCCCGGTTCCAGAACTAGGATCTGAATGCAAGTCTTCTCCATGTACTTACAGAGCAAATGCTTCACCCATTGAGCCATCTCCCCAGCGCCTGTGACATATTTTACATTGAAAAGAATAAAGCCCGGGGCTGGAGAGATGATGGCTCAGTGGTTAAGAGCACTCTCTGCTCTTCCAGAGGACCAGAGTTCAATCCCCAGCAACCATATGGTAGCTACAACCACATATACTGGGATCTGATGCCCTCTTCTGTTATGCAGGCGTACATGCAAATAGAGCAGTCGTATGTATAAATAAATAAATCTTTAAAAATAGTAAAAAAGAAAGAAAAAATTAAGGCCCCCTGAAGGCAAGGTCAGAATAAACAACGCATTCCCTTGCTCCCTGTGGGGCTGTCACTTAAGTGTCCTCTGTTCACCTGGGAGATGGGCTAAGGCCAAAGATGAAAGAGCTCTGGGCTTCACTGATGGAAAACAGTAGGCTCTCCCCAACACTAAGAGAAAAGCGAGTTTTACAGGCCACCTTTCTCTGCCCTTTCAGCAATCCATTTTGTCCATGTAGATATGTTCTCCCAAGAGAGCAAACCAAATCATAGACTCATTACTCCATGCCAGACCTGAATTCTGCCTCTGAGATTAGTCCAAGCCAGACTTCATGGGACCCTGGTGACAGAGAGGACCATGGCAAATTGACAGTAGCCTCAAAAGGGTCATGCGGGGTGGCAGGGGTGGGGGTGGGGGTCAGGGATCAGCAAGGGGAGAGAGGTTGTCAGTGAAGAATGCTCTACTTAGGTGACAGCATGTGTGTTTGGGACAACAGGAGGAAAGCAGATGCAGAGGTTCATGGGATACCATGGGAGCGTGGTTTTCTTGTTTTGAGTCAGGGTCTCCCTAAGTAGCCTAGGCTGACTTTGAGCTGGCCATCACCTAGCTCTACTTCACAAATACTTGAAGTACAGGCAAGCACTGCCCTACTTTTACAGTCCCTTCAAAAAGGTTAAGATCAGTCTTTAAGACACCACCTTTAGTGCTCAGGCTGAGGGCTGGCTCTACTCCAAAGGCCCTGGGAAGACACTGCCTTCTATCTGGAGGCGGGTGCCAGGCGAGGAATGGCTTTGAATCCTTCCATTGACACTAAAGCCCCTGGAGGAGAGGCTGGGAATCCCCATTTTTTAATTAAAACATGTCTTCTAATAAAAGGCAAGATATAGTGACTTCTGAAAGTTCCCACAGGCTGCTGAGGATCTGCCACGGATCCAACCGTGTCATTTTCCTAGGGGTGTCCCCAATTACAAGAGCTCAGCTCACCTACCTGATGGAAACTCATTCTTTTTTTGGATTTCAAACGCCTCTCTCCCTCCTCCCCCCAGCTTGGCCTTCGCACTCTTAATAAAACATGAAAACCCCCAGCCCCATGTCATCCTGGGGCTCCCCTACAGCCCCCGTCTGCATTAGTCATCCATTTGCGTGAGGAGGAGCCAGCACAGAGCCCTTGTCCCTGGGAGGTGGCTGTGATGTGAAGGTGTTCAAAGTCACAGAGCTAGCCGCCCCCACCCCTCGCCTCGAGAAGCCGCTGAGTCGCCTTTTACATTTGCAAGATCAGAGGGTATTCTCAGAATCCTGTGCCTGGCATCGGAAAAGTGTCCCTGTAAGGAAAGCTCAAAGCTCGTTTCTCTTTGGAGACCATTAGTGAGGCAAGGTTGATACTCTGAGGGGAGGGCCAGTGAACACATTAGTAGCTCTGGCCTCCATTGTGGCACTGGGCTGCACAGGGGATGCTGTCATTTCATATCCTGTTTCCTGGAACTCTCAGAGAAATCCCTAGCTTCCTGTCACTGGGGTGCATCAGTGTGTATCTCAAAAATGAAGCTCTGGAAGCCACTTTAATCCCAGCAGAGGCCTTTAATTGGGAGGCAGAGGCAGGCAGATCGCTGTGAGTTCGAGGCCAGCCTGGTCTACAAAGGGAATCCAGGACAGCCAAGGCTACACAGAGAAACCCTGTCTTGAAAAAACAAACATACAAACAAACAAAAAACAAAAACAAAAACAAAAACCCCAAACAACAAAAACAAAAACAAAAAAATTAAGCTCTGGACTCCTGATCTCTTTGAACCTTGGATTTCCTTGCCAGGGGCTTGGACATACAGACACCTGGAGTTTCTTGGATTCCCCGCACCCCCACCCTGAGTCCCCCCACCACACCTACCCATCTACTGAAGGATCACTTCCTGAACCAGTGGTCCAGAGAGGCTCTCACACCTGGCTGGGTTGTGGCCCCTGCTGCCATCCCCAAAGACACTCTACTTACTGCTGGATCTATAAAGGGCACCAGATAGGTCCTGCCAATCAACTTCTCAATGGGCTTTCTATTCCCTACCCCTATCCCTAATTTTGCTGTGGCCCTCTGCTTCACTGGGCTCTTACATCATTTGTGGGGACCCCTGCCTCAGAACACCTCTCCAGTAGCTTGGAACTCATGAGATGTGAGTGGCTGTCTCCTCTAAGAGGCTGCCATTTCTGGGAGTCATGGCTCCCTGCAGGATCAGTGAGCAACTGCAGGGTGGGCAGGAGGAGAGCCAAGAGCTGAGACTGTGCTCAGTCTGACCCTGACTGACACTCACCTTCTCTGAGCAGCTTTGCATTAGGTCACTTCTCAGCTGTGGTCTTGGAGTGAAAAGCCTGCACTCTCCAAATTAAGAAAAGAGCTATTCCCCTGCGAGGTCTGTGCAGAACTAAGGGGTCCGAAGATAAGTGGTGTGTGTGTGTGTGTGTGTGTGTGTGTGTGTGTGTGTGTGTGTGTGTGTGTTATGCGCATGTGTACATTTGTATGTGTGCATGGGCGTGAGCCTTGATGTTTTTCTTTAAATCAACCATCTGGTCTGGCCTTGGCCTAGTGTTCTTCTGCAAGAGACAGACAGATGCGGGTAGAGACTGAGGGACAGGACAAGAAAGTATGCAGAAAACCCGTTAGGCTAGAGAGGCCTCAGGCTCTTCTCACTGTAGACAGTGGCAGAGGGGCTCGGGTCACAGCACACTTGCCCTGGCCATGTGTTAAAGTCTCTTAATATTTATAAACAAGATCTCTGTCACTGTAGGGATGGAGCCACGGTCAAACAGGTTCACAGCTGCACAAGAAAGGCCTTGGCATTGGCTTTATTCTGGATGCCCTCCCCCCCACTCTGGCCAGCTGGCACTTCAATGTGTAATACACACACACACACACACACACACACACAGAGAGAGAGAGAGAGAGAGAGAGAGAGAGAGAGAGAGAGAGAGAGAGAGAGAGAGACAGAGACAGAGACAGAGACAGAGACAGAGAAAACAGAGAGAGAATATGAAAATTCTGGCTTTTATGCTCACTGATGGCCCTGGCTGCTATGCCTTTTGCCTTCTAGAACTTGTTCCCAGACTACCCACTCCATCTGTCCTTCCTACACAAGGACCCATGGCCCTATGAAAAGTCCACAACCCATCTGGGTCCTTCATTAGCCTGGTCTTGCTGGGGGGGGGGGCAGGTCCCTCCTTCCAGATACTTGCTTCAGAAAGCCACCATCAAGCTGGTGTCTCTGCTTCAGACAGACTCAGATTTTTCACACAGTGCTTGTTGGCTATCGAAGTCAGAGTTGGGGAGGCAGGCCCTGAGGGCACTGGAGAAAGTCTACACATTATCCCCCCCCCCCAACACTACCTCAGAGCCCAAATGTGACCCTGGGATCTTTGGCTCAGTTGAGCCCTAATACAGTGAGTGGATCGTGTTTCAGGCCCTATAGCCGCCTTAGTGATGACCACAAAGGCTGTTGGGAGCTTCGAGGGGGGCCAAGCTTCTAAAACTTGATTTCTGGTGACCCCATGTAGCCACTTTCATCTATCCAGCTCTGAAACTCACTCACCCCGTGGCTGCAAAAGAGTGGCCCCACTCAGACTGGTGCACACTGGCAGGGGTCACCTCCAGCTTTGCCTCTGAAACCAAGGACAATTTTAATGTCGCCCAGCTCAGAACTCCCAAGTTCATGGTTACTGTCCAACCAGTCTTGCGCACCCGGAATCTGCCCGGAAACGAAGACCATTCCCCCCTCATCAACGCACAGTAACTATCAGTAAACTAAAGAACGTCTTTTATTTTTAATAAAATAGTGGAGCATGAAAAATATCATATATTACAGATATACAGAGGCAGGCATCGCCCTCCCTTGCAGGAGACAAAGTTTGTCATCCCAAGTGCTTCTACACCACTCATGGAAATTATTTGTTTAACAATTGAGAGAGTCAATAAGCCCTCTGGGTGCTCTCCACTGACTCTCCCTCCCCACCCCACCCCCCCTCCACAAATCAGTCTCAATGTGTAGAACACACTGGCTTGGTTTCCATTAAAAAGCCACAAAATGTATCAGGCTGAAGGGCTTTTTTTTTTTCTTTTCTTTCTTTTCTTTTCTTTTCTTTCTTTCATTTTTTTTCCCTGAGGCTTGGGCCTCTTAATTCTTTTGTTAGATGATTTCTTTTGTTGTCTTTTATTTACAACAAAATACTTCTTTCTCATTTATTTTCATGGGGGAGAGGGGAAAAAAATGTAAAAAAAAAAATGTATTGCACGCCATTTGGATTCTCCAGTGTTAGATTTGCGGGGGGGTGGGGGGGGTGGGGGGGGGTGGGTAGGTAGGGCGGGCTCTGTGTGCGGGAAGAGAGTTGGCTGTGAAGGCTGGTGGTTAGCCTCTCTTTAAGGGACCGGCAGGCAGGCCTTGGAGTGTATAGATGGCTCAGGGTCCCTTCTAGCATTACCCACCCCGCCCTGCCCCTATACAGCAGCCTTGCTGGGAGAGGGAGAAGGGGGTGGTGGGTGGGAGAAGGGAGGAGGGAGGGGAAGGGGGGGTAGGGGATGTGGGGGGGGCGGAGAACAGGCTTGGGTGGCTCATTTGCTGGCCCAAGGGACACTCCTTAGCTTGCAAAGGAGCTTCCTGGCCTCAAGTTTGTAAGCGGGCAGCAGAGTCTTCCTGAATAGACAGATGTGTGTTTTGAGGCCTAAACGACAGTTTCTTGAGGATGGTTCAATCAACTACTTTACCACAAATCAGTTACAGGAGAGAGGCTCCTTCGTTAATGAGCCACCCTTCAGGGGAGGCAGCAGGCAGAGCAGAACCCTTTCCTTTCAGCCTGTCACATCGAACTTGAAGGTAGCCTTTATATACATATATTATATATGTACGTATGTATGCATATACCTTTTTGCTGCGATTTAAACAACAACCAGCCAACCCAGAAAAGCAGCCCATTTGGGCTCTGTCTGTCCGTCCTGTTCTTCCAGCCAGCCACCTTCACACACAGGCTGAAGGCTGGGCAGGAAGTTCGTACTTCCCGGTGTGAGGTTTTTGGGGATGCTGGGCTTTTTTGTAGATCCCTGCAGTGGTGACCACACTTGCTGGTTTCCTCCGGCTCTTTCTCTTAAGCCCCCGGCTGCATACGTGTTGCCAGGACTGCAGGGTCTTGGAAGTCCAGACCCACACCCCGCTGGTGATGCCCACTACCAGAAGCATGGACACTTTGACCATGAAGACCTCCACGGCGGGGATGGAGGTGGTCATCAAGCAGTCCGGTGTCTTGGTCTGATTGTTCACCTTACACTTGTGCTGGGTGGCCAGCAGTTTCCAGTAGTCCATGTTGAGGCGTTCGTAAAAGTAGCAGGCAATCACACAGGTGGCTGGGACAGTGTAGAGGAGGGAGAAGACCCCTATGCGGACCATGAGTTTCTCCAGCTTGTCCGTATTCTCCCCACCCGTTTTCATCACCCTCCGGATGTGGAATAAAGCCACAAAGCCCGACAAGATGAAAGAAGTGCCGATGACTAGGTAGCAAGCCAGCGGGACTAGCACGAAGCCAGTCAGAGCATTGACATCCATGCTGCCCACATAACACACACCAGTGAGCTCATCCCCTGCCACCCTGCGCATCACCAGGATCAAGATGGTCTTCACAGCCGGGATGGCCCACGCTGCCAGGTGAAAGTAGCTGCTGTTGGCTTCAATGGCCTCATGGCCCCACTTCTTGCCAGCGGCCAGAAACCAAGTGAGGGTGAGGACCACCCACCATAAAGAGCTGGCCATACCAAAGTAGTAAAGTACCAAGAAGACTAAGGTACAGCCGGTGCTCTCCAGCCCCTCCTGAATAACATACAGCTGCCCACTGTCCCTGTCGCAGGCGATGCTCTCCGCGCCAGCGAAGAGGCGGATGATATAGCCCACCGAGTAAACGCAGTAGCACATGGAAAGGAAGATGATGGGGCGTTCGGGGTACCTGAAGCGCGACGGGTCGATGAGGAAGGTGAGCACTGTAAAGGCGCTAGAGAAGAAGCACAGCACGGACCAGATAGCCAGCCAGACCACCGCGAAGCGCTTATCGTCACGGCTCCAGTACACATCCACGCCCGGAGTGCAGAGAGGTGCGCAGGATTCACTCTTCTCCACGTGGTGGAACTTGCCCGGGTTGTCACAGCCTGCGCGCCCAAGACCCCCGTCTTTTAGCGGGTGCTCCTGCGCGCTGTGGGGCCTCTGGGGCCTGAAGAGCGGAGGGAACATGCCAGATCCCCGGCTGGGCTCCTCCGAGCCGTTGTTAGGTGCTTCCATGCACAGGTAGTTAGGGTCGTTCTTGTTGGGGAGCTTGCTGCAGTCCAGGGAGTCCGGCCACTTGAATTTGAACTGCTCCATGATCGGCGAACACTTGAGCCGGGCTTGCTCGCACATGACCCGGCAAGCAGGGATGGGTGTGGAGACCTGCTCGGTGCACATGGGCGCGTACAGCGAGCACAGAAAGAAGCGGAGGTGGCTGTGGCAGCCGTACTCCACGAGCGGCGCGAACTCGTGTAGTTGGATGGCCGCCTCGCGCTGGTTCTCGTGGCCCATCAAGTTGGGCATACGGGTGGTGTTGTAGCCGATGTCCTTGCACATGGGAATCTCTACTGGCTGGCACTTGCCGTCTCCAGGGCGCTCTAAGTCCATGGAGCTGATGGCCGCGCAGGAGCCCATCATCACCTGAAGCACCAGCCACAGGCGAGGGCCTGGGTGCTGCATGGTGGCGCCCGCGGTGTCCCTGCGCCGCTCAGGGCCGCCGCTCCCAGGCACAGGCTGTTGCTGCTGCCCGCGGCTCCGCGCCCGGGCTCGGGCCCCCGCGCATGCCCTTCCAGCCTGGCCAGAGCGCTCGCGGCGCCCGGGGGCCCCCGCGGTGGGCGCGCTGCCTCGATCAAGTTGGGGGCGGCGGGGGGAGGGGAGCGAAGTTTGCAAACAATACGGCGGAGCGAGCAGAGCTTTGCGCGCAAACTTTGGCCTCTTCTTCCGGGCGCGCGCGTTTGCCTACCGCGGTTGGGCAGCGCGGGCGCACGGTGGCCCCGGGCCCCGGCGCTCCTCCCTCCCGGCGCCCGCAGCTGTTTCCAGCTCAGCGTCCCAGGATGAGAAGACTTGTAAAGAGGCAAAGGGGAGGAAAGTGAGGGGGGTGGTGAAGAGGCCGATTGGTGACAGGCCCCGCCTCTGCCTGCCGCCCCGCCCCGGCGCTGCTTTGCATCAGAAAGCCTTGCGCCCCGGGCAGCCTCCGCCCTCAGCCCCAGCTCCGGGCTGGACCCCGACCTCCAGCCTCTCCTCCTGCCGGCCTCTCCGCCTGTGTTCCCCATCCCGGGCTGGGGGGGGGGCTCTCGGGATTGTCCATGGTACCCCCAAAGACCGCTGAGGTTACGGGAAGTTTGGGGACTGGCAGGGACCCGGGTAAAGGGTGGTCGGCACCCGGGCTGGGGGCTGGGGACGCATCTTCTACTTTTATGATAGGTCCTGGCGGACAGCACTTTCAAAGAGACAGGGGATTTGCGTTTTATGGCCGTGCTCATAAAGTGGCCCCTCGGCTTGTAAAGCTGCCCGCATCTTCTCGAGGCCGGGGGTTTGCTGCCGGGGGCGCGGGGCTTGGACTCCGGGGAGGGGCTGCCTTTGAAATTTCAAAAGGGCCGAGCACAGCGGCGGGGGAGGGGACCTGGGAAACCGGAGTTTGGGGCCTTGGTCTACTCAAAGAAAGAGAGGAGGGGACGGGGAGGAGACTTTCCGGGCCGCTGACACCCAGCACCCCGGGAAGAGGGGCTCGGCTTGAATCGTAGTGACCCCTGCCCCTCCAAGGCCACCGTGCTGGGAGCCATCGCGCCAAGCCGGCTGGTGTTTCTCCAAGCAGTTAGGTTTATTTGCTGTAGGAAGTTGGGTACATTTATATTATTTGGCGAAAGATATGCTCGGCTTGCGCCCTCCTAGGAGGCGGAGGCTGAGCTCAGACCTATGCGCTCACGGCTGGTTCCCACGCAGTGTGGAGGAGGTCTCTCTGTGCCTCGGGGTGCTGGCTCCCGCGCCCCTTGGTTGGTAGGTTTTGGGCTAGGCAGTGATAAGGACACAGAGCTTCCATCTCATTACCCCCACCACACCACCCCCGCACAGGGAGTGCATCGCAGGAGCCCACCCAATCTCTGGGTGTCTCGAGAGTACCGGGGTGGGGCACCTGTCGCAGACTCTTGACTTTGGATAACAGCCTTCTGGGGGTGGCCCACTCTCTCCTTAGACTCATCTAGGTCTGCGTTTGAAGTGTTTGGGAAACTGCTAGGACCTCCAGTGCAGACTCCTCCAACTACATAAGGGCAGCTAAGCTCCCTGCTCATCTTTCTGCCAGTCCTGAGCACCCTAGGGCTGAGTTAGGTGTGCACACGCCTGGAAGCCCTCGGTGGCCAGCTGCAACAGCCAAGCTGGGGGCGAGGCTGATCAGGACTCCTCCTCCCCGCCCAGCCCTGCGCTTCCTCCCAAGGATTGGCTTCTAATTAAAACAAGGCCTCAAGAGTCCCATCTGCAGGAAACCCGGGGAGCTCGCCTTCCTTCCCCCTTTCATTTGTCAGACATAGCGGACCAACCTGAGGCTGGGACATGCCCAGGACCCCAGAATCCTCATCTTCGATTCCCTTAGTCCCTTGCCTCTCACCGGAGGAAGTTGGGTCCAGGGAAACAGTAGTCCGGAAGGATGCATTTAACACCATCAGAACTGCCGCCCACCACGCCGTGTTAGTGACCTCATGGGTGGCAAGACCTTAGGCCTTGTAGAAGGATAGCTTGCTTGGATATTTATAGTCTAGTAAGCTGTTTTCAAAATCTTTCAGTTAGGTAAGATTCCTGGACTGTCATTTAGCTTTGAGAAGGCTGGATGCAAGGGGTCCCTCCTGACACTTTTGCCTTCTGTTCTCTTTTTGATTCCCACTGGGGTGGGCGGGGGGGGGGGGGGGGGGGAAGGAGAGGGGGGGACAACGACGACGGAGGTTGGTAGGGTGAGCTCAGCTCCCGAGCAGGGTGTAAGCTATTTGAGACAGCCCCCACGTAATTGGTCTTTTATGCTCTGGCTACTTCTACAGTGTTCAGACCTATTATTTTAGCCATGACCACTTCAGGTTCTTTTCTTCTCCCCCCACTCCCTTTAAATATAGTAAGAAAAGAAAAAGCTAACAGAATTTCTTCCATCTGCGCAGCCCAGGGGGGTAAAAAAAAGCAACAAATACACATTAGTATCTAAAAATAAGGGCCCTGAGATACTGCGAGTGGAAGACAACTCTAACTAATAAATGAAAGGGCCCTTTTGATGGCTCCGGCTGAAAAGATATTTTATTTTTTTCTCTCTCTCCTGTGTGTGGGATTTGAAATGTGTGACTCCGGAGCAGCCGGGTCCCCTGCTGCTCAGCCCTGGCTCGGAAACTGGCCCCCCTCTGGCAAGCGTTATGGAGAGCTGGGAGGAATTTTATGGCTGTCTCTCTCCCCTCAGCTCTTTTTTTCTTTTGTCTTCTTTGAAGAACGACTTTAGACATTTTATTTACATATTTAACCAGGGATAAAAGAGGGAAGAGAAAGCTTTGGGAGCTGGCCTGGGAATAGGGCTACGTTTAAATTAATGGAAATCTTATTAGGCTTCTAAAATTTTGAGCAAGGATTTGTAATGAAACTTTATAATTAAACACGATTTCTAAATGACATCCGAAAGCAAAGGATGCTTTGGGCCCCCAAATCTCCTAATATCTCTATCTACATAAAATCTCATAATGCCGTCTGTAGATATTAAAGTTCTTGTGGCTGTCTAGCAAGGAAAGTACAAGGTGTTCTAGAAGGAATACACTTAAGAGTCAAGCGGTGGCTTAAACTAAATAACTTTGGAGGTGGTGGGGAGTTGAAAAGAAGGTTCTGTTTTATTTCCCTTAAACTACTAAAGTCAGGGGATGGGGGGGGGGGGGAGCTCTGACATAGGGCTCACAAGCCATGAAAGCTGTATCCTTCCTTGGTGTGTCTTGGGTGAAGGGAACCATAAACTCTTGAGAGGGTTTTCTGAAATGGGATTAGAGAGAACCCAAATAATCTCTTTAAGATTAAAAAAAAAAAAAAGTACCGCGCCTCCTACAAAAAAGAGAAATTAAGCTAGGAGCTTAGCCTGTTAGAAGCTAATTGCAAGAGTAAACGTGTGGGATATGAGCAGAGGTTTTATAAAGACAGGAACATCCTGTCTACAGGCTTGAAGATGACCCAGGGATCTGGCTGGCTCCTTAGAGTTTGTCTTGGTAGCTTCGCCTTAACAGGCCTTTTTCTAGAACCTTCCTGTGTGGGGGATCCAGGTGGTAAACTCTTGAGAGCTCTGTTTGCATTTCCCACCTGTCCCTTAGAGGCAGAGAAATGGTCTATTTACTGGTAATGGTCTCTTTAAAAGGTACATATTGTGAATTCAATTTCTCCAACCAACTGGGATTGGTCCCACCACTTCCCTCGCAATTTTTTTTCTTTCAATTTCTTCATAGGAAATACCTTTAAGCCATCTGAAGTAATATTTAGTTAACGCGCACAAACATAAATACACCAAGCACACGCGCGCGAGCGCGCGCACACACACACAGACACACATCTCATACCAGAAAAGCAGTGCAGGTCTCCCTAAACTTGAGAACAAGTTTTAATTACACCTCAGAACACTGGTTGGGTGGGGGAGGTGAGGTTGCAAAGAGAAAAAGCCCTCGGCCCCTCGGCGTCATAAAATGCATGAAGGAGTGTCCGGGCCACTGCAGAACAATTTAGGCCGCTATTTTAAGGCCACTTCCCTTGAAATGTGGATTGAAATATTACCAGAGGTTCGCGGGGCGCTTTCGTGTGAATTGCAAATCAAGCATCGCTTTAATCCTCTTTCAAGGCCGGGCCTTGGATCGCTGGCGTCGCCGGGCTCCCCACTGCTTCTGGCGCAGAAGGGACCATTCAAGGGGGCAGCTCCCCTCCTCTGTTCCCACACTCCAAAAAACAACACCGCAGACAGACACCCTCCAACTAAATTAGATTAAGCTCCTACTCCTCCACAGCGCGTTAGCCTTTTTACAGCCCAGCTCGGGCGATCGCTCCTCCCTGTTTAAAGACACAGCGCAGCTTTTCCATTTCAGCAACCTCCACACACGCGTGTTGAAAATAAATAAATAAATAAATCTTTAAAAGGGTGTTAAGTGCACCCAGCTAATGATTTTTGGATTGCCCAGAGAGACCTCTGTTCCAAACACAGGCAAACTCACATGTGCCGGCTCCAAGGCTTTCTTGGACTCACCCTATATGAGTAACGCTTAAACCATTGTACGTGGAGTTCTTTAAATAATAACTTAAAAAAGATAAATAAAATGTACAAAATCTCCTCACAAAGTGAAGCAGACAAACGCGTGATTCTGTTTTGCATCAATGTCCCAGAGGACACTGGGAGACACCCACTTCTATGGTTGTTCCTTGGGCTCATGTTTCTGAGGCCTCTGCCCCTCCTTAGCTGCTGGACCAATCAATGCAACATCTGTTTCTTTCTGCTTTACTTATTGCCTGTCCCCAGGACCTGCGTTTCACTAGCCTGGAACCTGGTTCATCCCAGGCTTCTCCTCTCTGTATGGGTGAGGGAGCCCACCAGGATGACACAATAAACTGCTCCTTCAGGACTCAAAGCTGGGACGGCCCCAAGCTCTAGCTGCTGTCGCGGGTGTGTGTGTGTGTGTGTGTGTGTGTGTGTGTGTGTGTGTGTGTGTGTGTGTGTGTGAAAACTCCTTCACGACTTTTTAGACCCTCGACCCACGGTCTTTGACTCCTTTAGGGTCAACCAACCCTTTCACAGGGATCGCATATCAGATATCCCTACATAAAAGATGTTGACATTACAATTCATAACAGCAGCAAAATTACAGTTACGGAGTAGCAACAATCTAGTGAGGACAGCCTCGAGGCTGTCTCCAAAAACGACATACCATGTCAGTGCATTATAACATGTGACATTTTTCTTGGGTAGAGCATTGGGAAGGTGACAGCCTGGGGGACCACAGTAAATACGACCCCAAGCATCCTTCATCTTGATTGTCAACTCTCTAGGACCCAGAATCACCTGGGAGACACTTCTCAGGTCACTGCTGTTAGGGAGGTTAATTGAGGTTGGAAAACCCATCCCCAGCTGTGGGTGGCAACATCCCACGGGATTGACTAAAAAAGGAGAAAGCAAGCCAGCCCGGTGCTCCTGGCGATTTGGCGGAGTCTTGCTGTTTCTGCTGGATCTTGCCTCCACTGCTGATTGGTGTTGCTGTTTAGTGTTTGCTATTTGACTGGGCTGTTGTATCCTGACAATGAAAAGTGGAATTGCCCCAAGGAACTACATCTAAAATGGTCCATAATCCCCTCTTCCTATTAACCTTCTTCCTCCTCTACTTCTGGTCAGTGGGCTGGGAGACAGAAGCGGCTAAGAACCCTAAATAAAGTAGGTTTTTTTTTTTTTGAAAAACCTAAGCCTACAGGAGGATATTTATTTGTGACCTCAGCTGTGGAGTCTCAGGCTGGTTACTTAGGCCTCTCTGCTCTTCTTTCTGCTTCCTCCGCATTAAAATGAGGGTAGTTAATAATGTCCATTTTATTTTATTTTAAGACTTGTGATGGAGTGAAATCAGACAGCCACAAGGAAGGATTTAGAAGCAGGCCAGTAGGGACTTGCTGGCTGGCAGATTCCCCTAACTAGTTGACGTTTTTTTCTTTTTTTCTTTTTTTTTCTTTCTTTCTTTTTTTTTTTAAATGTATATGAGTGTTTGCCTGCAAGTGTGCCTGTACTGTGTGCCTACCTGAGGAGGCCAGAAGAGGGCGCCAGATTCCCCTGGAACTGGAGTTACAAGCGGTTTGTAAGCCACCATGTGGGTGCTGGGAAACAGAACCTGTGTCCTTGCAAGAGCAGCTAGCGTTCTACCCAGCTGAACCATTTCTTCGGGCCCCTTTCTTAAATTCTCTGTTGTCCCGCTGGAAGGCAAGATGGCTTCGCTGACAACCTCATGTCTAAGTGGTACCATGGGAGGTTGGCCATGTGGCTTCTTCTTCCTGTCTTGAATGTAGCCAGGGAAAAAGAGTCGCCAATCTTCCCTTGGGTTTGCAGAGTGAGAGACAAAGCAGAGTCCCCAGGACAGATATCCGGATGCTCCTGGTGGCTGGGGTCTGACACCATTACCCCACCTGGCCTTACCTGCACAGGGCCAGCTCAGCCTCAGGATTCATTCAACAGTTCTCGAAGCCTGTGCTCCGCCCTCCCGCCTTCATCCACAGGGCAACTTGGGAGCCCAACTTATCTCTAAGACCTAGAATAGAGCAGAAGGCCAGCATGGAACTCTGGGAGGCCCTTGTGGCTTGCCTGTGTAGTGGAAACCCTTTCCTGAGAAGACTCAGTCACTCCTGCAGGCATGTGTCCATTTGTGATGGGCCAGCCTCCCCCACCCCCTATGCTTCTGTGCTGTAAGCCGAGGCTGATGCACCCGTGGCTGCCTGCCCGCTTGCCCATTGGCTTGCAGACTCCTGGCACCCGCCGCCTCCCCCCCCCCCCCCACCCCGTATTCTTTTGTCCACATTCTTGGGATTGTTGATTTGTTGGTTTGTTGATGTGTCTGTCATTCTCTGTTCTTCTCTGGGACAGGGTTGAGGAAGAACCCTGTGAAGACACTTGAGGAAAGCTGCAAGCCAATGATGGCTCTGCAGACCCGCAACATGGCCGCCTCCAGAAGGGGGGGGGGGCGGAGCATAAACACGTCATCATGGAGAACGGGAGAGTGGATCTTCAAGCCTGAGAGAGCGGGAGGAGTGGAAAGAGCCAGGCGGCTGAAGGAGATGGAAGGAGGCAGCTGTCGACCTAGGGAGGACAGTTAGGGACAGGATCAGAGACAAAGGGGCATCTGGGAGAGGATCGTGGGAGGGAGGGCCACGTGGACTCGGGAAGGAGAACCATCCCCGCTGTTCAGGGCTGAGTCTAGAGCAGTGTTTCTCAGCCTTCCTAATGCTGCAGCCCTTTAATACAGTTCCTCGTGGTGCGGTGACCCCCCCCCACCCGCCACCATAAAATAATTTTGTTGCTCCTTCATAACTGTAATTTTGCTTCTGTTATGAATCATAATGGAAGTGTCTGGTGTGTGACCCCCCCATGTGGGGGTCACGACCCCAAGGTTGAGAGCGGCTGGTCTAGAGCCCAAACAGCATCTGGGTGTTCAAAGAGCAAAGACTAGGAAATGGTCAAGGAAAGAGTGAGTGGAGAAGGCAAGCAGCAGAGGCAGTTTGGCAAGTCCGGCTTACTTCGCTGTCTCTTACAGTGATAAACACCGTGACCAAAAGCAACCTGGGGAAGAAAAAGGGTTATTTCATCTTACAGCTTGCAACCTATCAGGAAGGAAAGTCCGGAACCTGAAGGCAGGCACTGAAGCAGAGACCATGAAGGAATATTGCTTCCTGGTTTGATCTCCATGCCAGGCTCAGCTTGCGCCTCCCATCCATCGCACCATGGGACAGCTGGAGGACAGACACTCTCTACCACACTCAGCTCAATTGGGCCCTGGGGATTTGAACCCAGGACCTCATGCTTCCATCGCCGCAAGCTGTTTTATCCACCGAATCATCTCTCAGCACCCCCAACTACCACCACCACCACCAGTGCTTTTGTCACCCTGGCTTCCAGGTGGGGAAGCTGAAACTCTGGAAATAAAGGCAGCCCTGCCAGCCAGGCATGATGGCGCACGCCTTTAATCCCAGCACTTTGGAGGCAGAGGCAGGCGGAGCGACGTGAGTTTGAGGCCAGCCTGGGGAGTCCAGGGCAGCCAAGGCTAACACAGAGAGACCCTGTCTTGAAAAACAAAACAAAACAAAACAACAACAACAACAACAACAACAAAACACACACACACACAAAAAAACCCACCAACCAACCAAACAAACAAAAACAAATAAACAAAAAAAAGGCACCCTGCCAAGCTGATGGCCAACACATTGGGAAAACCTCACTGTACTTGTTCCGGGCCCATCGCAGAAGCCTGAAGAGAACTGGAGCCCAAAGGGCAGAGGACAGAGAAGGACAAGCTCTGAGGACTGTCTAGCTGCTGGCCTTGGAGTGCAGGATTCGTGCCAGATCCCGCTCCAGCCTACAGAGGCAGCTGAGTTTGCTAGGACTGGGACAATGAGTCCGGGACTTGCCTAGCAAGTCCGGGCAGTCAGCTGTCACCTAACACAGGAGATGGGGGCCAAGATGCCTGTTGTCCCTGGGGAAAGAAGAAGCTTAGGTGTGACAGCCAGCAGCACCAGGTATCACTTGGCCTGCTGTCCTCCTCAGTCAGACAGCCAAACAAGTGCCTGAGGCTAGGCTAACAACCTGAGGTAGAGGCCACTGTCATAGGCATGGGACACCAACCAAGGAGTAGTAAGTAGTAAGGCCCAGTGAGTGGATCTGGGTTTCCTGGTGAAAGAGGAAGCTGCTCACGGACTTTCTCCTCCCCTGGAAGGCTCAACCTCACTCAGGGACCCAAGGACCTGATGGGACTTATCTGCCCCCAGGAGCAAGGTAAGCCATATTTTTATTTTCGGTGCTGAGAACTGAATGCAGGGCCTTGGTCATGCTAATGTTCTAGATGTTGTCACTTACTCTTCCTGACACTGTGACAAAATGCCTGACCCCAGGAGAAAGGGTTTATTCTGGCTCACCATTGGAGAAAGCAGTCCACAGTGGAGAGGAAGGCGTGGTGGCCAGAGGTTGAGGCATTCAGTCAGGCAACAGACAGGGATGCACGCTGACGATGCCAGTACTGGAGGAACCGAGTTTCATAGGTGTGGCCTTGAGGGTTATGTTAGGGGAGGGACTTCCTGTTGGCTCTCTATTTCCTGTTCCCAGATATGAGTCTGTGAGGAGTCACAGCCCCTTATTGCTGAGCTGTGTGCTCAGGACATGAGCCGAGAGAAATCCGTCCTCCGTAATTCACTTCTTGTCTGGTATTTTGATCATTGTAACAACAAATGTGACCACCCTGCTGTGTCACAGACGTGAGCGGGCCCCTTTCTACCAACCATACCCTTGTCCACTGTCCTATTGCTGTGATAAAACACCAGCCAAAACCAAGCTGGGGAGGAAAGGGTTCAGTCACCACACCCTACCACATTAAGTCACAGTAAACGATCCTATTATTATTATTATTATTATTATTATTATTATTATTATTATTATTATTATTATTTGAGATAGGCTTTCTCTATGTAGTTCTGGCTGTCCTGGAACTCACTCTGTAGGACAGGCTGGCCTCAAATTCAAGGAGCTTCTCCTGCCTCTGCCCCATGAGTGTTGGGACCAAAGGTGTGCGCCACAACCACCGGGTGGTCCAAAGACCATAACATTAGTGGGGGAGTGGTGGCATCCAGCTCAGAGTGACTCAGAGGCACTAGCTAAGGATTGATTGTGGAAGGGGCTGGCTTGTATGTTTTAAAAATTCCTGGACATTTGAGTTCTCCGGAGTTAGCCTGTGCCTTCCACCATGACTCTGTGCAATGATGGTGACACTTCCTGTTTTGTAGACTGTTCTTCAGAGAGACCCCAGACTGAGTCTCTCTGGACTCCTAACAACTCATTCCCAGTCAGCCCCTTTGCTCACCTGGGACCCCTCTTCACCTCTCTTTCCTCTGCCCCTTGGCTAAAGCAGTCTGATGTGGGCCTGGGACGCAGAGGGCTGGGGCCCATCCTGAGTCCATGTTTACAGGGATCTTTGGCTGGACTGTTATCTGGGCCCAACAGTCCTCCCAATTCTTACACACACACACACACACACACACACACACACACACACACACACACACAGAGCAGTCAGAAAGACTGGGGTAAAGATTCTCAAATCTTAGCACTCTCTCATGGCAGTGTACAACAACGGGCTGGAAATGGCTTGGAACTGGTAGGCCACAGTCAGGGAAGTTCCAGCGCTGAGTTATTTGACAGCTGAAAACAGTCAATGATTTGTCTTAACCCGAACTAACTTTCCTCTTATTCTCAGGACCGCTGCTGTTGCCCCTGCCATCACATACACAACAGTATCTGCTCAATAGAAACAAAGAGGAGACAGACACGTTAACACTGACGACAGGAAGTAAGAGCACGGCGACTGGCATAGACCAGCTGGGATTTGTCCTGGGAGAAGGACAGACACTGGAGTGGAGCTGATGGACTGGTGGCCAATAGGTATCTATAGGTTTGGTAACCCAGGACAGGTTGTGCCATTTGGACTGTGAGGAACAAGGACACCTGCACAGCATCCACTTAATAACCACAGAGCTGTCCCTGTGGGGTGAGCTCTTTCTGGGGGGTCTCCTGATGACTGAGTGATGACTGAGCCCAGAGGAGTCACCCACAGCCCCTGTGTGAAGGCATAGGGGGACCCCGTTCCAGCTGCCTCAGGAGTCATCTGGTGTTTGGAGTGAGGTTTTCTTCTTAGGGCGGGGACTTGGAAGTTGGGTCACTGGTGTCCTACCTAGGGAGGCACCTGTTTCCTTCTAGCCTTGGCAGCCTGTGTGTGTATTCACTGGGGCCCAGGGAGTGGCCTAATTACCCACAAAATAGCAGGTCACTGATGGCTTCAGGTTTCACAGAGGAGAAATATCCCCGAAAAGGCTTTTGATGTGGTTTATGAAGCCAGGAGGCCGAGGGCACCTCAGATTTTAAGTGCCTAATGGAATGCACAGGGGAAAAAAAAAAAAGAGTTCCCAGCATGCTTTGCCTAAAGGACACTGAAGTCCCAGAGTTCTGGTTGGGCTGCCTTTCAGGAACATCTATCTGCTCCTGTTTCTAGAAGGACCATGTCTCTGTCAGCCACAGGCTGGGTTCTTGTAACCTCAGTGGACAGTTTTTCAGGAAAGAGACAGCGGGGCCACTTCCAAGCGTCATAATTACAGAGTGTCCGTCTGTCATCAGCCTGAGGTCCCCACTGAACTCAGGACGTTCCCTCTCAGTCCTCCATCTCTTACAGGCTTTCTACCCATTCTTTAGTGATGTCCCCTGAGCCTTGAGGGAGGATCACAGAGAAGCCCTGTTGAACAGGAGGAGTGAGTCTCTGCATTAACTGCAGTAAGCAGCGTCTCTGTGGGTGCAGCACAAATCTATAGATCTACGCAGAACCATTGAGAAGGCGGTCTGATGACATGAACATTTAGAAACTCGTTATCAATAAGTCATCCCCTAGGGCCTATGACTTCCCTGGCCATGTTGTTTTTTTGACCATGTTTACAGTGCCAGGTGTGAATTACTTCCTGTTGAGCAGGCCTCAATCTAGTCAAGACAGCTAGCTGTTGGTTACCCCATCAACAGTCCTGTCGCTATTGCACCAATGGGTTCATCTTGCCTAAATCCAGAGTTGGATAAAAACTTTGATGACTCTTCCCCCCCTTCACAGCCTGCATAGCTCCTTCTACTAAAAAAAAAAAAAAAGTAACTGAAAGCGCTATGAAAACTAGCAAGCTGGGCGGGGGACCAATTTGCAATGGCAATAACCTTTCTTGTTTGGGGACCTTTGGGGACTTCTTGACTGCTAACTTTAGCTCAATGGTCTGAGCCCACTCATCGAAAGCCCATGGACCAGGCACTGGCTTTGTCTCCTTGAACCTTGATTCCTTAAGAATGGCAACTGCAACTTTGTGACAAGGTTATAAAGACTTCATAAGCGTCAACTATAGAGTGACAATGTACAGCCTCCCTGCCTGTGTTCTCAGGCATCACAGCCAGGGTTCCCAGCAGACAGACCTCAAGGGGAGCTCAAAAAGTGAAGGCTGGGGCAGGAGAGGGAAGTCCCCCTCTGAGGCCCAGATCGCAAACCTGTGTGGCAGAGTCAGGAGTGGTAGTGGTGGTGGTGGGGTGATATGGTTTGGTTTGGGGGTACAGGAGAGTTATCTGGGGAGGGATGGGACAACGGAGCCTGGGAAAGGTGATGGGAGCCCCTCCAGTTGAGCAGAAGGGGGACACAACACGTATGAAGACGCTGCCACTCAGAGCTCCGTTGCCACCGAGAGAGTGTAGCACAGAGCACAGGCGATCCTCCATGTTGAGGCGCTGGCGGGGGGGGGGGGGGGGAGCGGTCACATGTCAGGAAGCAGGAGTCGATTCTGGCAGCCATGGAAGGAGAGGGCTGAGAGGCAGAGCCAAGGGAGGGAGGGACAGTCAGTCAGTGTTCACCAGAACAGATAAGTTCCATGAAGGAAAAGGAGATGGTGAAACAAGGGAGCCTGCTGCGTGCGTGCGTGCGTGCGTGCATGTGTGCTGGGACTGTCCTCCAGCTAGTTGGTGAGACAATGCTGAGCGCAATTTCTAGCCTGAGCACTGATTCTTGCGCCCTCCGATGTCCTTTCTGGATCTATGGCTCCTGATTTTCTAGAACGAGCCCAGGGTGGATGGGGAGATGTTGAATACAGGGCGCCCAGGGACAAGACACCAAGGGACGTATCACCCAGGTATAGAGAGTACCCATGGGACAGGCCCTTAGCCATTTCCTCTGAATACAATTTGGAATAATATATTTTGGCTTATTGGGTTAGATAGTACTTTACATGCTTCTCTTTGCTTTTTATTCATTTGTGGGATTTGTTTTAATTAATTAGTCAACTAATTAATTATTTTTTGAGACAGAATCTCGCGCAACCCAGGTTGGTTTCCGAATCACTATATAGCTGACAATGACTAAATTCCTGATCCTCTGCCTTCACCTCCCCTGAGCTGAGAAGACAGGCCACGCTACCACCCCCAGTTTATTAATTTTTAACGACTTATTTTAGTTTTTTAAAAAGATTTATTTATTTATTATGGATACAGATCTTGTTATAGATGGTTTTGAGCCAACATGTGGTTGCTGGGAATTGAACTCATGACCTTTGGAGCAGTCAGTTCTCTTAACCTCAGAGCCATCTCTCCAGCCCCTGACTTATTTTAGTTTTTAACCACATATGGGTATAATCCCAGCTCCTAGCTGACTGGCATTACCCCTCACCTAAGACCTATAAAACCTTGCCTTAGCAGTGTCATTTCTCTTTCCCGTTCTTTGGGAGGGATGAACTTGTCTGTGAGTAGCGTCTAATAACCCTGAGTTTATCTACTTTTAATCTGGTCTAATCTGGCCTATATTTCGTCGGCAGAAAACCTATTAACACACATGTAAACATGGGCACACATAGAATAAGTAAGTCAAATTAATTTTTAAAAAATAGCTACTGGAGTATTTGAAATCCTGACTTTGGCTTACATCACACAGCTCTTGTTCATTTCTTTTGTTTGTTTATCTTTGTTTGTTTGTTTGTTTTTCTAGACAGTGGTTTAAAGAAAGGTGAATTTGCTCATGATTTCTAGTGACCTTCAAAACAGCCACTGTTTACATAAAAGCCAGAGCTTTTGTTTCAGCTTTTTCAAAACTCTATCTGGTCTCAGGTCTGGCTGCAGGAAGGGGCCTCTGTGCCTTGTAGATGAGACGGGATTCAGCCATCCAGTTCTGCTTTGTACTCAACTTGGCCCTTTTAATGCCTGCAGGGCCTCTGTGCAGACAGCAGAAGACAGCCACTCCAGTCCGCAGGGAGGTGGGAACTCCCTGGGTCAGCTGAGGTGATCCTGTACCCAGTCAGACAGTGAGATAAGATTGCCGGGGCCACGGCCCAGTTGCAACACAGAGAAGGCTCCGGCCTCTGCCTCTGTTTCCCTGCGTGGGAAGCAGTGTAATTATATGTACAGGGCAGAGTTGGGAAGCCTAATTACTGCGTGGGAAGCAGAATCCCTCCCACCTGGGCAAAGACGGTGGTCTTCCTGGCCCCTCAGCCTGTGGGAGGCCCATCCTGCTCTGATGCCAGGGAGGGATGAGGGGGGCTCCCTTTAGGATGCTGGGCTGGGCAAGCACCAGGGCCTATAGTGCCATCCCCCACAGTGCTTTGGGGGTGGCAGGAGGCATGTAGAATTGCCACACACGTAGTTCCATCCTGGAGACTTTCACACTGGGAGGACAACGGGCAGAGGGCGGTGGGAGGCGGGGCGTGGAGGGGAGGGTAGAGCAGGAGTGTGTGTATTGGCGGGTGGGAGGTATCTTAGGAGCCAGGTGAGGGAGATGATGCTCCAGCTCAGCCTTCCCCTGGGTCCTTCTCAGCTCCCTCTGCCCACCTCACCTCCTGAGCTCTTGATCTGGTCCTCATGACTATGCTAACCAATTCTTGAAGGCATTGCCTCATTGAAGCATGGCTCCCATTCTTTTTTATTTTTATTTATTATTATTATTATTATTATTATTATTATTATTAGTTTTCTGAAACAGTGTTTCTCTGTGTAGTCTTGGCTGTCTTGGACGCACTTTGTAGACCAGGCTGGCCTCGAACTCACAGAGATCCACCTGCCTAGTGCTGGGATTAAAGGCGTGCGCCGCCACACCCGTTCTTATCTGTTCCTTAAAGAGTGGGCACTTCTGTGGTATCCAGGCCAGGATTGGGAGGTCACAGACAGGCAGAGGAATGCTATGATTAAGAGCCTGGCCAGCTCTTGGTGCCTTGCTTTCATGCCTGAGACACCAGTCCTGCCCGCCTGTGTCACCTTGAGCTCTGGATCCCAGGAGTGCCATGGTCACTGTCCCCCATTTCCTAGCCAGAGAATAGGGTCAGAGACCCAGCAGCAAGTTCCTGGGTGCAAAGTGGCGAAGCCAGGTGCAGCTTGTACCCACAATCTTGAAAGCTTGGTGGTGGTGGTATGTGGGGTTCAGGGTGGGGAAGAGTCAGGTAAGGTCTAGGGAATGTGGGGTGGTAGTGGTTACGTAATAGAATTGGACAACCTATGGCGGGAGGTCACAGAGGCCAGGACCTCTCTGAACTCTGGGTACTTCAGTAGGCTCTGTCCGGGAGGAATGATCTGCCCATCGTTGAAGATGTCCTATGTGGAGCCCCAGGACAAACTGGGCCTCCCACAATACCCAAAGGAAGCAGACCAACGGCAGCGTGTACTGGACTCCTGAAAGGCTATGGGTGTCATCGCCAGCTACAGGAGGATGTGCACTCTGAGGCCTTGACTCTGGTCCTCCCCACTTCACTTTATTGATCTGTTCCTACATTCTCGCCATCAATAAGGGCAAGCAGAGACCCCAAACACGCTTGCTCTGCTGCTCACAGTCCACATACAGCCGTCATCACAGAAGACCTAGGAGTAATGGTTCAGCCTCACTAGCCACTTGACGGGACTTAGAATCACAACAGCAACATTGGTGGGTGTGTCTTTGTGTGTGTGTGTGTGTGTGTGTGTGTGTGGTGTCTTTTGAGACACATTTAACTGATGAGAGAGAAGATCTACCCTGAATGTGGATATGCCACCGTCCCATGGGCTGGGGTCCTGGATCAAATAAAAAAAGAGGAAGCAAGTGGAATGCCAGCATCCATCTTTCTCTGCTTCCTGACTGTGGATGCCACGTGATCAGCCGCCTCCCGCTCCTGCCAACATGCCTTCTCCTCTACGATGGACCACACTCTTAAACCCTGAGCCTGGATCAGCTCTTCCTTCCTTCTTTCCTTCCTTCCTCTCTCTCTCCCTCCCTTCCTTCCTTCCTTCCTTCTTTGGTTGCTTTGTCACAACAATTAGAAAAGTGACTAGAAGACTACAAAACATGAACTTGAGGCAGAGAGAGAGACACGACAGTCACTGGGTCCTGATGCAGGGACCCTTCTCACGCCTCTGCTCTCTCCATTCATTCTGAAATGCACAGCTGCAGTGCGTCACACTCATACAAAACAGGCAGACCGAATCCTACTGCGTGGGCCCCTGTCGAAACCTTGTGTGCTTTCCGCTTAACATGTCCTGAGACAGGCTAGAGCGATGCCTCTGCGGTTAAGAGCACTGGCTGCTCTTCCAGAGGACCCGGCATCCACATTGGCAGCTCACAACTGTCTGTGACCCCAATTCCAGGGGATCTAACGCCCTAACACATGCAGGCAATTCACCAATGAACACTAAATAAATAAATAAATAAATAAATAAATAAATCCTGAGAGTTCCTCCCTCTCATGAAATATTTTTTAATAAAGATCATGATAATGAATTCTCCTCCTCCTCCCATCATAAACCCCTCCCCCCACAGTTTTTGTGGCTCCTGTATGACTGAGCATTCACGTGACTTCTAATTACCCCCCCCTTTTCTTCCCAGTGTCACTGTCTGTGCGCCTGTGTGTGCATATTTCGGTGCGTGGGAACGGAGGCCAGAGGGCAACCTTGACTGTCTGTCATTCACAAAGTGCCTTCCATGTTTTGTTGTCCTAGAACTTCACCTAGGAAGTAGGTTAGACTGGCCAGCAAGCCCCTGGGATGCCCCTGTCCCCACCTCCTCACTGCTGGGATTACAAACTGTCGAGCCTCTGCGTCCAGCGTCTTCACCTGGGTTCTGAGGATCCTACTTTGGGCTGTCGTGCTTACAAGGCAAACGCTTTGCCGACATAGCCATCTATCATCTGTGTCCTATAATAGCTCCTCCCCAACTCCCCCGACCTCAAAAAAAAAAAAAAGCAGCCTGGCTTTGATTTCATTCTTTAAACGTGTTCAGCCACTGGGGTCCCCCAAAACATAGAACAGGTTGACTTTTGGCTTCTACTTGTCACTCACCCAAAACAAACCATCCCAGCCGGCCTTAGTTCTCCGTGCTGAGTACAAGCCAGCGCCAGCTAGCTGTTCAGCCAGTTCGGGGATTGTGATCCGAGTGTGGGATGGATGGGCCTCGTGTCAGCACAGTCCCCTGTCTAGACAGACAGGTTCCCAGAGGCTTGGTGAATGTCACAGAGTTGGTGATGCTTCCCCCAGGGGATGCAGAAAGGACCCTGAAGCTTCTATCCCTCGTCTTCAGGCTTTCGGCTGTGACACTTCCCTTGGCCCCGTTAAAAGTCCCCAGGATGGGATAGTAAGATGTCTCTGTGAGTAAAGGCGCTCGGTGCCAGCCAATTTCCATCTCTGGGACCCACATGATGGAAGAAGAGAACGGACTCCCCCAAGTTGTCGTCTGACCTTCCCATACGCACACGCACGTGCACATGTACCACACCACACCACACACACAGAAGGAAGAGAAGGAGATAGTTCCTACTGACCCAGATGGCATGTTTCAGGGACATCTTCCCAGAGCCTCACATACTTTCGCCGCTCTATCTCAGTCTCTGTCTCTGCGTGTGTGTGTGTGTGTGTGTGTGTGCGCGCGCGCGCGCACGCGTGCGCGTCTGCCTCTGTCTCTGTCTCTCTCTATCACACACACACACACACACACACACAGACACACACACACACACACACACACACACACACACACACCTTTTGATGTGTTCCACTGTCTATTACTCTCTGGGTAGGACTGGCTCGGTATCCCGCGTGTCCAGTGGTGTCCTCTCGGGCTCGGGGTCTGGGGTTGGGGGTGGGGGCTTGGAGATGAAGCCATCTGCATGACTCCTTCCCTGTCCCCAAAGACAGAGACACTTTATGAGACAATACCAGCAGCCACCATGGGCACACAGCAGGAGGCCGGAGAAAGCAAGAGGACAAAGGCCTTCCTCCAGGGTCAACTCAGAACACAGCCCTGCCTGTAGCCAGTCCCTTGGTGCCGCCGGCTTTTTAAGAGGCTCCTTGGAAGGATCCGGGCATCCTGAGGCTGTCTTGCGGAAAGCTTCTCCTCCAGCAGATTTCCATTAGTGGGGGCTGGGGGAAGTGTGGCGGGTGGGCGGGCTGGCTTAGGAGTGGGCTTGGAGGAGCACTCTGGGTGGTCTGAAAGCAGGCATGGGGCTGGGGACCGCGAGGCGCCAGCCAGTCATCCTTATAAGAGACTTAGAGAGATGCAGGCTCCGCTGTGAGACTGGGTGGTGGCTGTGATGGTGATGGCAGAGTCTTCCTCAGGGTTCAGGGTCCATCTTTTAAGCTCACTCTGAGTGATCTTTGCTGGCTTAGAGAAAGTGCTGGGGAGGACTGCGCCAGAAGCGGACTGCGCCAGAAGCGGACTGCGCCAGAAGCGGACTGCACCATCCCCACTGGTCCTTTGCTGTGGGCACTCTGAGCAACTTATACACAATGGTTCCCCTGGGCCTCCACTTTCCCACCCAAAGTGTGTCCTGCAACCCAGCAAGGAGAGGGCATCAACCTACTCCGCCCCCCCCCCCCCCCCCCCGCGCCCCAGCTCTTCTTTCAGCTGGTGAGAAGGCAGCTAAGGGGTGACATGGCTGTAGCGCTACGAATGTGGGTGGGCTTTCACAGGCAGGCAGTGCAAGGCCTGAGAGTGCAGGCAGGCCAGCAAGAGACTCCTGAGGAAGGAATAATACCGCCCAAGCTTTCAGTCCGTAGCTGTGCTGCTGAAGTGAGCCGCTGTGACCCGCAGCAGGGAGCCAGCTCCATGGGACAGGTGAAACTCCATTTCTCCGTGTAGCGTCTGTTTAACTCGGTGGTTCTCAACCTGTGGGTCCTGACCCCATAGTGGGGGTTTGCATATCAGCTATGCTTTGTTATGGTAGCAAAGTTACAGTTAGGAAGTAGCAATGAAAATAATGTTATAGTTGTCTGTGTTTGTGTGTGTATGTGTGTGTGTGTGTGGGGGGGGTGTTACCACAACATAAGGAACTGTGTTAAAAGGGCTCAGCATTAGGAAGGTTGAGAACCAATGGTCTATCTTAATGCCCTCTCTATCATTGATTTATCATTTATCTATCATCTGTCTATATATCGATGACCTTTCCATCCATTGTCTATTAATTGTCCATCTAGCTATACTCTATCTATCTATCTATCTATCTATCTATCTATCATCTACATATCTTTCTATAGAAATTGTCAGCTACCTGCCCTTCTGTCCATCTCACCTGTCAGCATCCTTGCCTCTCTGTCCATCCCTGCAGTTTCCTCTCTGTCCAGCTCTTGGTAGTTGACCCTTTGCTTAGCCCTGCCTCCACTGCAGCCAATGGTTGGCATGAACACATCACTCTCTCAGCCTGAGTACCTAGCTCTGTCCTAAAAGAGGGGCTTTAGTAAAGGACAGGCAGGTTACTGCAGGCCCAGGGTGCTGTCCATATTTAGTTAGACCACACAGGTCTGGGACAAGGTGTGAGTCTTTAGAGGCTGAGCGACACATCTGTTCCCATTGACCCCTCTCTTGGGTCCACACTGAGCCTATGCCCTGTGTCAGCTGGGTGCCCACTAGGATCCAGTGTGGCATGCTCATGCTGCCTAAAGAGCCTGCCCTCTCTAGGCAGAAAGGGAGACAGTATAGAAGTGAGAACGAGATCTTATTGACAAATCTCAGACCAGGTCAATATCAGAAGCGCAAGGCTGTCAGAAACCTTAAGGACCAAGGAGTAAGAAACCATATTTGGGTCATGGTTAGTGTAGGGGTGCAATGCCAGGCCAGAAGCCCAGCTGGGACAGAAAGCATTTTTTTTCTGCTTTCTCCCTTAACAGCCTCATTTGTGAAGTTGAACCCTTGAGCGCTGGCAGAAACATTTGACGAGATGCCCCCAATCACATGGCGGAGCCATGAGGGTGGCCGCTGGCTGTCTCTGCTGCTCTGCCACCTGCTTCCGTCGTCACTTCCTGCCTTCCTGCCCACCTTCGGATGGTGGCAACACAAAGCTGACTCCTCCTTGTTATGGTCCCAGGCTGGCTGTCTCCACTTCTCCCCACCCTCTGTACACCCTGGAGCTGGGTGCCCCTCTCACTGTGGTACGGTCCTCTTCTTCAAATAGACACCTGGATCAGAGAACCCTGGTCCTCCTAAGCAAGCCTTCAGCTCCTGGCTCTGGAGCCAGCCTCCTGTTCCTCTGTCACTCATGATGACTCATGGATGCTGAAATCACCACCATCAACAAAGCACACCTCCTACTGGGGGTCTGCTGACGCACCCCAGGCTGGCCCCTGGCCAGCTTGGCCTGTGTTCTGCAGAGGGTGTGCCGATGGCTCATAGGGGTGGCTTGCTGCACACCCAAGGGAGGTCAGGCAGAGAGAGCCAACTTTTTTTTTTTTTTTTTTTTTAGGCATAGACTTACCTTTAGATACAGGGCAGCCCCTGCTTGCATAATTGTCACTAGTCAGCCTTTTGCCCTACTGGGCTATCAGTGTGGTTCTCTTGGCCCCCTGGTGTCGCCTTTGCAGGTGTTCCCCTGGCTGGCCAAGTATTTACCTGTCTGTGTGTGACTCACACCCAGGAGATGAGGCACCTAGACCAATTCCAGGTCCATTTTTGCTGCAGATGAGCCTCTCTAGTGGCTCAGTATAGCCTAAATACTTTAAAAGAGAATGGGAGTCTATGGAGTGTCTATTTCCAAATGAGTCGGTGTTGTTCCTATGGCCCTAACTATTCTTTAGGCCAAGCGGAGAATGGAGAATCTTCCTTGTGGTTGTTTACCGAGCAGGTTAGTATCTGTGGGTCACAGGAGCAAGGGTGTGTGGAGTAAGACAATAAAATCAGTCCATAGGACAGACTCTGAAGTACGTGGTTAGCCAGACTGCCCCCCCTGAAGCTTCCAGAAAATGTACCCTTTTGCCTGTCCTCCTGTTTGCTGGTTAAGGCATCCCTGGATTATGGTTCCTCAAGACTGGGTCTTGGTTTGGTTTTTCGGGACAGGGGCTCTCTGTGTTAGCCTTGGCTGTCCTGGAGTCACTTCGTAGACCAGGCTGGCCTTGAACTCACGGTGATCTTCCTGCCTCTGCTTCCCGAGTGCTGGGATTAAAGGCGTGCGCCACCACACCCGGCTTGTCTGTTTCATCTTTAGGAGGCTTCCGTGTTATATCTCTTCTTACGGGCAGTGCCGGTTCGCCTAAATGTCCCTAGTTCCACAGAATCACATCCTGGGGTCCAAGTTTAGGGTTTGAATGTATCTTATGGAACTCGCTCCTCAACTCTTCATCCTTTCCGGACTTTTTGAGAATGGATCTGTAGGTGGCTGTGGCCTCCCAGTCCTTCTGCCTCAGCCTCCTTAGGGACTGGGATGACAGGCCTGTGACACTAGACCATACTAATTTTCTTCTTATTAGGATGGCTAATAAGTTTCCTTGGCCAACCGTCAAGCTAGACAAAGAGTACAAAAGTGGATGGCACGAGAGGGGAAAGCCGAATGTGGAGGAGCCTCAGGCCCTGGTGCCAAGGAGCCATAGAGAGGGAAGGCAAAGAGCCAGGACTAAAGCTGGTCTTTTGCGCTCTTCCCTGTGAGGGAGGCTCAAGTAGAAGCTGACTTTGCTGGGAGACATTTGAGGGGGCTGGAGGGGGGCTCGGGTGGTGGTGGTGGTGGAGGGAAATGACAACTGGGCCATCCTCTCAGGGGCAGATAAATAAGAGACTATCACTTAAGGAGTAGCCTAATGGACATGAGACTAAGTCATAGAATGGCATGGAACATTCTCTGGGCTTCTTCTGAAGGTGCCGCCATGCCGTGAGGAAACCCTTGTTCACCGTGGAGGCACCCTATGGATAGTCTACAAGACATTGCCATGACCCCAGTCTGGAGACAGGCACTAGCGATGGGGGAGCGTATCAACTTTCCAGCTGTGACAAGAGTGAGAACAGCATTGACCCTATTCTGCCAGCTCCTTACCCTGCAGGAACCCAGGGATGTGACTCTGTGGTGTTTACGTCCTTAAGCATCTTGTGTAGCTCTGAGAACTAAAACACAGTCTTGCAATTCTTTTCTGGGGGACCACTGTGCATACTTTTACCTTGCAGAGTGCTGGGTATGGGGGACGCGATGGTTGAACCAGGCTGGGTCATGGCGGCCTTGGGCACCTCGGTTCTAGCAAGCCCCAGAAGGTGAAAGTGGCATGTGGCTTTCTCCTCTGCCAGAGTTTGTTTATGTTGCTGTTTTATTATGTTTTTAAAAGAGAAGGAAACTTGGCCTGCATCCTCAAAGGGCTTTGAAGCTCCTGCCAGACAACTCAGCCAGGAGCTCTTGGGTCTGGCAGTGCCACTTCAGCCAGTCTGAACAGAATTAGCTGTGAGCCACTTTTTGTGGCCTTGCGGAGGATTGATGTCTTCCTTTGGTCTTTTATCTCACAGCTTCTAACTTGGGGGCAGGTGGGGTCAGATACACACGAGGAAGTGGAGGGCTTAGGCCCTGGCTCTGAGGCCACTAGGGTGACCACTTTTCAAGCTTTTCCAGAGAGGCCCCATCTTGGGCTCCTTGGAGATGCCCGCTCATCACGGTCTTCTAAGGATTATGCAGAGGTCGGTGGGGGATGGAAAAAGCCGGTTCTTTCCCATGGGTAAGGCCAAGGCTCAAGTTTGCAGAGTCTATGAAAACAAACCCTAGAGCAAGTGTTTCCAGTCCATCAGGGAGGATGAGCAGGAGGAGGGATTCCAAGGGACAGCTGCAGGGTAAAAACTGCCCATGGAGAAGCCAGGGACAAGAGTGACCCAAGGTTGGGTGCTATGGCCAGACCCCTGGTTGACTTTCCCGTGGGAACTAGGAATTGTTACAGATGGCCATGGCTCAGATTGGCACCGTGACCAGAACCTCTGTAGCATCCTTTTAGCAGAAGGTGTTCCAGAATTTATCACAGGCCTGGCCCCTCTCTGTTCATGGCAACAGAGCAGTTGTCTTTTAGCAGAGGCAGCACAGGCCCCAGGGCCTTGCAGAGGACCCTATTTCAAACACCCAGCCTCTGCCCCGCATTTTACATCACAGGACACTATGCTTTCTTGAATGCCTCCTTTACGTCCTTTCCGTACTCTCTCACTGCCTGCAAGAGTGGCTGATCACAACATCATATCTCTTGACTATGGGGATTGGCTCACAGGTAGGAACCTGAGCAAATTTTGGCCAATAATAGTCATGCTTAGGTTCATACCTAAGAAGAGAAAGATGCTCACTTTCTATGGAGCCTCAGGCAAAGATGCATAGCTGAGACCCCTACCTGGGGGGCATCATGGGGGCAGCACACACTGGAGAATGTGGATACACTGAGGTGAGATGGCACAGATGACGGCATGTGTACCCAGCCACACCCAACCTTTCACTTTCCATTAAGAGGAGTGTATGAATTCATTTTCTTATTGATGTGACAAAATACCTTAAAAAAAAAAAACTTAATGGGAGAGAGTTTATTTTGGTCTACAGTTCTAGTAAATCATGATGGGGAAAGGGAGGGTAGACTTCATGGTGGTAGAATATGGTAGCCCAAGTGTTCAAACCCCTGACCAGACGGGAACACGTCCCATTCCAACTCTTTATTTTTATTATATTAAGATTTATTTTTATTTTCATTTGTGGTGTCTGTGTGCATGTGTGTGTGCATGCACATGTATACGTGTGTACACGCATATGTATATATGTGTGTGTGTGTGTATGCCACATGTGAGTGCAGGTGCCCATGGTAGCCAGAAGAGGGCGGTAGATCCTCCTGGAGCTGGAATTACAGATGCTTGTATGTGAGATTCACAATATAGTAGGAATTGGGAACAAACTCAGATCCTCTGCAAGAGCAAGAACTCTTAACCACTGAGCCATCTCTCTAGCTTCCTCCTCTTTATTTTTGTATTTGTGTGTGTGTGCATGTGTGTGTGTGCATGCATGTGTTTGCATGCCTGTGTGTGTGTGTGTGTGTGTTTGTATGTGTTCATGCAACATGGTACATATATGGAGGTTAAAGGATGACCTACAGCCAGGCGTGGTGGCGCACGCCTTTAATCCCAACACTCAGGAGGCAGAGGCAGGCGGATCACTGTGAGTTTGAGGCCAGCCTGGTCTACAAAGGGAGTCCCGGACAGCCAAGGCTAACACAGAGAAACCCTGGCTCAAAAAACCAAAACCAAACCAAACCAACCAACCAATCAACCAAAAAAAAAAAAAAAAAACAAAACAAAACAAAACAAAAAAACAAACAAAAAACCCAAAACCCAAAAAACCAACAAAACAAAACAGCTAACCTGCAGGAGCTGGTTCTCTCCTTCCACTATGTTGGTCCTGGAGCTGGAACTCAGGCCATCAGGCTTGGTGAGAAGCTGCTTTATCCCTGAGCCACCTCACAGGCCCTTCATTCCTCTTCTACTTCTCTTTGGACCTGCGAGTTGGGTCCTAGGGACCCTGTGGCTGAAAAGCCCCTGCTAGAATCATTCTATCCTGCGAGTTATGAACCCTGTGCTCTCCAGGAATATAAAACCATGAGGCCAGGGACACAGGAGAAGACTTGATGGCCACCACAACCGATCATAGAACTCTCACGGCTTTAGACCCCAGGTCTCCTCTCTGATGGTTCTTCTGGAGATCTGGATGACCTGTGTGCATGAGCCAGCTTTGCAATCTTGCAAGAAGCTCCCACTTTGCCGGTCCAGTGGCAACCAGTCCTTAATTCCCCTCCCCCCCCCCCCCCCCCCCCCCCCCCGCCCAGTCAGAACCACCAGCATTTCATATCTCTACCCTCAGCTCCATGCGGTCACATCCAGGAGCGGTTTGCTGAATTTAAAGACATATGTGCTAAGACAAGAACCACGTGGGTCCTTAGGTCACTCATGGCCTTCAGGGCTGAAGGTATCAACGAGGATGGGATTGTTCTGCCTGTCAGTCACACAGTTAGCAGGAACTTATTATGGACCTGTCATACACTGTAATAGTTGTTTAGGGCTCATAGAGGCTGTTTGTTTTAAAAATCTAAAAAAAACCATAAAACAAAGACTGCTCATGGTATTTGCAAAATGTCACAAAACTGAAGGGCTGGGAAGTGGCTTGGTTAGTAAAGTATTGCCTTGCAAACATAAGGACCTGAATTCAGGCCCTAATACCCATGTTATAAAACAACAACAACAACAACAACAACAACAACAACAACAACAACAACAACAACCAGACCAGTGTGGCGGTTCACACTTAGGACTTCTAGGGAGGTAGAGACATGAGGGTGCCTGGGACTCATCGGGCAGTCAGTCTGCTTCGTTGGTATGCACCAGTGTCTATCTCAACAGACACGGCAGATAGTAACTGTGATTGCTGTGCTAAACACCATGGTATCAACTCGGGGAGGAAACGGTTTATTTCATCTTACAGCTGATAAGTCCTTCACGAAGGAAAGTCAGGAACCTGGAAGCAGGAACTGAAGCCGAGGCCATAGAGGAGTTCTGGCTATTGGTTTGCTCCCCATGGCTTGCTCAGCCTGATTTCTAATGGTGCCTAGGAATGGCACCTTATGATGATTATGGCCAACTCAGGTATCAATCAAAAAAAAAAAAAAAAGTCCCGCAGGCTTGTGCACAGGCCAAGCTGGTGGGGGAATTTTCTCAACTGAGGTTTCCTCCTCTCCGATGACTCTAGGTTGTCTCAAGTTGACATGAAACTTGTCAGCACAGCACAGGGATGACAATGGAGACTGTCGTCTGGTGTGTGTGCAAGACACACACACACACACACACACACACACATACACACACTCACATAACTGAAAGTTCAGTGGTTTCAAATCCCAGGGGTGTCTGAATTGCTCCTTCAGGCTCTTGTGGACAGCCTAAGCAAGCTAGAGTCAGTCTTTCTCTTCCTTGATTTATATGAAAGACCAGTGCAAAATGTCACTGAGACCAAAAAAAGAAGAAAAAAAAAAAGAAAAGAAAAGAAAAAGAGAAAGAAAAAAAGAAAGAAAGAAAGAAAGAAAGAAAGAAAGAAAGAAAGAAAGAAAAATCCTTTCCAGCTGAAAGTTAGAATCAGGGGAAGGGGGCTTTGTCCTGGTCAACCTCCCGTCCCAGACTTCCTGCCTAGCTCTTCTGATGTAGCCTGAGCCAGGGTACCATACTTGTCTTTGCTGCATTCAATTTCCTGCCCTTGGGAAACACAGGCCCTCTGTGGGTGTGTGACCAGGGCAGACAAGCCCAGGATGGAGCTGTGGCTCTGGGGTGGAGCTTAGAGGGACATGCATAGACAGGCACACCAGCTCCTGCTGCAGCGAGCAGAAAGCATTTCTCTCTGCACCGAGCCCCGAAGCTGACTGCCTACTAAACTCTGTGGGCCTTCATTTCCCCTGGGCATGTCTGTGAGGGAGTAGATTGGGTCCGCTGAGGTAAGAAGAGTCACTCTGGATATTAGCAGCACTCTTGCATGAACTGGAGGCCTAGACTGAACAAAAAGGAGCCAGTGAGCTGAGCACCAGCATCCATCTCTCTCTGCATATTGTGAATACAATATAGCCAGCCACATCACTCTCCTGCCAGCATGACCTTCCCCAATGGTGATGGACTGTGCACCCATGAACTGTGAGCCACAACAAACCCTTCCTTCCTTAAGTTTGCCTTGGCCAGGTATTTTGTTATAGCAACAAAGAAGTAACAAAGACAATGAAGAGCCCCTGGCATGAGAAGTTCCTTTTGTTAATTGAACTCAAGTCCCAAGAATGCCGCTTCCAGAATATTCTCTGAGCTCAGGGAGACTGATTTCTGCAGACATGCTCCCTCATCAATGCTTACTGCAGCACTACCCACACTGTTCACGTTACAAAATCAGCCTGGATGCCCTCCAGTAGATGAAGGCATGATGAAATGTAGTATATCCTCACAGTGGGGTATTAGTCATAAAGAAAGAAATGACATCAGCACAGGGAAATGGATGGAACTGGAGATCACTGAGTCAAGCAAAATAAGGGAGACTCAAAAAGGCAGATACTCACATGAGGAATCCAGATAATGTGTATATGATATTATAATATATATCATATATATATCATATATATTATATATGGCATAAATGGAGTAGAGTGTTCAAAGTACGATACACACTTGAATAAAAATATCACAAATTATGAAATTCGTTTCGCACAATAAGCACATGCTTATAATCTTTTTCTAGGACACGAATAAAAACACAAACCATCATCTTTTGCAGGTGAAGAGAGGAGGGAGGGTGGTAACATAAATTGGAGGAGACCAAACAAAGAAAGATCCCTCTGTCAACATCTGTCTGGGCCTGTGATGGCCAATGCATCAAAACCCCAGACTGAGCAACTCACACCCAGTAGACATTTACTCGTAGCTTCAGAGGCTGCAAGGAAGAGACAGCTCTGTGTCTCCCACTTCAGAGATGACATCGTCTCTGTGTCCTTATAGCTGGGAGAGACATAGGGCTTTTGTTTTGTTTTTCAAGACAGGGTTTCTCTGTGTAGCTTTGGCTGTCCTGGACTTGCTTTGTAGACTAGGCTGGCCTCAAACTCACAATGATCCGTCTGCTTCTGCCTCCTACGTGCTGGGATTAAAGGCGTGCGCCACCCCTGCCTGGTTCTCTGGGGTCTCTTATTCTGGTTTCTTGTTCAATGCTCGGAAACGTTTATTCTGCCTTACAGTTCAAGTGAGTGTAGACCATGTTGTCCATGGTGTGGCTGTCACATCGCATCAGCAGTCAGGGAGCAGAGGGCCATGGACACTGGTGCTCAGCTTGCTTTCCCTTTTTTTTTTTTAGTTAGCCCAGGATCCCAGCTCACTGGGTCAGTTTAGCTTCTCTGAAAGTTAACTTTAACTTCCTCCCAGACTTACCCAGAGGTGTGCCTTCTAGGTGACTCCTGCCAAGGTTGCCAGTCAATGTGAACCCTTATGATCCTTTCTGCTTTGGAAGGGAGAGGAAGAAGGGAGAGAGGGAAAGGAAGGGGTGAGGAGGGGAGAGAGGGAAAGGGAGGGATGGGGGGAGAGGAAGAAAAGAGAAGGTAAAGAGGGAAGGAGGGCTGGGAAGGAAGGCTAATGAAGGGAAGATAAAGAGGAGGGGAAGAAGCCAGGCCGACAGTGGTGGTGCATGCCTTTAATCCCAGCACTTGGGAGGCAGAGGCATGCTGATCTATGTGAGTTCGGGGCCAGCCTGGACTACAGAGTGAGTTCCAGGAGAGCCAGAACTATTGTACAGAGAAACCTTGTCTCCGGGGAGAAGAATAAAAGGGGGGGAGGAGAGAGAGGAAGGAAGGAAAGGGAGAATGCTGTGTTCCTGGAGCACTCAGACCAGCTAACTGGGGCAAGTTTAAACTATGCCTCCCCCACTCTTACCCCAAGGATGCTCTAGCCACAGGTGTCATTTGAGCCCCACACCTAGGTGTGTACATCAGGATCCCGCAGCAGACAGGTATACCCTAGAGAAGCACATCACTCAATGCTCCTGCGTGGCCAGCTGTCTCCATGAGCTCCCTTAGGAGGAACGAGGGGGCAGGGGGTCTGTTTCCACTGCAGGGGACCTGCACGGGGATGTTTCTGGGGAGCAGTGATTGTGGCACACAGTGACCACCCTTGGCCGGCACCTCACCCAGCCTTTGGGCCTGCAAGGTAATCGCTGTGCTTCTGTCACACACTGACATGTGCCGTAGAGGCACCTGGGAACCTGCTTGACCGCACAGATACTGCTGGGATGGCCTCCTCTGGGGCCAGAGGAAGCTGGTCAGTTCCTCAAAAGACTGGCTTGGAGGGCCTGAAGATAGGGCTGACCCCAGGCCTGGAAGAGCCACACAAGGTTGCAGCTATGAGCTCATCCTGTGAGGCAAAGGCTCTGGGCACTGCCCCAGCCCAGGATCCTTGGGGCCACAAGTCCCGTCTTGTGTTTCAATCTGAACCTGAGATTCAGACCTTCCCAGTGGCCTGGAATGCGTTTCATCTCTTCACCTCCTTCTTAATTGTACCGGGAGGGGGGTGGGGGGGGAGAAGAAAGGGGGCTTATTATTCCTTTGAGAATTTAAAAAGGCTAGGGAGACTCTTCTCATTGCCTCCCTCCAGCTCAGGGAGGAGATGCGAGCTTTTGCCAAAACTTGCGTGAGCTGCTGAGAAAACATCCGGAAGCCCCCGTGCTGAAGAAAGTTTGGGGGGCAAAAAGTTAACCATCAAAGGAATGTTTGAGGAGATAGGACCAGGGGGACTTTCCTGTGGTTTCTCCCTCCGAGCTACAGACATCTCTGTCATCTTCTAGATTGTTCTGCTTGGGGGTGGAGGGTGGGGCAGTTGAGTCTGAGAGAATGAAGACTGTACCCACGGGCCTGCTTAAGAGGCAAACGGGATCAGCAGGGGCAGGCTTGCTGGCTGTCAGCGTGCTGATGGGCGAATGACCAGCTGCTGTCTGGGGTAGCCTGGGACTAGGGCATGGTTGTCTGTAAGGTCCAGCTGTTTAATTTACCCTGACGCCCAGCACTGACCAGCTCAGCTATCAGGGACAAGAGAGGGGCAACCCTTCCTTCTCCCTTTAGCTCTAGAGGCACTAGGGCAATCTTTAGGCTCCTCCCCCCACCCCACCCCCATTACACCAACCTCCTGCTGCTTCTTCTTCTTGTCATCCCCCAAGGACTCTGTGAGGACAATTTCTGATGTATGTCCCTTCTCAACCTACTCATATCAGGAGTCCCTCCTGTCACATAAGGACACATGTTCACGTCCCCAGGATCCTGATGTGGATGCCTTCTGGGTGACCCACAGACTTGTATCATGTAATGATAGCTGTGGGTCCTTTCTATGTTTTCCTATCCCATGTTGTCGACCCCCAGGCTGGGGCAATGGACCAAGAGCATCTCTGCTTAAGGCAGCCTGGAGTGGGTGGCGGGGGGTGTTTGCCAACGGCAGTGGTGCGAGAGGCTCAGACTTACTGAAGCTGCCGGCAAAATAAGCAAATTTTCTGAAGGAGAGAGAAACAAAGGAATCGAGTTCACCCAGGTTAGCACGGGAGGTTTACAGAGAATGAACACATCCTCAGGGCCCCCTCCGGGTCCCCTAATCCCAGCTGTAACTCCCGCAACCAGGTTCCCTCCTGCCCTGATGCTCCTTCAGATTCCTGAGAAGTACCTCCTGGCAGTCTTTCCCACCCAGCTCTGTCCGGGTCAGTACCTCAGCCCTTCTGTAGAATATTCTGTACTCATGGAGATCATGGTTGCTTTGGCTAGGTGGGCTCTAAGTCCTTGCTTTCCTGTTTCTTGTCTTTCCTACACTCTGCCCTCCTCACCATCCCAACATTTGTCCCTAAGGACCAGGCTGTGAAGCTTCTAGCCTCTTGGAAACTGGTGATTCTTTTTTTTTTTTGGGGGGGGGGTGTTGTTGTTATTGTTGTTGGTTTGTTTTGGCTTTGTTTTTTTTGTTTTGTTTTGTTTTTCAAGACATGGCTTTCTTTCTGTAGGCCTTGGCTGTCCTGGACTCGCTCTGTAGACCAGGCTGACTCCGAACTCACGAAGATCTGCCTACGCCTGCCTCCCAAATGCTGGGATTAAAGGCGTGCGCCACTACGCCTGGCTCGATTTGGGTTATTTTTAAATTTTAATAAATTTACTTTATGGGTATGTGTTGTGGGAGTTTTTGTGTTTTGCCTGCATGTCTATATTTCTACCACATGCGTGCCTGGCACCTGTGGAGGTCAGAAAAGGGCATCAGATCCCCGTAGAACTGGAGTTACAGATGGCTCAAGAGTCTCTATGTGGGTGTTGGCAACCACGCCTGGGTCCTCTGCAAGAGCAGCCAGTACTCTTAGTGGCTGAGCCATCTTTCCAGCCTCTCGTTTTTTTAGTTACGGGTATGTCTGTTTGTGTGTGTCTCTGTGTGGATATAGTCATGTGACTATAGTTTCCCAAGGAGGATAGAAGAAGTTGTTAGATTCCCTGGAACTGGACTTACAGGTGGTTATGAGACACCATGTGCATGCTGGGAACTGAACTCCGATCCTCTGCAAGAACAGCCCTTGCTCTTAAGCACTAAACTATCTCTCCAGCCCTTGATGATTTTTTAAAAATAAATCTCCCTTCGGTCTCACCAACATTGCAGTCACCTAGGGTGGGGCTTGTGGCAGCATTAAAAGCTCCCAGAATCCAATTCTGAGCAGCCAGTAGCTGTCATCCCAACACACTTTTCCCAAGGAGGTTCTCAAGTTCCCAATGTAGCAACGTGGTTTCCACCCTTAATGCCTTCAAAAAGGGTTGTGAGCAACAAAATATGTTACCATCTCATTCCGGATCACTTGTCATCCTCTAATAATCTTTGTTGCCCTTCAGAGCTGGAAAGGCTCTGGCTTCTGTGATTTCCAAGGGGTGCCAAGAAGCCCGAAACAGAAAAGCACAATGGCCCAGGGACCTCAGGGTGAGGCCTCCTGGGGCCTTTGCCTCAGGGTCAGCTGCCTCCAGGGGCTGGAAGTCTGCCCCTGGCTGCCCAGGGACCAGCAGGCAGGCTGGAGCTCTTCCTGCCTCTCAGGAGGGAGGGAGTTGCCCAGAGAGCAGGCAGCCCTGCTGTTGTTCTTTGAAGCTGCAGCTTCTCATCCCCTCCGCCTCGCCTCACCCCTGCTGCTCCCAAGAAAGGCTGGGCAGGGTCAGCAAGGGCTCAGCCTGGATGGTGGGAATGGAGCTCAGCTTCATTCAGCAAGGCTCAGCTGTTGCTTGCTGCGAGGCTATGGCCCAAGGCACTGGTGGTGAGGGTGGCAGAAGGGGTGGGCGCCTCCTGGAAAGGGCTGCCAAGCAGGTATCAGCTAGGCTGCAGAGAGTGGTTGGTACCCAGGCTCTGTGTGTCAGTCAGCTGCTTCATGCTCCCCACGTGTGTCCATCCATCCTGCAGCCTGGACTCATAGCCCACTAGAGCTGTGCCTGTGGCCATGAAGACTGTGGTGAACTCCCCAGAAGTACTGCTGAGTCCCCTTTGCTTTGGGGACTCCCCATTAATCATGAATATCCCCAGCGATCTTTGACTCAGGTCTCGGATCTCCATGGATACAGCTGTTCAGTCCTCATCCTCTCCTCAGATGTGGAACCAGGCCTGGCTCAGGCTACAGAGCATAGAACCAGCAAGCTCTGATCCTGATTCTGTCTCTAGCTAGACCACAGAACTCTTCCTTTTCAGCACTGTGGATTGAATTCGGGGCCCCGTGTGTGCTAGGCAAGCAGTCTACCACATAGCTATATTCCTACCTCTTCTGTAGAACACTCTATGACCCTCAAGTCAGGACCCAAATCCTTAATCGACACTAAGATGTGGGGAGAGCTGATACTTGGAAAGGCTGGTTTCCCGAACACCATAGAATCTAGTAGAAAATTGACACATGACCTAGCATACTCTGCTTTTCTGAAATCACCAAGTACAGGTTTTGAGAGAATTCCAGCTGACCTAGAGGTGGCAGGTGAATCTGAAGGAAGGAGAAGGAGGGAAGGAGGGAGGGAAGGCGGGAGGGAAGGCGGGAGGGAGGGAGGGAGGGAGGGAGGGAAGGAGGGAGGAATGAGAGGAGAGGGGAAAGGAGGAAAGGAGGGGAGGGGAGAGGAAGAGGGAGAGGAGAGGAAAGGGAAGGGAAGGGAAGGGAAGAGAAGAAAAGAGGGAAAGAGTTACTTGCAGAGCTTGAAGCAGAGAAAGCCACACAGAACCCCCTGCAGATGCCAGATGAAAATCGGAGGAGGGCGGGTCCCGAGGCGAGGCGTTCTCGCAGGGCACCTGTTTGCTGTTGGCAATTTGAGAACTAACGAAGGTGCTTCGTTAGAGGCAAGGAGGATAAAGGACTAGAGTAGTCGGTTGGTGCGGCACAAAGGCAGGCTTCTGAAATACAAGTTAATTTTAATAAATCAGATTTGCTTCCGAACGCCACGGACTAGTTAAAAAGTCAAAGCCGGGCTGCTTTCTGCAGTTTCACTGTGTGTGGGTATGAAGAGATGGATCAGAGGCAGCACTCCTGTCAGTGATAATGCTGGCAGCGTTTCTTGTCTTGTTTTGAGAGAGGCTTTCTCTGTATAGCCTGGGTGGAATCCAAACTCGCGATCTTGCTGCGTCAGCCTTCCCTGTGCTGAGGTCACAGGCACAGCCCTCAAACTTATGATCTTTTTGTGTCATCCTTCCCAGTGTTAAGGTCACAGGCATCGCCCGTGAATTCATAGTTCTCCTGCCTCAGCCTCTCTGGTGCTACATACATGTGGCATATAGACATACATACAAGTAAAACATTCATATGCATAAGGTAAAACAAAATAAAAGTTTTAAACAAACAAAACCCACAAGATGGATGGCTCTTGAGAAGCAACACCCAAGGTTGACTTCACACACACACACACACACACACACACACACACACACACACACACACCCCACCCCTCACCCCAAGAAGCCATCCACAGCTCATATCACTACAGGTGGAGACTTAACACACAGGCCCAGGAGGAAAGGTGCACTGTGCCATCGGACTGTGCCAACCTAGGTCTGGTCCTATCAGCCCCTCTGCTATGTGCCCGTGTCCACCACCCTTATCCCTCGTCTAGTCACATGATCACAGACCCACTCATGTGGCTATCTGTCACACGGACACCGCAGCCTCTTAGTTTCACTTTCCGTTCCTAGGGGAGGAGTCTTAGTAGGATAATGTGTGCTTACCAGCCAGCTGCTGCCTGGATGGCATCCATAGTGTCCCAGCACAACTCCTGGTGGCCCCTTGATACCACCCTGTGCGTCTGTTTCAGGACAGGAGGCTACATAGATAGCCCTGTTGCTGACGTTCTTCACACTTCCTTTCTCTGCCATTCCCATCTCATAGGTTTAAATGACAGAGTAGGCCTGGGAGGCTGCAGTACAGCAGATACTCAAACCTGGAGGTCTCGCCTCATCCTCTGAGCTGAAGGGCTCTTGATTCCTGTTCTTGGAGGAACACCTCACGGTGGTTGGTTCCTGGAGAGAACTGATTCCAGCTACGTAAGGGCCCCAACATTTTTGGGACGCAAAGTAGCACCGGTCACATCCTCTGCTGATGCACCTACATATCTCTGGAATTTGGCAGGGCTGGCTCTTCAGCTCTGTACAGGGCTGGCTAGCCCATGGCTCCCCCTCATAGTTGGAGGTGACAAGAGAATAGATGCTCGGCGTGCGGTGTGGCTTGAAGGTCTCTTTGGTTCTGCTCAGGCCTATGCCCTTCATAGCATTATGGTCTCAGGAGAGGCATGCAGCACAGGTAGTGGCTTGTCTCAGAGATGTGTTCCCAAGAGCCAAGAGTCACAGCTGCAAGCTTCTTAGCATAAAATCCAGGACGCACAGAGTGCCCCTTCTACTTTGCTCTATTAAGCCAGGCACCACAGCTAGCTCATATCCAATTGAATCAGTCACACACACACACACACACACACACACACACACACACACACACACACGAATAGCTCAGCAGGCAACACTTGTGTCTGCCTGCCCAGGAGGACAGTATACCTTATTGGTAGAGGATATTGCTCTTTAAGGCAGCCGCTATCCAAGGCGGAGGTAGCTCTGGAAAGTTGATGTGTCCCTCCTTGGTCCTTCTCACCTTGACCTTCCCTCAGCAGCAATCAGGACAAGTGTCTTACCAGGTTGCTTCCACCCACAATGTGCACAGTGTAGGACTTTTCTCATGTCACTGTTGAGCTGTCCTGAGTATAAGTGGCTAACACTTGTACCACTAGAAATATATTCCTTAGTTGCAAATGGGATGCAGTCATGTCTGGAATTTCTTCTAAATATCCTCAGCTTGAAGGGGTGAGCAGGAGAGTAGATAGCCGAGGCTGGCCCAGCATTCCAATGCTGTAGAAAACATCACATATGGGATACGTTTGTCCTAGTTCTCTTTTTGTTGCTGTGATAAAATATCTTGACAAAAAGCAAGTTAGGGACTAAGAGCTCGTTTTCAGCTCACAAAACCAGATTTACAGTCCATCACTGTGGGGAAGTCTAAGCAGGGACTCCGAAGAGCTGGTCACATCACATCCACAGTCAAGTGGATGCTTGCTTGCTTGTGCTCGGCTGATTTCCCCACTCTTTCTTTTTGTTTGTCTGGTTGGTTGGTTTTTCGAGACAGGGTCTCTCTGTGTTAGCCTTGGCTGTTCTGGACTCACTTTGTAGACCAGGCTGGCCTCGAACTCACAGTGATCTGCCTGCCTCTGCCTCCCGAGTGCTGGGATTAAAGGCCTGCGCCACCACACCCGGCTCGATTTCCCCACTCTTAATACAGTTCGGGCTCCTTTGCCTAGGGACTGGTGTCTCCCACAGTGGGCAGGCCATCCCCCATCCATTAACTTAAGATAATTCCCCACAGATGTGTTTGAAGGCCAACCTGTTATATACAGATTCCTCACCGAGACCCTCTTCCCATGTGATTCTAGCCTGTGTCCCCCTCTTCCCATGTGATTCTAGCTTGTGTCCGCTGACAATGACCACTAACCATCTCGATATTTTACATGCTAAGATGCATTCACTGCACCCAACAGCGTACACTGCATTCTCTCCACTGAGACCTCTGGGAAAGGTACAGAGACAGCGAAGGTTCCCAATACCTGTGTCAGTTTCACAAAATCATTTCTGCAGCAGCCAGGAGGCAGCCAGAGTCCAACAGGGGCGAATGTTTCCTCCACTGGCAACAGCCTCCATTAACTTGCAGACCAATTCAGCCCCCCCCCCCCTTTTTATCCCTTAAAGACATAAATCCATCATAAACCTTCCTGACGGCAGCCAGATGCCGAGAATTGGCTGTAAAAGATTTCAAGGTCTCTGAGCAATTGAATGTCCTATGAAAGTAAAATAAGTTGTGTACAAATAATTCAATCAGCTCAGGGGAATGGCGTAGGGCTGGGTGCTAAGCGTGTTGCAGATGGTACCTCCGGGCAGTTTATTAAAGCCGGTTTCATAATTTAACAAAACCATCCTGGCATCCTACACAAAGGCCTCCCTGTTTGATCCCCTAACAACACCGCTTAGCACTTTCTGAGGAACTGGGCTTTGGAGCCTGAGCTGTTTGTAGCCTTAGCTAATCAATCATCAAAAGATACTTTCCACACAGGCAGCTGACCTAGAGTCCTGGCTTGACCTCCACAGTTGGATGTCTAGTAATGGATTTTCCAAGGTCAGTGCTGGGTATAGGGGGGGGGGGCGTTGAGGTACAGGTCATGGCTGGGGCCTACCCTGTAAGTGGTTTTCTTTTGACCATTGCTACCTCCTCTTCTTTAACCATGTGGTCTACCTGGATTATCCCAGGAGCTGACAGCCCCTCTCCCAGCTTGGAACTCAAATTCGAGTCACTGCTGTTGTTTATCAAAGCACAGGCATGTAGTTGGCTTAGCCAGCCGTTCCTGGTTCTGAGAGTAGACAAGGTCCATTCTGTCTTCCCAAATGCCGAGAACTCTGTCCCCGTCTGTTCAGTGGATTCATCTGCCTCTTTATTTTTTGGTGTCACCTGTGTGTGGTGCTCTATATTTTAAAGTTAGAAGTGATACAGGATCTTCCAGGGAGGATTCAAGGAGAGAGATGTTGAGTGAATATACAGTGGTCCCTTGAGAGAGCTGGTGTCTACTCTGACACCACTACACTGTCATGTAGTCTCTGGCATTTGTCCCCAAACCCAGCCTGATTGTAATAAACAGGAAAACCCAACATGAGACCCCGTCTGTAAATCTTCCTCACCTATATGAATCAAGGCTCTTATCTGGGAGTCACAAAGCAAGGACAGATGAAGAGTGACACAGTTTAGAGTGGGAGAAGGCTGGAGGACTGTGCACAACTCAGGGGGAGGCTTCTCAAATGGACCCTGGAGCAGAAAAGACCCTAGGATAAAACACATCTGAATGGAGAAGGGACTGGGATGGTGTGGCCTTGTTCAGCCCACCAACAGTACACAGAATGGGAGACAGACAATGATGAGGGATGTGTGTATCTCAACAAGATTGACCAATGTGGTGCCTGTCACAGAAGCTATGACAGAGTGGCCATATGGCATGGAAGCCCCAGAGCCTCATCCAAAGAAGATAAAGGCAAGTATGTATGCTCAGCTACAGTCTCCTGAACCTCAGAGTGATGTCACTCTGCTGCATCCCACTGACCGGAAGTTTGGTATCCAAATGTCCAATCTTACCTTTCTTGGCTCTCTAAACCTTCCACAAGCTTCCATCTCCTTGAAAATGCACAGTTAACTCTAGCAAGGCTGTTCCTAGATAAATATCAGCATTCATTCTAGGCTCTTTCCCTCTGTTCCCCTCTGTCTCTAGACAGCAGACAAGAATTTTTGTTTTCCTGGTAATATAATTATAGTAAAATGTCACTGCAGGTGTAGCACAGAAGTCAATATATACACAGAGCCAAAAGGCTTAGTTTGACTCACCACTGTAAAAGTGCTGAAGGTACTGTGGTGATCCTGGGCACACTAAATCTCTTGGTTTGGCAGAGATGGAAGCGGTCAACGGTAGCAGGTGCCAGGCAAAGGCCATGAATCAAAATCTTTGGTTTCCAAAGAAATGGTGTAAGCCTGCACAAGCCCCTTGGAGGTCATTTTGGTGAGTTGAGAACAGGTCAAGATGCCCACAGCCCAGTGAGGTCACTGTGATGGTTAGTATTGTCAACTTGACAGAATCTAGAATCACCATGGAAACAAACCTCTGGGCGTGGTCCAGAGGGAGTTTCTAGACTGGGTGAACTGAGGTGAAAAGATCTGAATATGGGCGGCACTGTTCCATGGACAAGTGTTCAGGGTGCTTACAAAAGAGAAGGCAGGATGGCTAGCAACACCTATCACTCTGCTTTCTGACTGCTGTAAGACGCGCAGTCATGTCTCACCAAGGCCTTCCGGAACAACACTGCCTCATGCCAGCGGACTGAACCCTCTGAAACTGTGAGCCAAATAAACCTTTCTTTCCTTTCCTTTGCTTCTTGTCAGGTATTTTGTCCCAGCAAGGTCAGTCCCTAACCTAGGCTTAGATTTTAAAAAGCCTGGGGACTGGGGTGGTTTGAATAAGAATGCCTCCCAAAGGCTTGTATATTTCAATGTTTAGCCATCAGGGAATGACGCTATTTGAGATTTTGTTTGGTTTTGGTTTTTTTGTTTTTTTTCCAGACAGGGTTCCTCTGTGTGGCCTTGGCTATTCTGGAGCTTGCTCTGTATATGGAGGCTGGCCTCAAGACTCATAGAAATCTACTCACCTCTGTCTCCTGAGTACTGGGATTAAAGGTGTGTGTCACCACTGTCCGTCTTGAGTGGCACTATTTGAAAAGGATCAGGGGGTTTGGCTTTATTGGAAGAAGTGTGTCACAGGAGTGAAATTAGAGGGTTTGAAAGCCCCACACCAGACCCTATGATGTGCGGATCGGGATGTAGCTCTCAGCTACTGCTCCAGTGCCATGTGTGCTGCCACGCCCCCTGCCATGATGATAATAAACTGACCCTCTGAAACTGTAAGCAAGCCCCCTATGAAATGCTTTTTCCCCCCATAAGAGTTGCCTTGGTTATGGTGTCTCTTCACAGAGACACAGAACAGTGACTAAGGCAGTGACACAAGGTAGGCACAGGAAGTGCCACATATGGGGCTGGAGCCCTGTGAGTAACACATGCCCGGCTCCTATGGTTCTGTCTCTGTTTCACTTTAATCAAAAGTGTGAAATAGACCAGCATAGGCTCTAAGTCCTCCTCCACAGCAAACGTATAGGAACACAGGCCAGTGGAGCCCTGAGTACAACCTCTCCTCCGCTCCATTGCACCCGCATGCGCACGAAAAGTGCCTAGGTGTTTATTCTTCAAGAAAATTTATGGTCAGGGAGCTGGGGAGAGATGGTTCAATGGACGAATCGTCATGCTGGGAAAGCGTGAGGACCTGAGTTCAGGTCCTCAGCGGACGTAAAACCAACAAGAACAACCAAGTGAGAGTGGCCGTGAGCATCTGTACTCCCAGCACTAGGAGGCAGAGACAGGCAGATCCCAGGTGCTTGGTGCCCAGCCAGTCCATGAGTTCAAGCTCCGAGTTTAGTAAGAGACAGAGACCCTGTCTTACAGAGAAGCTCCGTCCTGCAGTAGACAGGAATTAACACAGAGACCAACAACTGGACAATGTGCAGAGAGCGAGAGACACTGGGGCACTCAGGCCTACATGGGATGCTTTCATCACACCCGTCTCAAGCCCTAGGGATCCCTGCAGGAGAGAAGGCTGAAAGATTGTGAAAGCTAGAGGTGACAGATAACTCAAGGAAACAGTATCTCATGGACACTGTAGGACATATGCAACATAGAAGCCTGTAGAGACTGGGACAGCATGCCCAAGCCCTGCAACAGGTTCAACCCATTCAAGATCTCAGCACTGAACGGAGGGAGTAAACACCCGCGCTCCTGCCTCTAACCAAGAAGATTTTACAATTGATATCTGCTGCGGAGGGGAAAATCAATTTTCTCCAATGGAGCATCAGTGGGTGGATCGACCACATTCCAGGGCAGGCCTCTCGCATAGGAGTAATTGGCCAGCACAAAACTAACTCACTGTCTTAATTAGGGGTTTTTGTGGCTGCGATGGAGCACCATAACCAAAAAGCAACTCGGGGAGGAAAGGGTTTATTTTATTTACACTTCCACACTGTAATCCATTACAGAAGGAAGTCAGGATAGCAACTCCAGCAAGGCAGGAACCTAGAGGCAGGGGCCGATGCAGAGGCCATGGAGGGGGGTATGTGCTTACTGGCTTGCTCCCCATGATTTCCTCAGTCTGTTTGCGTATATAACCCAAGACCACCAGCCTAGGAATGGCACCACCCACAGTGGACTGGGCCCTCCCCCATCAATCAGTAATTAATGTCCTCCAGGCTTGTCTACAGCCGGATCTTGTGTAGGCACTTTCTCAACTGAGGCTCATTTTCTGGGGTGACTCCAGCATAGGTTGACATAAAACCACCAGTTTTCTTGGGGAGTTTTTTGTTTCATTTTAGCCTTTCCTGTTTTGTTGTTGTTTTGTTTTGGCTCATTGGTCTTTTGTTTAAGTTTCATTGTGTAGGTTGTATTTTGGCTTGTTTTTGTTCTTTGAAAGAGAAAGAGAAAACATAAAGTTGGGTGGGAGGTCTAGGGAGGAGTTGGGGGGGGGTAGGGAAAACATGATAAAAATATAGTGCAGGAAAAAAAATTAGTAAAAAAAGCTGAAGATCACTGGGGGCCAGGGCTCTGTTACATAGAGAGTCCCTGGAGAGAGAGAGAGAGAGAGAGAGAGAGAGAGAGAGAGAGAGAGAGAGAAGAAGAAGAAGAAGAAGAAGAAGAAGAAGAAGAAGAAGAAGAAGAAGAAAAGAAGAAGAAGAGAAGAGAAAGAGGGAGGGAGGGAGAGAGGGAGAGAGAGAGAGAGAGAGAGAGAGAGAAATATGTGGACAAATAAATATAGGAATTTCTTATTACTATGATGTTATTTTTATTAGTTTCAGTAAGCAAATAAAACCACATGTGTTCACCTAATCGTATTTGAGTGGGCTGACCAAATAAAGTATACAACATAATTAATGGGTTGTTTTTTGTTTGCAAGGTCTTTAAAAAAAATCTCAGGAATTTAAATAATTAGCAACAAAGTCAGGGAAAGCAAAGAAAGGAAGGAGGAGACATTTAGCCAATGACCTTTCACCTGGAAGAGAACAGGGCCAAATCAAAGGTAACACTTTCTTAGGGGGTGGGTGGGGCTTGTTTTGAAACAAGGTCTCACTAAGTAATCTTGGCTGGCCTAGAAATTTCAGTCCTTCTGCCTCAGCCTTGGGAACCCTGAAGTGGCAGGTGTGGTATGGCCACCACGTCTGGCTTCGGAGATACGTCTTTTCCTAGATCAGGCCGGAAGCTGGAAGAGAAACTGGGCCACCCTCAGAGATGAGCTTGGAACTGCATAAAGACACAACCTGCAGATCGCTGCTGCTCTGCCCTAGAAGGAGCGCCAAAGCTCTGGGCCATTAGCCAATACCCCCAAGTATGATTGCGGACTCCGCAGGGCTGCTTGGGACCAACTTGACGGTGCTCACTCTTAAGGTCACACACAGGTGGAGAAAAGAGACTGACCTCAGCTCCAGGTAGGCACGCCTTCCTCCTCTCCTCAGAACCAAGCCCGGCCTTTATTTCGGGTGCTCTTTGATAAAGTAAAGTCCCCTCTGATTTCTTTGCATTTTTCCTAGCAGATTCCGCACGCTGTGAGAGCCTTTTACATTATTAATAAAAGTTTTGAGTTCGGTTACTTTGCTGTGGAAAATGAAAGGCTCTCTTTGGGGGCCTTTGAAATGCCAGCGTTATACACCTCCCATTAAGGCACTTAGAGACCGAACACCCAGAGGGTTGAAAAAAGCGGGGCCGCCCACAGAATCCAGAATGGTGTCTGCTGCTCTGGGGAGAGCGCGGCAGACACTGGCGACAGCTCTACATTTGGCGGCCGTAATTAAAAGTTTACTTTCGTCGGTCGGTTGCCATGGGGACGATGTTTGGTTGCCGATCTGAAATCATAAAGGGCGGTGGAGATCTATTGAGGAAAGCAAAGGTGACTTGGGAAAAAGGCTTTTAAGACCCCGTGGCTTGAATGGGGCAGGTAGACAGCCCACGAAGAGGACAGACAAAAGTAAGAAAAAAACGCCTAGATCTTATTTTGCCCGCAGACAAGTTAGGAGCAATTTTCTAAGCAGAATCAGCCTTGCCGTCGCCAACCTTTCTTTCTTCTTTTCTCTTTTTAAAAAAAAAACTTTTTTTTTTTTTTTTTTTTTTTTTTGAGATAGGCTCTCCTGCAGTTCAGGCTGGCTTCTTAACTCACTATGAAGCCAAGGATGACGTTGAATTTCTGATCCTTGTGTCCTCCCCTCCCATCCCTCCCCCCCCCCCCCCCCACCTCCCAAGTGCTGGGATTACGGACATAGGCCACCATACCTAGTGTATGCAGTTCTGGGAATCAGTGCTTGCCAGGAGAGCTTTCCGCCAACCAAGCCACATCCCCAGCCCCTCAACATTGATTTTAAAATCAGCTTCTCCTTTGTGTAGTGCAACAGTGGTACTTATGTTCAGGTGTGTGCACCCTACGGGTTGAAGGACCCGTGTGAAAGGCTAGACTGAGACCTTGTAAGATTCTGCCTTGACCTTTGATTTCGGCTGTGATAGCTTTAGCCTCATTGTGACCGAATGCCTGAAAGAAATACTTAAAGGAAGGGTTGTTCAGCTTCATGGATTCAGAGGGCTTAGTCTGTGGTGCCTTTTCCCCGTGTCCTTGAGTAGATCATCCTGGTGGTTAGGGGCCGAGACAGACGGGTGATCTTCACAGAAGACAGGAAGCAGAGAGCGTGGCTTGAAGGGTCCAGGGACAAAATATCCTGGGGGTTTGCCCCCTAGGGGTTCACTCCCTCCAATTAGACCCTATTTTTTTCTACATTCATACATATCTTTTTTTTTAAACTTTGTAATTATATTTATGTACAGAAAACCTAGCAAGGTACATTTCCCCCCACTTTAGTGGCCAGTTCTCTGGCCTTTGCCTTTCCCAGCCTTGGCAACGCGAGCCACAGATTTAGGACCCAGGACGTGGCCTCCCCAGTGGTGAAGGATCTCATCATGGTATCTGTCATTGTAATTGGTCCTAATAGCTTCCACCAGCTTAGCCAGAGCCCCTTTGTCTTCCGAGTTAACCTGTGTGAAGGCAACAGTGGTGCAAGTCTTCCTGTGGACCAGCTGCCCAAGCCTGGCCTTTCCCTTGATGATGTAGTAGGGGACCCCCATCTTTCGACACAGGGCAGGCAGGAAGATGACCAGCTCAGTGGGGTCTACATCATGGGCGATCACCACCAGCTGAGCCTTCTTATTCTCCACCAAGGTGCTGACTGTATCGACCCTGCTCGAAGGACAGGTGGTCTCTCAGTTGGGACGTCCCCTTTCCCAGCAGCTTTCTTCTCAGCATGGGCCAGTAGCCTTAGCTTCTTCTTCTTAGCTTCTTTGTCTCTGGCCTGTACTTGTGGGCAAACTTCAGCAACTGGGTAGCTGTTTGCCGGTCCAGGGCCTGGGGGAACGGGTTTATGGCAGGAGGTAGTTTGAGCCGCTTATAGAGGACAGTCCTTTGCCGCTGTAGCCTGATGTAGCGGGGCTGTTTGATGAAGCGTGTGAGATTGTTTTGAGGCTGGATGTCCTGCCCTATGCCGAAGTTCTTGGGCCTTTTCTCAGAGGATTGACCACTTTTTGACTTCCTGTTTCTTTATGATGGAGGGGATTGGGGCCACCTTCTTCTTCTTGGCCTTTTTCCCCTTTGGGCATCTTGCTGAGCAAGAGAAGAGAGCCACAAATATCTTTTATTAAAAATAACAATAAAAAGGTGGTGGTGGGGGGCACTGGAGAGATGGCTCAGAGGTTAAGAGAACTTGCTGTTCTTCCCAAGGTTCTGAGTTCAATTCCCAGCAACCACATTGTGGCTCACAACCATCTACAATGAGATCTGGTGCCCCCTTCTGGCCTGCAGTGGTTATATGCAGGAGAGCATTGTATATATAATAAATAAATCTTAAAAAGACCAAACATCAACAACAAAAAACCCAATAATTTCCCAAATGCCACCTTCTCCCTGTTTCCTTCGATTCTACTTGTCTTCTTTCCCTTCCCCCAACAGCCTCTTTCTCAAGTTTATATCTATTTCTGCGACGCACTGTGTTTAACCAGGGTCATCTGTGTGACTATGGGTTTTGGAACAATCCGTTGGAGCCTGATAGGCTCAGCAGTGGGCATACAGCTGAAGACAGTGATTCTGCCTTCCTCAGATTCTATCAATAGCCAAGAGATCAGCAGGGAAGGGTATGACCTCATGAGCCCCTCCCCTTTGGGTGATTGATTGCCTACCGGGCCAATCTTGTGCAGGCCCAGGTAACCACAATTTTAAGTTTGAGTAGAGAGGATGGTATCTCGCGGCCGCCCAGGCCCACCTTTATTTTCCTGGTCTTAAATGTGTTCTACCTTCTCTTCTGCTGTATTTTCTGAGCCTCAGAGAAGGCAGAATAAATGTCTTGGTTTGGGCTGGGCCCTCCGCCAGCTGGGCATTCAGGAGTCTTTGAATTCTTACTACAAAGAGAGGCTTTTCTTATTGAGGCTGAGAGTAGATTTGGCTATAGGTGTAAACACAAGACACAAGACTTAGAAGGTGGTTTAATGCCAGGTCAGTTTAGTTAAACGATAGTAGTAAGTGCTCTGCCTGGGTCTACAACTTCCCGGGGAGTAGGTTGTTAACCAGGCATACAGGACAAGGGTGGTGTTTCCCTCCCATAAAACGGACCTCAAATGAAATTGGAGAGCAGCCCTGAAGCAATTCTTAAGCCTGCTTTTTTACAATTTCTAGAGCTTTCCAAAAATAGTCCCACAACCCTGGGCGCTATAACCCCTACAAAAAGGGGCCTATAGGGTCATTTCATATTTAAGCTATAAGAGATATATATATAGCTTAACAACTGTAGCTTCTGAGGCCAACCTTCATGGCGGTCTGTGTCTCCCCTGCCCTGTGGTAAAGGAATTAGGAGGTGGGTCTAATCACTGTGACAAAACACCTAACAAAAGCAACTTAACGGATAGAAGGGTTTGTTCTGGCTCACAGTTTGAGGGTACACAGTCCATCATGGAGGGAAAGCGTGGCAGCAGGAGCATGAGGCAGCTGCTCAGGTGGCCACCACAGTCAGGAAGCAGAGAGAGAGAGAGGTGGATACCAGTGCTCAACTCAGTGTCCCCTTCTTATTCAGTCTGTGACCCCAGCCCATGGGATGGTGCCGCCCACATTCAGTGTAGTACTTCCCAGCTCAGCTAACCCGATCTAGAAAAATCCCTCACAGACATATGCAGAGACATGTCTTCTGGGCGAGTCTAGATCTTGTCAAGGTGACAACCGTGCTGTAGTAACCTGTGTTGGATTCCAATGCCACCCAGCTCAAAAAGGTCAGAGGCGACATGACATGCTGCCCTCCGGTCAGGGCTCTGCACTCTCTTGTTCCCTAGCATATATTCTCCTGATGTTGGCCTTGGACCAGTCACTGCCCAGCACTTCCCTGCTTGGATCTTATATATTCCTCATGGTACCTACCTGAGTATAATTATCCCCACTTGCCAAGGCAGGGAGCTGTGTTGCAGAATGTCTGTTTGACCTCCACAGCCTGGTTCCAGAGGGAGGCAAGTTTAAACTTGGCTTGAGCACGGCTGACTCCTCCCTTGGGCACTGCAAATCCCAACCTCTTGAATCAAATGCTTAAAGCTGGCCTTGGCCAACACCAGGTGCAGAGAACATTAGAACTTTTTATAGGGAGCCGTCAGGGGCAAGCAGAGCCTACCTGATGCACAAGGTGGGTGTTGCCAAATTAGAGAAAATTATAGACTTTTACTCAATTGGACAGGCAGGGGGTTCTCTCGGGAGTCTTTAATCACCTTGTAAATCACCTCATAGCCAGATGGCAGAAAGCTGGCCGAGAGTGAGTCGGCTCGCTGCTTCCGTGTGTCAGGCTTACTCGTCTTTGTCTTTCTTCAATCATGACTGATGAAATGACTAGTGTGTGGAGTTTCCCTGAGCTCAGCCTCATTAAAGAGACCTCTAACCCTAAAACTACTTCCTCGAAGGCCACCCCGCTTCAAGGGATGCCATTTCCATATCCGCTGTTATCCTGGAGACCATCCTATGGAGACTCAGCTCAGCTGACAGCACATCCTTTCTCTGGCCAACGAATAGATACAGATGGAGCATCCAGGATCCCTGTTGTGTGATAGATTTTTTTCCTCCTGGGGAGATGCAACACATACAAGTCTGTTCACCCCAGAAAGGGAACCCATGGCAAATGAAAGCGACGACTTCAGTGAACGTGTGTTACTGTTGGGGTTACTTCCAGGAATATGGGTGAGGAGTTACTTCACAGAAGGAATGACATGAGAGCAGTTGCGTCATCGAAAAGCTCACCCCAAGGGCTGGAGAGATGGCTCAGAGGTTAAGAGCACAGTCTGCTCTTCCAAAGGTCCCGAGTTCAATTCCCAGCAACCACATGGTGGCTTACAACCACCTGTAATGAGATCTGGTGTCTTCTTGTGGTGGGCAGAACACGAGTGGGCAGAATACTATATAAATAATAAATAAATCTCTAAAAAAAAAAGAAAAAAAGAAAAAAGAAAAAAAGAAAAGCTCACCCCAAAATGGATGGCAACTCTCAAGAGCTGCAACCATGAAGCTCTCTGCTGGCAGCTCCCCTCTTTTCTCTGCAGTTCACTTGGTTAGGGTCTCCTTTCCCAGCAGTTTACTCCATTTTATACTTCTGGGGAGGGGTCCTCCAGAATCTCCTCAGTGTCTGATCTCATGGACACGTGACTTTTCCTTTACCCACAGAGACCAAGGGGACCCCCTCCTTTCTCAGGGGACTATTTCAATACAGAGGAAAATAACATCCAACATTCCAGCACACCTGGCCTAGGTTGGGGCATCTGATGCTCCCGTAGCAGCAGATGGACCAATCCCACTGTGATACCAGCTCTAAGAAGCATCCTTATAGAAGCACCTATGTTGAGCCTTTCCGTGTAGCAGTAACTATAGCTCCATGATGTTTGGATATTGATACTGACTTCTTTGGAATCCTACAGTTATCCTTCAGTGTAGAGTTGCAAACCAGAATGCTTCAGGATTGTGACAAGGGCTCAAGGTCTAGTCCGGTGTCAGTCGGGAGACAGAAAAAGCAGGATAGGATAGCCTCTTGTTCCCCACCCTGTGCTTGTGGGGTAGGTTATCCTGGTATAACATGGCAGAGACCCATAGATACAGCATGCATGTCTTGTCTCTATGTCATTAATACACTAGAAGCATAAGCTCAAGCAATACCTCCTCGTGACTTGAGAACCAATCAACTGCCCACCTCCAGTTGACTTCTTTATCTACAGGTACCTAAACTCTTTCTTCCTCTTCTTTAGTGATGGTCCCGGGGATGGTTATGAAGATGCCCTACTTTGGGCTTAGTATTCCAACTCTCTTAGTTGAATACTAACTTGATAAGATCTTATTTTTATGGAGGTAAATGCACACACACACACACATGAATGCATGCACACACGCATATATACGGTGGTTTTTTATTAAGAGTGAAATTCAATGACGTTTGAAAAAAAATGTAAACATCTCTGTCATCCCCACCCCATCAGATGGGGGAACATTATCATTCCAGAAAGTTCCATTTTGCTCTTCACCAGTCAGTGTCCTTCAGCCTTGACAGCCTTATAACACTGAATGGTGGATGACCCCACATTACATTGGGTCCCTTTTTAGAAAGCTGTCAATTTCCCCCAACCACCACCCTCATTCTAGGGCCAGAGAGAGTCTGACTTCTCTATCCTGTCTCACTGCTATTCTGGGCACAAAGGACCATGTGACCTCAGAAAGGCAATTCAAAAGAGAGAGGAACTTTTCTTTCTTTCTTTTTTTTTTTAAAGCAGACTTCCATATTCAAATTGTCTTTCCTTTGAGTCTCCCAACTTCCAAACATATCATAAAAGGGCAGACTATGGAAAGAAAAATAGGCTGGCCCTGGGGGTTCCTGCATGGCCATGTGTAGGTTGGCCCTGGGCTAACGGCTTCAGTTTATCCACTGGTGAGAGACTCCACTGTGGGGTTTGCATACTATGAAATACCTGGGCGAGGTGTATAAAACTGGGGCGACTCCGAGCGTATGGCTATGTCATGTCCCTTGGCTAAATGGCTTTGTATTTGCACTGGGTCTTGCTTCATAGGCACCTAGAACCATGTCCACCCAGTGCCCGCTAGACACGGGTGGTCTCCAGATTAGGGGCTGCTGTGATTGACACTGCTTTGAGTCAAGTTCATGCATAAATCCAACACACATGCATTATCTTACTCCGCTGGGACCTCTATTTAGGAGCAGAGGCGGTGGCTTGTAGGGGCAGGTGTGCAGTTCTCCTAGGGCCTGGCAGGTGATTTCCCACAGTGAACTTCTTTATAGGCTCAGCCATGCACCCGCTCCCACATTCCTATGTGGAAGCCCTAATTCCAGCTGCCTCGGAATGCGAGAGTATTTGGGGTAGCAGCTTTATAGGGATAAGTAAGATAAAATGACAGTATCACAGTGATCCTCGTGGGCTCTGGCAGGTGTCTTGGCAAGAAGGGGAGACCAGAACACAGACATCCACAGAGGGCCAGGAACTGAGGACTCAGGGGAATGACACTGTGTACAGGCTCATGAGGCACTCTGGAGGAGGAGGCAGCATGGGAAGCCAGGCTCCTGCCTCTAGCCCCGAGACACAGATGGCTATCGATTGGGCCTTTGCCTTCAGGACTTTGTTGCAGGCTCTTTGTTGGCTACACAGAGGTGAGTCCCATTCCTACCGGTGTGAGGTGTGAGCTTCGGCTGCCTTGTCTCTGCGCTCTTTACAGTTTCACCTTCATGTTAGGCATGCTGGGCGAGGGGCATCTCGGTGGTATGTTTGTGTGTTTAGATGATAGATAAATGATAAACGGAGATGATAGATAGGTGATAGGTGATAGGTAGAGAGATAATAGATTAGAAAATAGATGATCGATAGGTAGATAGAAGACAGGTAGAGGATAGATAGATGACAGATAGGTAGATCGGTAAAAGATAAAGGTTTTTTTTTTTTTTTTTTTTTTTTTTTTTTAGCAATGGGAATTGAACCTTACCTTCATACCTGCCAGGCAAGCAGGTGAGCAATTCAACCTTGAGCTACACCCTAGACCTCTTTTGGCTTTATACGTTGAAACAGGATCTCATTTATTTGCGTAGACTGCTCTTGAACTTGGAATCCTCCTGCCTCAGCTTCCCAAGTACCTAGGAGTATAGTCTTCAGCACCAGGCCTGGCTGGTGTGTGTGTGTGTGTGTGTGTGTAATCTAGGGTGCTCTACTATATCACCTTAATGGGGGGGGGGCGGCCCAGGATGTTGTTATCACTATAGGAGGCACCCCAGCCTTATATGTCCAGCCTGAAGCTACTGCCCACTCTTGGTGTCAGAGCCCCATATCCCCAGGCACTTTCTGCTTGTATGAATTACGCCTCCTCTGGCCCCTTGTGTTTGGCTCTCCCCACCCGTCATCGTGCTTCTGTGGTCCACTCACACAGTGTCATGTGCCCGTTGGTACCTCACCCTTCTTCACGGCTCACAGCTGAGCCATGCTCCTTTGTGTGCCACATATGGCTGGCCCATCCTCAGTTGATAGGATACGTCCCTTTTAGGGATGATGGAGAACACCACCTCAGTGTGATTCTAAGTTGACTAGAAAAGTGACAGGCAGACCCAAGGAACTTCTCAGGGGTCTTGTGCTGTATGCTCCCACCCGAGGTACCATCACCTCTCTAAGCCAAAAAGTTCTTTAATTGATAAATAGACGACTATCCGCCTTGCTGAGTTACCATGAGAGCAAATGAAGACGGCACCCAGGCAAGCTGACAGGCAAGGCCACTGTTTCTCTCCACCCCCCCACCCCCCCTCCCTGCTCAGCGTCTTGATAGGAAACCTGCATTTACAAGGTCTTCCAACACCGCAGTTCTGCAGGGTGGAATCTGAACCCTCCAGGCTGGGAGTGATTCATGGCCTGAGATGGTAGCATCGGTGCCTTTCCTGATAACGTTCCTCCTTAGAGACCTGGATCTTTAACTGGCTGACTAGACACACCATTGTTTCCCTCACTCTATCTGTAAGCCACCTGCCCCATCAAAGACTGGCCATGGTTTATTTTGAGCTCCTAGGCAGACAAAAGCTGTCGAAGAGGAAAGTGCTAATGAGCATTCTGTATCCTGTGCAGACGTCTGTTGGGAAGAAAAAGTCAAAACAACACCACAAACTGCTCCTCTGGACACAGGGGCATCAGATTAGCCAGGACCAGGACCCCAGGAGCTGCTTTTCTATGGATGGGGGGGATGGGGGGAATAGCATCCCCAAGTCTAAGCCAGAAACAGGGGAATTCTCCTTTCCTTTTCCTGGCAAATATCCCTACCCATGGCTTTCAGAACAATCTGGGGATGGGCTGAATGCTTTGGAATAACACAGGGCAGGTGGCTTTTGTAAATGCCCAAGGCACATCTGTGAGGGCATTCCCAGAACCCTCACTGACCCATATGAAGCTTCTGAGATAAATTGTCATGCTAGTTAAAACCACCCGCCCACCTCAAAAAAGGTGATGTCCTGTCTCAGGCTTTGATACAGGCTCATAGTGTTCTGAGATGCCCGCATGTCCTACTTTGCTTTCTGTTGTGGTAAAGTATTGGTCAAAACACTCTTGGGGTGAAAGAGTTTGTTTCCTTTTACAGTTTGTGTAGTACGTTATGAAGGGAAAGTTAGGGAAGGAACCTGAAGGCCTTGGAAAGATGCTGCTTACTGGCTTGCACCTTGTGGCTTGCTCAGCCTGCTTTCTTACAGCAACCAGGCCCACCTGCCAAGGAGTGACACCACCCACAGTGGGCTGGGCCGTCCCACATCCACCTTTAATTGAGAAAATGCCCCGCAGACATTACCATGGGCCAATCTGATGGGGGAGGGTGGTGCATTTTCTCAACTGAGGTTTCCTATTCCCAGATGACCCTAGAGTGTCAAGTTGACGAAAACAACTAACCAACACACTGTCCTTCCTCTGCTTGGGCAGGTGACAGAAGTGCCACACCCTTCTGGTGTTTTCTACCATTTCTGAGGGAGTCTGGTGTATTCTGTGTTCTGACTACACAAACTTCCCACACTGTGAACTCTTTCAGGGGTGCACAAACAGGCTGCTTTTGTGATTGGAGAGTGCAGGCGCACAGTGGCTTCCACAACTTTGGCAAACACAGACACATGTTACTGGTACTAGTGAGAGAGGCTGGGCTGGCGTTCTCTCTCTCTCTCTCTCTCTCTCTCTCTCTCTCTCCCTCCCTCCCTCCCTCCCTCTCTCCCTCCTCCTCTCTTTCTCTCTCTCTCTCCAAAACCACAATTAGCTCCAGGCATTTTGGTCTCAGACCTGTGAAAATACTCACAGCCCTTGCCTGTATTGGCTTAGCATCAGCATCAGCAGGTCTCTGGGATGCTGAGGTTTCCCACAGCTCAGCGCCCCCCCCCCCCCCCCCCCCCGGGAAGCCGGGGAAGCCAGGGAAGCGGCCCAACTTCTGCGGGCCTCTGATAGCTGTCTTGTCTGCCTGTGGCACGGCCAGACCAGATAGGGAGGAAGTCAGTGGGTCAGGCAGTCAAGTGGGGGCACGCGCTGTGGGGTGAGGCCTTTGATCTCATTGCAGGGAGCTTTACACACTGCTTCCACGGAGCTCTGCTTTTGCAGCCTGGGAGACAAAGGGAGGGAAGTGTGAGCAGGGCAGAAAACAGGAAGCCATGGGGTCAGGCAGGAGCGGTGGCTTTGAAGGGCTCCTGGCCTGGTGCTGGTGTGTGCGTTGGACCTTATCTGCTTTCCAGGAAGACGGTCCATTCTCACCTCCTTTCAGCCAGAGACTTGCGAATCCAGGACTCTTGACTTGGGGTGGGACTTGGACGATCACTCTCCATCTCCCCACTGGCTGCATGAGGAGAAATAGTAAGTTTTCAGGATCCCTTGAGCCCTGACATCCTGCCTCCTACCTCACTTGAGCTTCTCCTGGCAGGCAGCTGCAGTCCTGCTGTGTGTCCACTTCTGTTTCAGGTTGGTGGGCGTGTCCTAACACTCAGATTGTCACAGAGCCAAAGGGCGGAGGCAAAACCTCTCCACCCACCCCAAAGCAGGGGAGCTGCGACCTTTAGCTCCTGCCATAAGCACGCACTGAGTCCTTCTCTGCTTGGGCGCGTGGGAGGAGGCCCTCTCTGCATTGCAGAGAGTAGGAAGGTAGGACCAGTCTCCAGAAGCCTCCGGGTGATGACAGAGGCAGTGAATGCTTTCAGGACTCTTGGGCTGCCTCCAGGGTCCTGTGGTCATTCTGTGGCCAAGACTCCTCCGTCCATCATCCCTTCCCTCCACTCCTGAATCACTTCCCTCCCAGTTACCAGCCACTAGCCCTATGGTGTGCCAGGGGCCAGAAGAGGGAGTTATATCTTGTGGGGCAAAAGTTAACATTGTGGTTGTGGACTACCCTGCATGGGCACTGGAGCTGACCAAGGGTCCTCTGCAAAAGGAGCAAGTGTTTTTGAACCACTGAGCCATCTCTCCAGCCCTGACCTGAGAAGCTTCCTTCAAAAATATAACTTTGACTTTAAGATCCCTTCTATAGGTACCCCCACCCCACCCCAGACAGGGTTTCTCTGTATAGTTCTATCATGGAACTTGCTCTGTAGACCAGGCTGGCTTGGAACTCAGAGATCTGCCTGCCTCTGCCTCTTGTGTACTGGGATTAAAGGCATATGTAACCATTGCCCAGTTTATAATTAATAATACTTTTATTTTTATTATTATTTTGGGTTTTTTGAGACAGGCTTTCACTGTGTAGCCTTGGCTGTCCTGGACTTGCTTTGTAGGCCAGGCTGACCTTGGACTCATAGTGATCTGCTTGCCTCTGCCTCCCAGATAGCTGGGATTACAGATGTATACCACCATGCCCTGCAAATTATTATTTTTTTTAAAGGAGAAAACCCATTCCCATTTGATTCTGAACAATAATAACTGGTAAGAGGTCGCAGTTCATTTTTGGGATTCCTCAGGTCCCTTTACTAACACTGTAGAAAATTCCTTTAAGTTCATATCACACAAAAGCACCCAGCTGGGTATGGTGGTACATACCTGTCATCCCAGCACATAGGATATGGAGGCAGGAGAATCAGGAGTTCAAGGCTATCCTGGAGTATATAAGGAGTCTGAGGCCAATCTGGGCTACTTAATGTCTTATTTCAAAATAAATAAATAAATAAATAAATAAGGCAAACCCAGAAAAACCATGCAGGCTATGGGCAGCCATGCTATTTGTTTACAGACTTTTTTGTTGTTGTTGTTTGTTTGTTTGTTTGTTTGTTTGTTTGTTTTTGAGACAGGGTTTCTCTGTGTAGCCTTGGCTGTCCTAGACTCGCTTTGTAGACCAGGCTGGCTTCGAATTCACAGTGATCTGCCTGCCTCTATGCCTCCTGAGTGCTGGGACTAAAGGCATGCACCATCACTCCTGGTTTGTTTATAGGCATTTTTGATGCACAGATTCCTGTTTCTAACACCACAACTGGATGGAAGACATTTCCTGCCATTCTTTATGGACAGACAAAGCCAGCAAACCCAGGGACTGGAAAGAAAATGGCGAAATTCTGGGGGGAGCCAAGGAGACTGACCATGGGCTCTGCCTCTGGAGGAAAGAGGAGGTGGAGCCTCTTCACTCTCCGTGGAGACCTTGATTGGCAGCAGAGTTACTGCCCACTGGTTGGGTGTGTGCAAACTTCACGATTACACTTGAGTTTGGAAGGCGCCCCCTGTCATGTTCCCACAAGTTCTCAGGAAAACCTTGAGTCTCTGTCGGGGTCCCCTCGTAGAGTGAAGTTTCTGGAATAAAAGCTTTGGAGGTCCTAGAGGGAAGAAAGTAGACACTCATGTTGCCACAGAGTCAGTGAGAATAATGTGTGTAGCCGTGGAGCAGGTCACCATGCTACCCAGGGGCAATGGTCCCCCTCACTGGTGTTTTTCTAGAATTCATCATCTTCATCGACGGGGGGGGGGGGCGGGCGGGAGGGGGCAGGGGTGAGACGCAAATGCCTCTAATTGCCTTCATTTAAGGTTCCCTGTCCAAGTCACATGCATCTGTTACACTGGTCTTTACAAGGCTGCTGTTGCAACTATCCAAGCAGGAACATCCCTTCTCCCCCAGTCCCCCCAAATGCTTTCTCATGTATTGAGTAATGTATAAGGTAGGCTTAAACGTGAGCCCCCTTTCAGGTTCACTTTCCTCTCTTCCCTGTACTTAGACGGGAGCAGGAATTCTGGCCCCAAATTGCCCTCGCTCTTACTTTGGCCCGTGCACTGTAAAGAGTAGGGCCTTCCGCCCCTGTGGTCGCAAGGAGGACCCATGCCTGTCTATGACATGTAGTTCCTGGTTTATCTCGGGCTGCCACTATTGCAGCCAGCCACAGGGTGCAGGAAGCGTGGGCAAGGTCTGTATCCAAGGGTCGGGTCTGATGGCTTTTGCTCATTTTTGTGGGCTAGGGCTTGGGAACATAGCTAATTAGCACGGAATGGCAAAGGAACCTGGGAAATGCAGGCCAGCTGTCTGCCAGGGAAGAGGAGGCAGATGAGTTTTGGTGAGCAGTGTTCTCAGGAATTCCCCCACATTGGGCAGGCTCTGTGGGTCTAGCCCTCAAGTCCCCCTGCCTCCAGTCTTGGCCCAGGCGTCTGGTCCACACTTGGCCAACTGGAAGTTTTCTCCCATGGCTTCTGAAGTCGAGGGGCCATTCGCCAGGGCAGACTGAAAGAGCAGACGTAAGCAGATTACTTCTGTGGCGGAGGATGAAACCTTCCCGCTCCCCCTGCTGCAACAACCCTGGGAGCTGGGTTCTTTGTCCACCTCCAGCGTGCCAGCCTTCTGCTGCTCACCGGAGTGCTCGCATACCAGCAGATGAGCTAGTTGATTAAATGAGACAAAGATGTTGCTAGAGCTGCAACCAAAAAATGTTCATCCATAGGGCTGGATGCTGTGTGTGTGTCGGGGGCGGGGGGCGGGGAGGCTGGTGCTGACTCATATGTCATGCCAATGGAGAGGTGGCTGGCAAATTCTGGCCATCTCTCCCTGTGTCCTGTTCACATGTCCTCCTCTGGGTATTCTGGAGAGAGAGAGAGAGAGAGAGAGAGAGAGAGAGAGAGAGAGAGAGAGAGAGAGAGAGAGAGAGAGGCGACAGAGACAGAGAGACGCAGAGATAGAGACAGATGAGAAAAAGACACAGAAGCAGATCAGAAAGAGAGAATGCGATGTGTGTGTGTGTGTGTGTGTGTGTGTGTGTGTGTGTGTGTGTGTGTGTGAGAGAGAGAGAGAGAGAGAGAGAGAGAGAGAGAGAGAGAGAGAAGAAATAGACATACATACATACACACACAGAAAGGGAGACAGATATGGAGAGACAGAACAGATAGACAAAACAGGCAGAAATAAAAGACTGAGAGAAAGTGTGTATGTGTGAGAGAGAAACAAATAGAGACAGAGATAACATGTATGTATGTGTTTGAATGTGTGCACACATGTGTGTGAAAGAGACAGAAGACAGACAGACAGACAGATAGACAGACAGACAGACAGAGACTGTGATTGGACAGAAAGCATCCAAATAGAAGAAAAGTCTTCAGATGACTGAGAATTTGTTAGTATATGGAATTCCACTCCTGTGAGCAGAGTTGGTTTTGTGCATTTTTTTCTTGCACATATGTATGTGCACCCTGCGTGTGCAGGTGCCAGCCCAGGCCGGAAGAGCTATTGGATTCCTTGCAGCTGGAGAGACAGGTGTTTGTGAGCTCTCATGTGGGCTGAGAACCCAGGCCTGTGCAAGAACAGCAAACACTCTTATCCACTGAGCCAGTCTTCAGGCCCACGAGGCATTTTTTTAAAAGAAGGACAAATGCTACACCAGGGTCAAGTCATTTTATTTGGGAACTAAGCCTGTGGGAAAGAAATGCAAGTTTCAGTCACAAGGTAACTTATTAAGACACAACCACACAATCTATCTAAAGGAGAGCAACATCCCATGGTGTGGTATCCCAAATAGAGGTGGGAAAGAGACTGGGAGGGCACCGTGCTGGCACGCAGGCCACGCAGGTCCTCATGGGCTGCTTAACTTGCGCCAGGCGTAAACGGTAAAACTGTCAAAATTGAAAAGCCAACAAAGGCCAAGTCAGTGTTTTAAATTCATTTTTAAATTTTTGAGCATTTCATACATGAATACTGTATATAATTTCTACCCCCTTCTCTCACACTTCCAACTGCACTCACGTCCCCTTCCTTCTCGCTCAATATCATGACTTTGGTTATTATTATTACACATTTATGCATCTGTAGACATATGCATACACAACTCACAGGGACCAGTTTTCCTCATATGCTCAAATGTTTTAGGGCTTGGAACTGGATAACCTCTCAGGGAGCTTGTCCATGAATATCAGCTCTCTCTTTCCCAGTGGCCATTGGTTGTCTATAGCTCTTCATCAGAGGGTGGGGCCTCGTGGAATTTCCCCCATCTACGTTGGCAGTGTTGACTCTCTGCTCCCCTTGAACAATCTGGGACCCTGGTAGTGCCCAAGCGCTGTTGCTCCGTGATGTCTTCCAGCAGGAGAGGCTGGCAGTACCTGCAGGTCCTCAAATAGTCTGCTTATCCATTCATCTGGAACAGCTCAGCCTGCATCTGCAGTCCCCAGTGGGACCACTGTGAGGTGCACACCAGGAAACATGGCTATGTCCCCGAGTTAGGGGGAGCTACTGTGATCCACAGAGAGATACACAGCCCACCTCTCTTTTGCCCCCCCCCCCCCCCGCCCCATTTTGTGATCGAGAGGACTGCAAACCACATGTCTTGAGTCCTGAGTTCCAGCTCCCCTTTTAGCTTCTGCTACCATTCTCACACCCTCTCCCGGCTCCTCCCCTCCCCTCCCCCCGCACCCCCCCTGCCTTCTGCCAGCTTTACCCTGTATCCCCTGGGGCCCTGTCCACAAGTACAGGTGGAGGGAGGCCTCTGCAGTCCCAATGGCTGGGAAGAGCGCCATGCAAGATGGATCATAATTATTACCTGGAACCAAATTACTTTTAATGACTTGGGGTAGTTTCCCAGCCCAGTTCCAGCCCCCACCCACCAGCGAGGAAAGTTTAATAATGGCCCAGGGATAGTTGGTAATCCTGAAAGTATTAAACTGCTTAGCCAATGAAGAGGGAGGCATTTAAGCATCAGCTGGGATGAGCATCCAGGAGGGTACCAGGTTCTCATGCTGATCCGGGAGCCATTATTAGATGCAGTAAATATGAAAGGGAAGGCAACTTTAGGCTGTCTGGCAGGGCGGTTTTCCTGAGAGTGAAACCAAGCAGCCTCTAAGGTCTCATTCTGAGACAGCAGCCATCACACTCCAGATTTAGAAGGACCTCTGAGGAAGGGACACATATGGATGTCCCAGCAGAGTGTGAGGCTGGGCTCCTGGGGTCTTTTTCCCCTCCCTCATTTCTTTAAGTGAAAATGATTTTGCTTTTTTTCCCCCCTTGAGGTCTGTTGCAACCAGTCTGATCCAAGGTTGCTGCCAGCTCCTAAATCATAAGAATTCCTTTATGTTTAGTGTCTCGGAACTGAGAATATAAAGGTGTTGCCTTCTTCTCCATCTTTTCCCCTCCTCCTTCCCACAGCCCCAGCTCTTGACCCCTGACCTCTCACCCCTGGCCCCTGACCCCTGGCTCAAGACCCCACATTTTCCTTAATCTCCTCATGCTGGGTCTTTCTTGCTCAGTCTGTCACGTGTCAAAAGGCAGCCAATGTTGACTGAGGACCTAGTAAGCCTTAGACACAATAGCTGATGCCAGAGAGCTGAACAAGATCTGACCTGCCTTTCCACCCACCCCTGACCCTCACCTCAGAGCAATCTATTTAGTTTGAACCCAATATACCTGGAGTACTCAGTTTCCCAGACTTCTCTGAAGCAGAAATGGTCATGTGATCCAGTCCTGGTCCATAAGGTAGAAGCAAGCATGGGCTTCACCATCAGTGGCCCTCTTCTGAGGGATAGAAGCTGCTCCTGCTGGTCCTTTGACCTTGGATAGTCACCATTCTGAGCATGCTTGCATTCTTCAGTCATCTTGCAGCCACAAGGGCCCAGTGTCCTGGACAAAGGAAGAGTCCTTCCTGCAGGCTGCTGGTGACAAACCCCTCTGAATCTTGCTGTCATAAGATCACTTACAGTGGTTGGATCGCTCTGCATTGCATCTGAACCTAAATTTGATTGCAGGGAACAAGTCACCCCCCCCCAAAAAAAACTTCCTGATGATCAACCGCCATGTTTCTTGTACTGTTTCACTAAGAACGTATGGACATGCTGGTGAGCTGCACTGCCAAAGGCTCGTGCTCTGAAACAGGAGCTGCAAGGATGGGTTCCAACCATCAGGCACCCTCAGGTGACATCTCTCTATGTCATAGGATCCCAACAGTGAGGGCTTGGGCAGAGCGAAGGAGGTGTAGATGGGCTTTCTAGACTCCGTCTCAGAGCCCTTTGTGCTGGTATCTTTTTAATGTGGTCTGTGGGAGAAGTCACACGTGGCCCAGATCCAAGGGCAGGAGATAATGACTCTTGATTACTCAGTGAGAAAAATCAGAGAAACAAGGCCTGCTTTCAGACCCTACAGCCTTCAGGGTCCCTTTCGAGAAGTTTCCTCCCAGCACTCAGGCCTTCCTAGGCTTCCCACCGAGTAGCTTTAGAGACATTCGTTTGACATTTGTTCCCTCCAAGTGGGTAACTACTCAGACTGTGATGTGACTTCTCGTCTATGGAGCCCCATCATCTTTGGGGCACAGATGCTGTCTCTCATCTTTGTTTCTCCCTAGTTACGACATTTTCTCTTTACCTGCAGAGGGGATGTTTTAAAAGGGTCAGGATGTGGTCTTTAGAGCCCAGGGATCTTACTGAGCTCTTGGTTCTTGTTCTCCTTACTAGGAAAGATGAAGTTGTAATGTGTGTTAATGACCAAACACACACAGACCTCTGCACCCTGCACAGGGCATGAAATTGTAATCATCCTTGTTACCACCATCACTATTATCATTGTCATCACTGTAACCGCCATCACTGCTGTCACCAACATCATCATCATCATCATAAACATCACCACAATGATCATTATTGTCCTCACTCTAACAATCCTCAACATCATCATTACCATCAGTGACATCACCCTCAGCACTGTGGTCCTCATTATCATAATTGTTATCACTATAACCTTTGCCATCATCGTCACTATTACCATCACAGTCACGATCGTTGTTGTAATCATTGTGGCAATCATCACCGTTATCAATCTTTATTGGTCACTGTTGTGATCCCCACCACCATCATTAGCACTGTCATTATCACCCTCAGCATCACTATCTTCACCATGGTTACCACTAATCACCACTATCAGCATTAGCACCAGCAGAACCAGCAGCAGCAGCACTAACATTGTCACATCCTGTTACGCTTATACATCTTTACTTTCCTTCATACACAGCTGGTTTCCCTTTAAATAATCCTCAGCAACGGGGCTTCATTGAGAGTAAGTACCATCCAGACCTATTTAATTAAGAGTCAGGACAAACAGACATGAGGAGTTTAGGAAATGAACCTCTTCAGGAAGTCTGGAGGGTGTTTGGAGCGTTCTATGACAACTGAAAGTACAGTAAGTGGAGGGTAATGTGGTTCTCCTGGGCAAAAAGGAAGAGCACAAGGATGCTGCCAAGGCTGGGGGAGAACCCTGGGTCCCAGGGCTTGAAGGCCACCTCTGTACTTGGCTTTATTGGGTCCCTGGGCATCATTTCTTGTAGGTCAATGTGACATTGGATGCAGCTTCAGCAGGGTTTTAGTTACTTACCCAGGGGGAATTAGACATCCAGGGATGTCTGCCAGGATGGAGAGATTCCACCTTTATGCTTTGGATCAAAACCAGTGAAGTACTTACACATGAGACCTGCTTTGCCTAAGTGTGATGGCTGTGAGAGGGAACACCAGGGCATCTCAGCCAAGTCCGAGGAGCTGGGTTAATGGGAACTTCCCAAACTTTCCTTGGCTGACTGTGAGCAAAAAATGTCACAAAAATGGCATCCTGCTTCATGTACTCTACCTAGTGTACATGAAGATTACCACTTTTTCTGTTAATTTGGCCATGTGTTGTTAACAAGTTGAATGCCAGCATACCATTAAATATTTGCAAAGCTTAGGCATTGTTCCCCAAGGGCTATATGCTCTGCCTCTCCTATGCCCATGAACAGGTTCCTTGACCTCTGACCTCTTTCAGTCTCAGTGTCCTCCCTTCAGCAGCAGACACCATGACAGGGCTGAACTCATAAGGGCATGAGTACCGAGGTAAATGATGCTATATGTTGTAGCGCTTGACGGAGTGACAATTTCCTGTCCCATAATTTAAAATGTAAATTACATGCCAATTTTCTCTTCTAGAAGTACCCAGGGCTCTGTTACCTGGTAAACAATTGCTATCAACTGTCCTCTGACGATGAGTATCCTGGGCCCATCTCTCCTGTCACTCTGACTCAGCTGCATTGCCTCCCATGGGACAATAGACCAAGTTGATTTCTTCTCCTGTCTAAGCCTCAAAGGCTGGTTTCTTCCTAGGAGGCAGGGCAGGCCTGTGCCTACCATCTCCCAACATTGTTACAAGAAAACTAAAGACAACCCTGGCATGGGTTGAGCCTCATGGCTCTTGGACTTCAGGCTCTCAGCTTGCTTCTCTGTCTGTAAACTTAACTTGTGATACAGCCCTTGCTGGCCCTGGGCCATACCCGCCTCCACGCTGGCTCTTCCTGTTCAGGCCCTGGTCACCTTCAGAATTCTGTTCTAGAATGACCTCCTATGACACTATGCTGGAGAGACACATGCTGGTTACTCCCGTGTGTTAAGGAGACCGGTCCTCCAAATTCTAGCCAGAGTATCTTGATCTGTTGTCTTTGAAAGTTTTTAAATGTGTGTGGTGGGGCATGTGGGTGTGCGGATGTCCTTAGAGGCTGCAGGTGGAGTTGACGTTATAAGCAGCTGTGACCCATCCAGTGTGGGTTCTGGCACCTAAACCTGGGTCCTCTGTCTAGCCCTGAGTGCCTTGCTATCCCATCCAGGTGCCATTTAGCCACACTACATGCCAGGATGCTACATAACAAGCCGTTCTCCCCACAGTGGATACTATTTGCTGAAGCCAGCAGAATCTCCCAGAGTGTGGCTCTATGCTGCCTGAGTGTTCCAGTTTCCTTTCTGTTGCTGGGATAAAATACCATGACACAAAGCAACTTAGAGAAAGAGGATTCATCGGGCTTACAGATCCAGGGTACAGTCTACCGTTGTGGAGGGGTCAGGCACTCAAAGCAGTTAAGTCACATCCTAGCTGCAGTCAAGAACACACACACACACACACACACACACACACACACACACACACACACACACACAGAGAGAGAGAGAGAGAGAGAGAGAGAGAGAGAGAGAGAGAGAGAGAGAGAGAGAATTAATATAAATGTGTACGTGTTTAGTGCTCAGCTAGCTTTCTCTACTCTTACACGTTCCGAGGTCTAAAACCAAGGAATGGTCCTGCATCTATCAAGGTGACGGAGGCAGTCCTCTCCAGACATCCGCGCAGGCTACTACCTCCGAGAGACTCTCTTCCTTGGTAATTCTAGGTTGTATCAAGTTGAGAATTACAATTACCCATCACACTGAGCCTGTGCTCACCTCTGCTGCCCTGACACCAGCTAGGGTTCTGAGCTCAAGTTTGCATGAATTCTGCTGAAGGCTTACAGCCATGTGAAATATGAGCAGGAGCTTGCTAACAGGTATATCGGGGACTCTTGGAAAAGACAGTTGTCATCTTCCACACACACCCTGAACACGTTAACGACCAAGACATTTGTATTATTCTTGATGACAGGCTGGAATGGGCCTTTCTTTGGGTCGGTGGTACCATCCTAGTTGGAAAGCAGATGTTAAATGTTCAGCTTGCCCAAATGCCATACAACGGCATCCTTGAAAGTTTTACTCATTCGTTATCACTGCCTGTTTGTCACAGGCCTTAGTCAGAGCACAGTGAGGTTTTCCGGGGTGGATATGTAGTTCATAAGCACTCACAGGCAGCTCCCCAACCCCAAATGTTCTGCTTAACCTGTGAGCTTCCCATGACCAGGCTGAGGGCACATTCTGACATACAGATCCCAAAGAGCAACAAGGAAAAAAAACCCACCAGCCTTTATAGGGCTGGTTGCCCCAGTGGTGGCCTTGTTCCCCTCCCTGGTGGCTTCTAAATCACTTGGAAATTCGGCCATTCCACTCTTCACAAGGCATGAAGGGATTCGTCTTCCTTCAGGCTGGCTTTGAATGGCTTCTAAGTAGTCACGGATGATGGAAGTGTCGGAGCGTGACTACGTCATCAGAGCCTACATCCGATGAGACTACACCGTCAAAGCGTGGTGGCCTCCCTGTTGCTCTTTCTTCCTCTTGACTTCTTCAGCTAGGGAAAGCCAGATGCCCTGCCATTAGAGCATCCATGCTTCTCCTTTGAGGGGGCCACATGGCTACAGCCATGTGAGGGTACCATTTTGAAAAGAGAGCCTCTGTCTCCTTCCAGCTTTGGCCAATATCAGGGGAGACCCAGAATCAGAACCACTTCCTAGCATAACCTCTGTATCCCCCAAGTTCCTGGCTCAGAAGCAAAGCTTTATGCCCAGTTTTGGGGGTACCGTGGGGATACCATGTTAGTAACTGCCCCACTCGTCTTGAAGTTCCTTGCTTTGCTCACCACAGATCTATGCCCTTGGGGAACCAGCTTTAAAGGTCCTCAGAAGCTACTGGTAACGCTGTCACTTCATCCTGGGGCAGACCTCTGTTACAGTTGCCAGCTTATCTCTGAGAAGAGCCTTCCAGTACTTTCCCACACCTGATAGTGTACCCACAAAAACATTCTCATCTTTATTACTTAAGCTCACCTCCCCCAATTCATTAAGGATATGAAGCCCGTTAGGCTGAACCTCTCTTAAGGATGCCATGGCATGAATTAAAGAGCCAGCCCCTGCTCAAGGCTTCCTGTGTCAGGGGTTGATGATAAACACACAGAGAGACGTGCACCAAGGGGCGTTGATTGATAGGAGGAACGTGGTATTTCTCTGGGTGCTTCCTCCTGTTGGTGTTGGAAAATTCCTGCTTTCTCTTCTTCGGGCTCTGTCATCTACTCTATTATATAGAAATATATAGAAATATGAATCCCAGAACATTCAGATTCTGTTTTTTTCACGAGGGCATCAGGCTCCAGAGTTCCCATGGGGAGAGGGAGAGGGAGAGGGAGAGGGAGAGAGGGAGGGGGAGGGAGGGAGGGAGGGAGGGAGGGAGAGAGAGAGAGAGAGAGAGAGAGAGAGAGAGAGAGAGAGAGAGAGAGAGAGAGAGAGAAAGGGGCTTTTCTCAGCTTCCATTCACAGGCAAGCATCCAGGACAAGGCTGACACCGCTGCCTACTGAAAGTAGGACAGCCTTTGTTATTGTCCGTGACCCTACCCGGAAGTGGGTCCGAGCCTCACAGTAAGCGTTCCTGGCCCTCTGGGCTGCATTGGGTGGCTAGTGAGGCACACATTAGATCTGGGATCCATTCAGCGACAACAAACGCATGGTTCAGGATGTTTAAGTTACTTGAATGGTGAAGCTGGGTTTGAATGCAGTTTCTGCTTTGAACTTGGCACCTTGGTGACAGTTAAGCAGAGATTTCTGCGGACTTTCAACTGACTCTGAGCTGTGGATAGATGAGGTGGCCAGTGCTCAGCGCCTGGTGCTAAAATGCTGATTGAGAGCCTCGGTGCTGGAACGTGAGGCTTGATTTCCTCCCTTCCTGTCTTCCTCCCTTCTCTTTCTTTCTTTCTTTCTTTTTTTTTTTTTTTTTTTGAGGGTGGAGGTAGACTCTTACTCTATAGCCCAATCTGTCCTCAAACTCATAGCCATCCTCCTGCATCAGTCTCTTAGTCCTGGTCTCCTGTCTGAGGAGGCAGTGTGTTGCTGGCTTGGCTCTGCTCAGGGCTATCTAGGCAAGTTGCTATATACATGTGGCCTCAGTTTCCACATCTGTACAAGTCATGTGACAACAGCGCCACCCCTATATGAGGAAGTGATGTGGTCTCCCAGAGTTAATCCATGGGTGTGATTACAATGCCGGGCCCAGGGTAGTGATCTAAGGATTTAGTCCCTATCAACTCCACGTTGTATTTATAGTTTTAAAGCTCTCAGGGGGCTGGCTGTGCACCCCTATTGTCTTTTATTTCTGGTGTCTGTAAACACTACAGGCTGGCTGTTGTTTATGCTGGCACTGAACTGGGGGTGTAATAATGTGGCTTGAGGGAGTCACCTTGTCATTGCCGGAAGGTTACAAAAACCAGCAAACTTTGCTCTCTGTACACTAAAGTTAGGTTCTTAGGGTGAAGGGAAAAAATAGGAAGTATTATGACACGTGTGTGATGATACTATGATAAGATCCATTATTTTGTATGGTAACCTAAAAAATTAATTTAAAAAAATCATACTTAAAAAAAAGAAATTTAGTTCTTAAACACACTCTGCTATTCAGTGAAGGCAGATGATGAAGCAGGAACCAAGGTGACATGATTGGCAAGGCTGTGTCATGGAGGCCAAGGCGCTGGAGCAAAGCATGGCCCAGGTCTGGCCCCCAGAACATCGGAATGTGACATAAGGATGGACAAGATGGGTGGGAAGATACATAAACAACGAATGATGGACAGATGAGTTAGATAGACAATGGACAGACAGATGATGAGTGGGCAGATAAATATGGTGGATGGGCAAATGGATGGGTGAACAGACAGTATATAGATGGATGGACAATGCGTGAATGGGCTTATGGACAATGAATGGATGGAGGAGGGATGGTGAGAGGATGAGCAGATAGATGATGGATGGATGGGTGGGAGGATGGATGGGTGGATGGATGGATGGGTGGGTGGATGGATGGGTGGATGGATGGATAGAACATGGATCCCATCTCAAGCTGATCCACAGCCAGTGAGAGTGACTCAGGATGAATTGCCAAGTGCCACTTTGTCTAGTCCCACAAGGTTTAAGAAAAGAGGTCTCATCTCATTTCCTTCCTCAAGGTGTTCAAGGTCTCTAAATCCCCCTCTGAGGCCCAGAATTGGCAGGAATCATGCGCTTGTTTCGTGTGGGGTCAGACAGGCAGGGTGGGTGAAGGCATTCGTTCCGTCAGATGGAACAAGAGGTTCTAATGCAAAGAAGAGGGGCGGGGGACACGAGTTTCTTCTGCCTGGCAGTGTCCAGGGGTCAGCATCCTGCCCTACAGCTCTCAGTAGCAGGGTGTGGAGTCTGCATGCTGGCGATTTCAGGAGGGTCTCGTCTGGAGACAGCCTAGTCAAAAATCAGCTCTGGGTATACTAGTTGGGTCTCTTGGGACAAGTCATCTCACCATCTGCTGCCTTCATTTCGGTGTCTGTAAACTGGTCCCAAGAAAAGGCCCTGAGCTGCTTGATAATCTAAAAAAAACAAAACAAAACTATAAATGAAGAGGAGTTTAAACAGAGCTACCCAATGTGTGTAGATAATGTAAGCAGCCCCAGTTAAACTCATTGGGACAGACAGACAGACAGACAGACAGACAGACACACACACACACACACACACACACACACACACACACACCCTGAACATGGGGACTGGAGAGACAGTTTAGCAGTTAATAACACATACTGATTTTTTTTTTTTTTTTTTTTTTTTTTGCAGAGGGCCAGGGGTCAGTTTCCAGCACCCACATCAGGTGGCTCACAACTACCTGTAACTCAAGTTCTAGGCTTTTCTGACACCCTTGGGCCTCCATGGGCACCTACATGTCCCTGGTTCACATAAACGTATGCAGGTACACACATGTACACAAAATTAAAAAATAAATAAACCTATTTTTTTTAAAAAGTCTTTAAGGTAGAAGAAAGGCTGGTTGGGATGACAAAGGGGATTAGAGGAGGGGGGAGGGGAATGAACAGGGGAGGAGGGGCTAAATAGGAGCAGAATACATTATGTACATATATGAATACGTAATAAGGAAGCCCATGGTTGCGTATGATTAATATAGGCCCCTGACTGTCTGCTGCATCAGGCTGTCCCACGGAGCTTCAGAATTAGACATCAGAGAGGACAGAGAGCAGAGAGAGAGAGCTCATGGCTGGCTTAGTCCCCTTGTTTCTGCAGTGGAGAGAGAGGACACAGTGCTTATTCCTCAGGGGGGTGGAAACAGCACTATACAGTTGTGAGAGTGCTTAGCAAATGCCCTCCCTAGCAAGACCATCAGTGCCTTTGCACAGTGCACAGCCTGCTCAGGGGCCATGGGGTGCAGGGTGCAGGGTGCAGAGGGCTCTGTGGTCAGAGGCACTCAGGTCAAGCCAGGGGATCGATCCACAGATTTCTAGAAGACCAGCAGAGTAGGGTAATGAACTTGTAAAGGACCGTTCCTTCCTTCCTTCCTTCCTTCCTTCCTTCCTTCCTTCCTTCCTTCCTTCCTCCCCCCTCCCTCCTTCCCCCCTCCCTCCTTCCCTTATTTCCTTCCCAAATCCTGCTCACTTGTACCCCCTGCAGGCCACTTGGGGATCTACATGGTGCATCCATCGCCACTCAGAGGGGCCCCAATGGTTCTGGCTGGAGCTGTGAATACAGAAGCAGCAGTTTATGAACACTGCTCCCTGGGTCTCACCCCAAACAGATGGATAAAATAGCATTCCTTGCTTGCCTTGAGTAACAGTTGTTTTAAAAAAGAGACCTCTAGCCAGTTAGTGTTGTGCTGCACAGTGTCCGTCATGGCTGTGGGCCCATTACTGTCCTCTCTGGAGCACCTGGCTGTCCACTCCACACAGCAGCTCATGTGTGAGACCCGTTGCTCACTGAATCCCTGAAGACCCTCCCTCAGAGGCAACCCAGAGCTGCTGGAGTCAGGAGTGATTTACTTTTATTTTTAGCTCTTGATTGAGACAGGGTTTTGTGGCTGGCCGCAAATTAACCATGTTGCCCAAGATAAACTCAAATTTTCGATCCTCCTGCCTCCACCTCCCAAGTGCTGGGATTACTGGTGTGTGCCACCATGCCCAGTTTACACACACTGTTGGGGATGAACCCAGGGCTTTGTGCATTTGAGGCGAGCACTCTACCAGCTGAGCCACCTTGGCAGCACCCCGCCCCCCCACACTTGAAATTGTAATAGCTGCATCCAATTGCCCAAAAGTTGCCTCTGCTAATTTACCCTTCCTCTGGTTCCTCCCCATCCACTTGATAACATCAAACCTGAGTGGTTTTACCCATCTGATAGAGAGCAGTTTTATTTTGTTTTGTTTTGTTTTGTTTTTTTTCTTAAATGGCACCAGTTAAAAAATAGTGGGGAGGACTCCACCCACCGGTTTGGCAAGATCACCCAGATGAACCTTGAAGTGAGCGAAAACAGGTTTCAAGATGTCTAAAACCACCCAGGGGAATGGTAGAGACAAGTTGCAGGAGGGGGAAGTCCCTCTGCACCCCCCACGGTGTCCCCTGGGGCTGCCGGCATCCTGGAGAGCAGACGAGGAAGGTGTTTCTGTAGCTTGTGAGGTGAAGGGGGAAACAGGGCTGTAGTGGGCTGGGCACTGTCCTTGTTTGAAAATGGGAGCTTTTGCAGAGAAGACCGTTTTTTGTTTTTTGTTTTTTGTTCTAAACTAGTAGGTGAACTTGAATGTATGTGTATGCGTGTGTGTGTGTGTGTGTGTGTGTGTGTAAGCCTAAGTGTGTAAACATAAATGTGTGTGTCTAAGTGTGTAAACATAAATGTGTGTGTCTGTGGTATATTTGTGTGTGTGCATGTGTTTATGCAAATGTGTATCTGTGTGTGGTACGAGTATGTGTGTTCAGGTTTGTGTTGTGTGAATGTGTGTGTGAGTTGTGTATTATGTAGTATAGGTTGTTCAAATTCCTTCCCCGAGGGAGACATAAAAAAAACCTCTCCTCCCCCTCCTTCTCCTCCTCCTAACAAAGGTCCCAACAAACTGAGGTGTGATTCCATCAAAGTTCTTATTGGGGTACCAGTGCCTTTATTAGGCTTACTTAGAAAGTAGTGGGTGCGAGGCTACAGGGAGAAGCATGGGTGACCTTAAAGCAGCCACAGTGAAAGATCCTCACTCAGCAGGCGTGACTCTCCCAGGGCGGGGTAGATGGACCCTCCCCCTCCCCATCCTGGCCTCTAGCCCCTCCCCCAAGGCCACGTGTAATTAGAGCAGATCCGCCTACAGCTGCCTGGGAGGGATGGCTGCGGACCCAGGTGAGGGCCCCTTGACCTTCCCTGGCCAAAGTCCACAGAGCCAGCTGTAACGTTCTTCTGCAGGCAGGCCCAGCAGAATGCTTGAAGGTGGGGCCAGTTTGGCTTAGTGGGCAGTCCTGTACAATGGTATGTGTGTGGGGTGGGGGGGGCGGCAGCTATGTGTCTGGTGTGCACTCTGTGTAGTGTGTATGTTTTTGTGGTGTATGTGTGTGCAATATAGATGTGTCATGTACGTGCGTTGCATGAGTTTGCACGTATGCATATGTGAAGACAGATGGACACACACACAGTATCTGAACATTTTGGAACATGACGTCTGGAGTGCATAGCAGAATAAGATACTTAAGACAGCCTTTAGTGTCATAGAATAAACAGCCCTTGTTGCTGGTTGCCATAGCGCAGGCAGGCTCCACCCTCAAGGTCGGAGGACCCTGGGAGAGGAAGCTTTTAGGGCTCATGCCAGAGAGGGTCTGGTAGCCGGGTGGCTTGGGTTCCCAGAGAGAGCCCGGGGTCCATCAGCATCTCCATCCTGCCAGAGAAAGGAGAGCAGTCCTACCCTCAAAGAAAGGCCACCGCTGTCCCCGCTAAAGCCTCTGGGACCAGAAGTTCAAAGCCACTGCCCTCCAGTTCTGCCAGAGCGGCTGTTTGGCTGGGGATTTAGCGGATTACTCAGTCCTTGTCGAAGACTTTGGGTACCCAGGCCTCAGGTGCAAAGAGGCCTTTGATAAGCCCAAACAAAGCGAGGGACAGGCCAGCTGGGCCGCCCAGGAGGGGGCCCCCACAGTTGAGCCTTCTTTCTAGTCTTAGGAAAACAAATACTTGATATTCCAAAGGCTGAGTAAACTCATTAGAAGGATCTTGGGTTTCCTGCCTCCATCCACTCTGGCTCTGAACTGTTCAGGGCCAGCTCTGTAGTAGGGGGAGGAGCCCAAGGCACAGCGGCCCTCTTAGGCTGGGTCCCCAGCTCTGCACTGCAATTCCTGTCACAGGGCACTGGGGTTGCCACCTCTCCTGCTCAGCCTGAATTGGCACGTTGCTTCCTTCATTTCTGTCCAGGCCTGAACAAGGCAGGGATGACAGGTACAGCACCAGTGGGCAGGCTCCAGGGGGGTGGGGAGGGGGGATGCAAAGTGATTTTTCTTATCCAAGATGGGGCCTGGGAAGATTTAGATAACTTCCTCCAGCTACCCCGAATGTTGCTCTTTTATGCTTGGGTATCAGGCATCCTGCAGTATCCTCTCCTAAAGACAGGATCACTTTAGATCAGGATCCACTCCAACAATAAATTGACCACATCTTCAAAGACTCCGTGCCCAAATGCTGCCAGAGTAGGTGTGCCAGGTCAAGTCTTCAGGTGGAGCTGGGGGAATTTTGCCATGAGGAGAAGCCTCACTGTGGCCTATGGAGGGGGGGGGGCAGGGGCATGCTGCTGGAAGAGGAAATTGGGTGTAAAGAGTACAGATTTGCACTGGTGCAATCTTGAGCTGAGGGGGACCACTGGCCAGGGCTTGTGGGACTAGGATAGATGTTGCAGAGCACTGGCCCAAGGGGTTGGGGAGGAACCTCTACAGAAGCCACCTCTGCTCAGTCCAGCTTGCCTTAGAGCACTGGTTCATCTTGCTGGAGACATGGCTTTTTCCATGGTCACAGAGATGGTGCAGGTGTGGGCAGAATCCACCAGTTTCTAAACATTGGCAACTCAGTTTACAAACAGTCAGTGGACCGTAGGAGACATGTCTACAGAGCAGGTATGTCTCTCGGCTCAGGTTGTAACATGTGGTCTCAGCAGAATTGCCAAAGGCCTGAGGAGGGGAGGGGCCTCCACCCGGGTGTCATGCATCTGGGCACATGGGGAGCAAATGTTACTCATCCTATGAGATGGTACACACGTGTGTATACACCTCCTATATATGTGAGCATGCATGTGTGTATCTATGTGTGCATATGAGTGTGTGTGTGTGTATGTACATGCAGGCCTCTGTGAACACGCATGGGTATGCTTATGTGAGCGTGTATTTGACAGTGCAAGTTTGCTTGCACACATATAGGGCCAGATGCAAGCATAATCATGTGTGTGTGTGTGTGTGTGTGTGTGTGTGTGTGTGCGCGCGCTCTTTACGTTTTTGATGATTCCTTTTTTATTTTTTATGTGCATTGGTGTTTTGCTTGTATGTATGTGTGCGTGAGGGTGTCATATCCCCTAGAACTAGAGTCACAGACAGTTGTGACCTGCCATGTGGGCTCTGGAAATTGAACCAGGGTCCTCTGGAAGAACAGCCAGTGCTCTTAATGTCTGGGCCATCTCTCCAGTCCTGTGTTCATGTTCTTATGTGTATGTGTGCATGTGCCAGATGCGCATATGACCGTGTGCTTGTGTGCATATGTGCGTGTACATGCTTGTTCATATTCATGGTGTACATGCATATAAATACACCCAAGCAAATACTCACGGGCATGTGTGCACGCACAGATATACATACACTACGGGCAGATTTGTACTATGTATCTGTGTATGTACACACATATGTGTGCATATATGCTTGCAGTGGCTCCAGAACTGGTCCACAGAGTACCTCGGGTCAATTTGCTAAATTTGGGCTGTGGGAAGAGGATGGGAAAGTGCGGGTTTCTGCTTTGACTGCCAGGTTTCCCTTAAACAGTGTGAGTGCTGCACTCTTGTGGCAGCTTGCTGACACTGCCGGCAACCAGGCAATGGTTTCCAAGGTGTCTGATGGGGGAAAGGCAGCATTAGGGTGGAGCACCGTGGCAGGTGGGTAGAGAGGCACCGGGTGGCCCAGCTGTTTGCATGTCTTAGGGATCTCAGGTTTCAGAGACAGGCAACAGACGTCTGCAGCAAGTCTTCACACGGATAGTTTCCCAGAGTGAGCTTTGTATGGCCTCTGGGTTGGGCACTCTTCTAGTCACAGACTGTCTGGGTAGAGCCTAGATCCCTCAGTGATACTCTGTGCCTTGGGGAGTAGAGAGCTCCGCCTTCTGCCTCAGTTTCTCTACCCACAATGGATGATGGCATTTTTCTGATACAGATGCTAAGCAGTAAAAGAGTGTAGCACACACGAATGCGCTTAGATCTCATAGACTATTTTGTCCATAGCCAGCCTTGGGTCACAGTTGGCCAGCAAGCGTTATTTTGCTGATGGGCACGTGTGTCTTCCTAACAAGACTGTGGGTCCATCTCATGTAGGTAAAACCATTACCATGTGGGAGGTGTGCTTCTGGCCTGCTTCTGGGTAAAGGACCCTAGAGTTTAGGAGTCCAGGCAGGGAGCAAACCTGTGCAGTGAGCCATCTCCTCTGGGGTTGACCACAGGTGGAATTGTGGGAACCTGACCTTAGCTACGGGCCCAGGCATTCGTTTGATCACTTTCCCTCCTCTCTTGCTGTGCCTTCCAGTTAGGCTGGGCCCTGCCACTCAGGGGACTTGGGTAGGTCCCCCTCCTCTTGGGGCTCTGGGTGAGTCTATCCTGGAATGCTCTGGGAAGATCTCCTTAGCTCAGTCTGCAGGAGAGTGTGTGCACGCATGCGCGTGTGAGTGCACGTGCATGTGTGCGAGTGTGAATGTGTGTGCGCGCATGCGTGCGTGCATAAGCATATGTGTGCATACATATATGGATGTATGTGCCTCTATGTCTGTCTTTGTGTGTATGTGTGTAGTTTACATGTGTATATAAATGTGTGTGTATGATTGTGTATATATATATATGTTTGTATGTGTTTCCTGTATATTTGTTTTGTATATATGTGTATGATAGCATGTGTGTCTGTATGCATGTATGTCTGCATGTCTGTGTTATGTGTTGTGTGTATTTGTGTATGTGGTATGTGTGTGCATGTGTGTATGCATGTGGTATATGTTTATATTCTTGCTTTCAGCCTCTCTCCACACAGCTGGAATCGGATCTGCAGGACCAGGTGCTTATTTGCTTAACTTGTGGAGAAGTTTCCAAGTGAGTCCTCAGAGGATGGCCCTTCTTCCATCCTCCGTGTCTTCCAGCATCGGTTCCCAGGGTTCCTGACCCATCACCTAGAGGGCTGGGTCTGGTTTCCTCTCTCCCTCTGCCCTCTGGCCTTTTGTTTTGCTTTGAACAAAAGCATCATACTCATATGGGTCAGCACGCTCTCACAGCCTGGATGAGCTTTGCCTTCTGTGCAGAGATTGTCCCAGCCGTCTCCCCAACAGCAGATGAGCCTCCTCCAGTCCAGGATCCCTCCTCATGACCTGAGTCTTCTGTAACCCATCCTTCTCAGGCTGATCAGGCCTGGGACTCCCCTGAGGCAGGCACCTAGTGGTGCCCTCTACCCCACCCGTGGCAAGGGCTAATGACACCTGTCCTCACACCTGTCCTGCAGGCTGTCATTATGACAGCTAGTAAGCCCCATTCCCATATGGGGAATCCGAGACACCTGAGCTACCCAGTGCCTTTGAATGCCTCAGTGTCCCGCCAACACGCACTAAACTGTTAATATTTCTAAGTGTGCGGTGATGCTGAGATGAAAGGCGTCGCCTTGGGCAGGCCTGTTATTATCTGGGTTCTTGCTTTCCAGTGAGAGTGCTTTGGTGCTTCTCTGGGCTAGTGGGGCAGGGGTGTGAAGGTCCCACTTGAAGGCTGGCTTAGCTCCTCCGATGCCCTCTGTTCCTTGCTTTGTGCCCAGAGTTAAATCTCTTCCGAGAGGATGCTGGGCAAGGGGTCCGTTCTTTTCTTTCATTGCTAAGACACTGATGTTCTGACACATTCACGCAAAAACCATTTTTATTAAAAATTCCACCCGAGGGAGGAGCTGAGCGCGGGGAATCCATAATCAGAATATACCGTGTGAAAAATATTTTCGATAAAAAAGGTTAACAGAAAATTCCGCCTGGTGGTAAAATAATGAGAAATTAACGAACGGCCGCAACATCGCCCGGGAGACCTTGCTGTTTCCTCTCCTGCTGACTTCTAGAGAAGATGCCCTGTCTTCACACTCGGTGCCAGGGCTGCCAGCCTGTGACCTGGCACTGGTGGAGGCTCTTGGCTTGAGAGGAGACTGCGCAGTAATCAGCTGTGGCTTGTCACCCTGCAGACATGGGCTCTGGCATCTAATCGAGGCCCCATGAGTCCTCAACTGCTTTGCTTCCTGGCTGGGGCGCTTGTGCGAGCTATTTGAAGGATGAGACTCATCTCTTAGATACTGACCCAGTGAGAGAAAGAAAGTAAAAGAGAATCCCTCTGTGGACCCTGCTTTAAGCAAACCCCACGCAGCATCAATGCAGATTGGCAGCCAGCACTCAGGACAGCCACACTGTTGTGGCGGGGGTGGGGGGTGAGGGTGGGAGTGAGGGCGGGGGCGCAGTTCCTGTTGGTGGTGGGGGAGCTGTGGGGGCGGGGTGACTCTGATCCAGGAGGCTAGAGGAAAGTGAAATCCTGCACCCAGCTATCCCTCCCTCCCCGCCCAGGAGCCCTCTGCATCCCCCCCTCCCCCCCCCATAGAAGGCTGAGCTGCCAAAAAGCTGCCAACATAGAGAGCCACAGGGGATGATGGCCCAGTGACTGGCACTCAGGGAGGCCACGCGGCGGCCTCTTAGGCGAGCAGGTAACTCAATCCTGTCATGTTGTTGGTGACTGTTCAGGACTTGTGCCATTTTTACCTCCCTCCCATTCATCAGCAGCAAAAGCTCTGGATAACGGATGAATCTTTTTATTCTCCCCTTTGATGGTTTCCTTTCTGAGCCAACTGTACTTTACGTGGGAAGCCGAGCCCTACCGAGCTCTGCCAGCCTGGGCGGGCCCTACTCACAGTGTGGGGAATTTCATAGAGGCACGGAACAGAGGAGCAACTTCAAGGCTTCGTGGCCCATCCGATTTCCATCATACAGGTCCCCAGGGGTGCGCATCAGCGGCTTCTCATGAATCACTCGCAATGAATCTCTTAGATTAATACCCGCGCTTGCTTGCCTGCCTGCCCGCCTGCCCGGCGTCTTCTGCGTGTGAACTGGGCCTGTGGCTTAAGCTGTTAAAAAGAACACCCAGAGCACCCTGGAAGCTTTTGTCTGAGAGGGACAGAGGGGATTGCCTGCAGTGGGGGCAGTGTGCATTCTCTGAAGTTGGCTATGGAGACAGCCAGGGACACAGGCTGGAGGGGACAGCATAAGTTCAGGGAAATGTGTATCCATCTCGCAGTGAAGACTCAGTTCAGGCCATGAGAGAGGCTCTGATCAGGTTGGGGACCAGCTTGAAGGAGTGTGTAAGTGTGTGGAGGGGGTAGTGCAGACGGGACTCTTCCTTTCGCGTTGCCTCTTGGCTTGGGGAGGTTTGTCAGTCGATTCTGTTCCCTATAACTTACAAGGAGTTGTTATCCTGGCATTGGAGGGTTGCATGGGACCCATGGGGGGAGGGGGAGGCCTGGAGAAGGGAATGACACAGCATCTTATGGCAAGGGTCACAAAATAGAGAAAAGCTGTGCACACCACAGCCAAGAAGCAGAGATAGAAAGAAGAAAAGCAGGGTGGGTGTGGTACACACTCGTGATCCCAGCACTTGGGAGGCAGAAGCAGGCGGAGCTCTGTTGAGTTTGAGGCCAGCCTGGTCTACAAAGTGAGTCCAAGATAGCCAAGGCTGTCTCGGAAAACAAAAAAAGAGAAAGGGAAAAAAACCTACAACCTCTGGGTGGGAGCCTGTCCTCTAACATATATTTGGGGGGTGGGGTTATTTTAGAGAAGTTCTTACTGACCAGCCTCCAAACACAGGGTTTTCAAGCTTTTTAAGCACCAGACACTTTTGGTTTCTTTGATGGAACATGAAGTCGTCAGCCCAAAGTCACAAGCATGCTAGAAAGCCCTAAGACCCAGACTCAGAGAATCCACCATGCGGAGAACAGTGGCTGTGTGCCAGACCAACCCTGTGGAGTCCCCTCCCTTCCAGGAGCATCTCAGAAAGGGTCCCAAGGCACTGCTGACAGCACTCACCCAGTCATTTGGTTCACTCGAAAGCCAGACATTGCCAGTGGATCCAGGATCCTCCAGAAAGAATTTGGGGGAGGGGGCAGGGAATCTTAAGTCATTTTTCACCATATATCAATCACTTTAAGGTTTCTTTTAAGGGGCTGGTGGGCAAATGCATCTGTTTGTTGGTTCCATTGTGCTAAATTAGTGGGGAAATCTCACACACTGTAATCCACTTGTGGTGTAATTAACCAAGACTGTAAAACCATGGAGCAGAAGAGAAGCCAGGCTGTGGTGATAGTAAAGCCAAAATGTTGCTCTTTCCCTGGGGCCAAGCATCATCTGCTGGAGTGACTAGGACAGCCATGGCTAAGATAAAGTTTGGAATTGAAAGGAGGAGGAGGAGGAAGAAGAGGAGGAAGAGGAGGAGGAGGAGAGGAAGGAGGAAGAAAAAGAGGATGAAGAGGAGGAGGAAGAAGAGGAAGGAGAGGGAGGAGGAGAGGGAGGAAGAGGAGGAGGAGAAAGAAAGAGGAGGAAGAGGAAGAGGAGGAAGAGGAGGAGGAGGAAGAAGAGGATGAAGAGGAGGAAGAGGAGGAGGAGGAGCAGCTTTAGAAACAGCCGGCCGGTCTGAAGGTGGAGGCGCCCCAGCTGTGCGTTGCAAAGGCAGCAGGCAGCAAAGCATCCAAGCTCTTCTAGATTGGAGTTGTCCTGCAGGTGAGATGATTCATCTGCTAAGGAGATTTGCGGTAAAAATGGTCCTCACTGTTTCAGTACACAGAAAGTATTTGGACGGTGTCTCAGTGGTCAGTCTCTATGTCCCCAGTGCTGGGATTTTGAGGGTAGGGATGGGGGCACCACACTAGGATTTAACAATTTTGACTTTTATGTTATACGTGTAACTGTCTTGTCTGCATGCTTGTATGTGTACCTAGGGAGTGCCTGGGACCTGGGGAAGCCAGAAGAGGGCATTGGATTTCCTGGAACTGGAATTCCAGGTGGTTGTGAGCCTCCGTGTGGGTGCTCTGGGAAAGCAGCCTGTGTGCTCTTACCAGCTGCGGCATCTCTCCAGCCCCACATGACTGGCTGATGATGTGGGTTTTCAGGATCAAAACTCAGGTCCTCATGTTTGGCAAAGGCAAGCACTTTGCTAAATGAGTCGCCTCAGCCCTGAAAACAGTTGATCTCTTATGGAAACCATGCTGTCTCATTTGATGACTGTTCCCTACGGCCTCTGCTTTGCACAATGCCATCTTCTATATCCGCGGCTCTCATTCTTCCTAATTCTGCAACCCTTTAATGCCGTTCCTTCTGTTAATGGTGACCCTTGACCATAAAATCATTTCCTTGCTACTCCATAACGGTAATTTTGCTAGTGTTCTGAATTGTAAATATCCGATATGTAGGATATCTGATACGTGACCCCCCTCCCCTCCCCCAAGGGGCCTTGTAAAAGGAACTTTTATTTGCCTGATCTAATTGTTGTTTTGGAGCTTACTGCATCCGTCTGCTAACCTAGGCCCAGTCCTGGAAGCTTCTAGCCTCTGTACAATCTAACCTAGGCCTAGGATGTTTTCAGCCTCTGAGACTCACTGCTTAATGAGCTCACCCTTTCTTGTTCTTACTGAGGCTGGCTGGTTCAACTCAGCTGTTCTGGCTCAAACGCTTCTCCCAGCTGACTTACTCAACCTGGCTTTTATCTCGGGCTCTGAATTGCTCTGCTTGGCCTCAAACTAACTCCAGCAATCTGCTCTAATCTTCTGGCTCCTTCTCATTCTCTGTCTCTTTCTGTCTTCACCTGTATCTAGATTGTGCTCTCATTCAACCTCTCTCTCTGTAAAACTCTTCCTGGTAAAACTGCCTCCTCTTCCCCTCATTCTTTGTGTTGTTCTTGTAAGTGGCTTCCCTTTCCCCTCTGTTCTCATGAGAGTTGGGCGGCTCCTATTCTGTCCAATCTTTCTCTGATTTGCCACTTTTTCTGCCACCGAATTAAACATCAGTTTCAAACATGGGTGCTTCCTTCCGCAAACTAACTTTACCTTCATTGTTTGGAATTAAAGGCATGTACCACCACGCCTGCACCTAAGCTTTTCTTTTGCTGATACTTGCTCTACCCTAGCTTGGCCTTGAACTCAGATCTGCTTGCCTCTGTCTCCTGGATCAAAGGCGTGTTTGTATTCCAGCCGGATCACACAGACCTAGAAGGTCTTTGGATGTCATCTCTTGCCAGAGGAGCCATGTTCTGAGTTAAGTTTCCTCTACAGGGTCTCGACCCACAGGTTGCAAACTCCCATTTAACAAAGAGAGCCCCAAGGTCCAGGGCCTGCAGTTGAAATCTTAAATGAATACACTAGATTCAAGATTCATGACAAACTATCAAGACCAGAGCAGAGAGTGGTACTAGAGCTGGTGGCAGAGGGACAAGCTGGAGCAGACACCAAAGCTACTTCCCTGCTCTGTGTCCACCTTACTCTTCAGAAGAAGAAGCCGCCACGGTGCACGATGTGATCCCAGCACTCAGGAGGCAGAGGCAGGTGGATTGCTGTGAGTTTGAGGCCAGCCTGGTCTACAGAGTGAGTCCAGGACAGCCAAGGCTACACAGAGAAACCCTGTCTCAAAAAACCAAACCAAACCAAACCAAACCAACCAACCAAAGCTCTTATTAAACAGGGCTTACTTAAGTCTCAGGGAAGAAACGTGATGGTGTCTGTTATGGTATAATCAGTGTGCTTGCACTTAGTGTGAGTCTTCACACACCTGCTTTCTTCATCGGTTCTCTAGCCTCAGTGACTTTAATGTTCTAGAGAGATAATCATTAAAGTCAGATATGGCAACATGTGCAAGGCATTCAGTTTTCTTTTTGCTCCAGGCGGAATCAAGGCGTGGGGACTTTGGGTTATAATTCCTTGTTTTGTAAAATGATTAACAAAGGAAAACAAAACAAAAACGCACTTTCCAGGACCAGGGTCAGCAATGCATAAGCATTTCCCGGCCCTCCCTCTATATTGTGAACCGGGTCGGTGTGTTTGTAATGTACCAGTGGCAGCTGCTTCTCAATTCTCTTGCAGTTTGAGTCAAGGCCCAACGTGAAAGAATTTAAGGTGCCTGTTCTCGGTGCTGCCACTAGGGGGCAGCATCCGCCTCTGCTTTCCAAACTTGGTGCCCCCAGCATCAGAAAAAGACATCTTGGGGCCAGGTGGTGTTGGAGCACGCCTTTAATCTCAACACTCAGAGGCAAGCAGATCTCTGAGTTCAAGGCTGGCATGGTCTATAGAGTAAATTCTAGGACAGCCAGGGGTATGCAGAGAAACTCTGTCTCAAAAACTCATTTTTTTTTTAAAGAGGGGTGGGTGGCTGCAGAGGTTAATAGCACTGTCTGCTCTCTCAGAGGCCCTGACTTCAATTCTCAGCAACCACATGGTGGCTCACAGACATCTGTAATGTGATCTGATGCCCTCTTGTGGCCTCTTCTGTACATGCAGGCAGAGCACTGTATATATAATAATAAATAAATAAATCTTTAAAACATAATTTAAAAAAGATATCTTGGACATTGATGGAAGAGGCTTTTGTTTTCAGATTAGATCATGATTCTGATACCTAATTCTTTAAAAGGCTATCCCAGCAAACGTCAACATATGTTTAATAATAATAATAATTAATAATAATAATAATAATAATAATAATAATTTAAAAACCTGGTCTGTTTTATGTTAGCAACACTGAAATCCCCAATGTTAGGCTCTTACCCTCACTCCAACTCTGTATGGGCTGTTTGGACCCTAGCAAGTAAATTTTGATAAGAAAAACATGCAAAGGCTGGAAAATTGTCACTTGTGTTTTGAGGGTACTTTGTATGGCAGCCATGAATCCGGGTGAACAAGAAGCTGGTTTCTCAGTGTTCATTTGGGTTGTGTCAGGTACCATCGCACAGCGGCTAAGTTCGAGTGGCCAGAGGCATTCTGGGGAGTGAGAGTGGCTTCTTGCCCTAGGCAGTGGCATGTGCAGCTTCCGCTCTGTGACAGTAGCGGATGGGGCTGTATGCTGGATCGTTTCATGTCAATGTGACACAAGCTAAAGTCATTTGGGAGAAGGGAACCTTGATTAAGAAAATGCCTCCACAAGATTAGGCTGTAGGCAAACCTATAAGGCATTTTCTTAATTCATGCTTGATGGCGGAGGGCCCAGGCCACTGTGGTGAGGCCATCCCTGGGCTGGTGGTCCTGAGTTCTATAAGAAAGCAGGCTGAGCAAGCCATGGGGGAGTGAGCCAGTCAGCGGCATCTCTCCATGGCCTCTGTGCCAGCTTCTGCCTCCTGCTGACTTCCTTTAACAATGAACAGTGATATGGAAGTGTAAGCCAAATAAACACTTTCCTTTCCAACTTGCTTTTGGTCACGGTGTTTCATCCCAGCAACGGAAAGCCTAGCTAAGACGGACTGCCTTGGGGACTGGACCTCTTGTGCTTTAGGTCAGTCTGTGGCAGCAGCCTCCTGGGCCACATCAGTTCCCTGGGTCAAATTCCCTCTTTCTGTAAACCAGCTGGACATCCCTGCTTCTAGACACAGAACACTCGGCTCTCCATCCCTAAGCTCTGGGCATCTGCCCACCTTCCACTGGGTACCATGAACACAGCACGGAGAAGCAAGCCGGACAGACGTCTCCATCACTGAGCAGCTGCCATTGACGGTTGTCATGGCTCTTCTTGCTGCGGACTACCAATGAAAATGACACCTTCCACTGTCCTCTCAGTTGGCTCGCTGTGGCCATTCCACATCATGTGCTCCATTATCTCCAAAGAAACATGAGCCCAGAAACAGGGCATTATGATCACAGAGTGGGATAGAATCGGGAAGGAAAAAAAAATATCCTCAGCTCATATCTGGGGTGGCATCAAATGGAGCCGCCATTCCATCTCTCTGTGAAGTGGAATGCCGATTTCCCCCCAAGTATTAATACTTTATATGTGTGTCAGGAGACAGTTTCACGAAAAGCCAAATCACTTTGTTACTTAGACGGGACCTCAAACACGTAAGACACACATTCGATTCTCTCCAGTAAATCATGAAGCCAGACATGACCATCAGCCCAGAGGTAAACACCCAGAACAGATATTTATAGACCAGGATATGCTAGGGGGTGGTGGTGGTGGTGGTGGATATACATGAACCCCAAGTTCATTCTTCTGGTGGCTGGAGGTCAGTGGACCCCACCCCCTGCTCAGGCCATCTTTCCCCACAGAAAATCCATGATATGAGTGTGTGTCCCTGTAAGACTTATTCCAGTGTTGCTGCGGTTGTTGTGGAATTAATGGGTCATAGAGACATCGAAGGCCATGGACATCTAATCAGACAGCCCGGAGGGACATTTCCATAGACGAATGACAGTCTTCCACTGAAGTGCAATTTGTTTCCCACACACAACAATTAGACAGTATTAGATGAATTAGTCCATCGCATGTGCTTGGCACCGATCTGACCTTGTTTCTGTGACAGAATTGAAGAGCACAGTGATGAGCTTGTAGCCGGCACTTGAGAAGCGCAGAAGCCAACAGACTAATAAATGCATGGCCTGCATCCTTGACTCGCTGCCCAGAGGTTCCTATTGACTTCCTGTGACCAGTCAGCTGCTACCGAGGCGGATGGAGTCATCTCAGAGCTCCGGGAGGTTTGCGTATATAGCGGCAGCCTGTGAACCCAGAGGAGGAGAAATAAGCCATGGGTTTGCCGAAGTGTCCTGGAGTTGGCTAGGATGAGCTGGCGTGCGTGGCTGGTGCTTTGAACCCATCGGCCTGCATAGTTAATGTTGACCCGTGTCCTCTGCCAAAAGAGGGGTGTGTGTGTGTGAGTGGCTTTGGAGAAGTTTCAGAGTGTACTCATGTTTGAAATGGTTTTTCTCATGGTGACTAAACCTGACAAGAGTCATCGAAAGGGAGGAAGCGTCTGTCTTGGTTCACAGATCAAGGGATATCGTCCGTCGCGATGTCGGGAGGACCAGCTCCTGCCTGCGGTGGAGTGAGGGTGCTTATGCGCGTCTTGGTGGGTCAGGAAACACAGAGAGACGAAAGCTGGTCCTTTGCCAGATTTCCCTTTTTGTTCAGTCCAGGACCCCATCTTCCGGGATGGTACGGCCCACATTCCCCGTCTTTCCTCTTCAATTAAACTTCTCTGGACGTGGGCAATGGCGGGGCTCACTGACGCCCTAGACATTTCTCAGTCCCGTCAAGCAGCTCACTGAAATTGGTCATGGTAACTCCTGTGGCTTTGTAGCTGCTGTACAGCATGGTCCTCCAAGTGATGCAGCCCCCCTTCTTCAGGCCGGCTGTGCTGCCAGCAAGAAAACACCCTGAAGGCTGTGGGCTGTTGATGTCCCATCAGAAAAGGACGGAGGGGGAAGAGGGCTCATCCTGCACCCTTTTGAGTTTCCCCTTCTAGCCACAATGTACACAACCCTGCTCTAACAGCACGTGGCCCTCATGTCTCAGGGAGGGGCTGGTGCGAATTGGCTGGGGACGCCTAGGGGAAGGGACTTCCGTTTGCACAGCCCTCGGGGAAGCCATCGTCCATGCTGGGTGAATATCTTCCAGTGCAAAGGTTTTGGGGGGGGCGTCACCCACACTCCCATCAGTAACCCCTCACCCGAGTTCTGCAAGTGAGCTCTGTGCACTCACGGGTCTCCTTTGGTGAACTTTGATGGGATCACACTTTGATTCTTTGGGATGGTAGGATAAAGAGGTAGTGCTTATTCCCAACTTGACTGGAGATCTCAGGACACATGAGGCATGCTGATTTCTTTGAGTGAAACGGGGAATCTCCTCCTCTTGAGGTAAACTTCCATGATATTTGTTCGGTGTCTGATCCTGAGTCACCATCACTGACTTCCTCCATCCTTCATCATCACCCATCACCCAACCACAGCTGTGGAGTATCCCCAGTCTGTCCTCTGTCACCCTACATTGAAGTCTCCACTTACAGAAGTTGACACTCAGAGAACACTATGTTGCGTACGCTTCATCTCTCCACTTTCATAAAGTCTAGTAACTGCCTAGGGAGTGGTGCTGCCCACAGGGGGCTGGGTCTTCCACATCAGGTGATGTCATTAAGACAATCCCTATAGACATACATGTCCACGGGCCAACTGAGTATAGGGAACCCCTCATTGAGATTCTCTCCCCAGTGGTTCCAGGTTGTATCAAGTTAACAATGAAAGGAGCCAGCGTAGTATGTGTGGCTCCTTCCTCTTTATAAGAGACTTGAGTGGACAACTTTGGTATGATTGGTCTTCTCTTTATGAGGCTACATACAGTATGATTTAATGATTATTTGTTGACTTCCTTTCTTCCTTCCTTCCTCTCTCTACCCCTCTCTCCCTTCCTTCCTTATTTCTGTCCTTCCTTCCATCCTACCTTCTTCCCATCCTGCCATTTTTCCTCTCTCCTTCTCTTCCTTCCTTCCTTCCTTCCTTTACTTCTAGGACAGAATCATACTAAGTAGCTCAGGCTAAGAGAAAACTCAATGCTCCTGCCTCAGCACCCTGAATGCTGGCCTCACAGATGTGGACAGTGCCATGTCACCAGGCAGCAGCATTCCTCAGTTCAGTTCATCGCTGCAAACCAGTTGGCAGGCGCATCCTGCCTAGAAACACCCTCCTCCAAGCCCCTTGTCCGGGTGATGTGCTTTATGCTTACAGAAAGTGTATCTGAAGAGCAGTGGGCCCAGGACCTATTCTAATTCCTTCAAATTTTATTGCAAGGCTGAACCAGCTATAAAGCCGATTGACAGATATAGGGGAAATGAAAGCCCACATTTTACAAGCTAACGACATTATTTCACCTCGCATTCTCACCCAGGGTGATGGATTGTCCTGGCGTTTCTGACCCAGGACAGATGCTTTGGCTTCTTGGATGAAGCCTGGCAGCCACAGTGATGAGTGCCCACAGCCCAGCCCATTTAATCTTCTCCAGTGGTTCCCTATTCATGTTTCTCTCAGATGGCCTTGTTTAAGGAGGGTGGCATTTCTAGGCTCCGGGCTGTTTATGACTCCCAGAGGCCAAAGTGCTTGAAGCGAGTTATCAAAAGTAGAGAAGGGCTGATCTGGAAACTAAGCTTCCTATAGGCTAGGCTTCTGTTTAGACCACTGATGGCCAAAAGAGCCCACACAGGTGATAGTGACCAAATATCAATTATATCCCAGGCACTTGGCTCAGTGTTTAGCCTTCAAAATGCATTGCTTTCTAAGGATTGGCACTAGAAACCTTTCTCTATGTGTCCGTGGGGAGGGAGGGTGTACATTTGTGTACACATGTGTAATGGAGGCCATAGGTCAACCTTGGGTGTCATTCCTCAGATGCTGTGCACTTTGTTTTTTGAGACAAATTCTATCCTTGGCCTGGAACTTGCAGATTAAGATAGTGTTGTACAGCGAGCCCCAAAGACCCACCTGTCTCTGTCCTGTCCCAGTGCAAGGATTACAAGCACACACCACCATTCCTGGCTTTTCCACGTAAGTTCCGGTGCTCCAACTCAAGTCTGCATGCTTGCAAGGCAAGCGTTTTACTACTTAAGCTGAGACCCATCCCAGCCCTACAAACCATTTGTGCTCTGCTTTGCACAGAACAGAAGAGAGGTTCCTAGCTGTCACCTCGAATGGGTAGAACCCAGAAATCCCAGCTCCAGGAGATGGGTAACCCTGTGCTGGAGCTTCCACGGAAGCTGATCTGCATAGCTAATGAAAAGCAAAGATGCTGAGGAAGACGGTCCCAGTTAGTCACCTTCCTCATTGTTGTCACTAAATACCTGGAAAGGTCACGTTTATCTGAAAGAGCCGTTCCACGGGATCCGATGCCACCTTCTGGTCTCCAAGGACACTAGGCACATACATGGCTCACAGACACACGTGCAGGCAGATGTTCATATGCATAAAACAGAAATCCAAACAAGCACCTGTGACAGAGACATCATCTTAAGATCCAGCTTGGGGCCCTAGCATTCTTCTTTTCCGTGTGCAAAGCCAAGCTAGTTCCAGGAATGTGCAGGGAACACCCCTTTCCCACCAAGTTACAGAGAGTCAGCTTGACTCGCCTTCAGAGCTTCCACCTGCACAGCCGGATACGGTCTGATGTGAATTGTCCCCCCAGCCTTACTTGCTCTCTGGCTGGTGGTGATGTTTTGAAAGGTTGTTCAGTCTAGAAGGCGGAGCCTATCTGGCAGGAGTAGTCACCTCAGGGGTAGAGGTGGTGGGGGAGGGGACAGGGAGGGGTAGACTTTGACGCTTATATATGTTTTTTCTCTTTCTCTCTCTTTCTCTCTCTCTCTCTCTCTCCCTGCCCTTCATGGTCTAGGGAGACATGAACAGACCGCCTTGCCTCATGATGGTTTGGATAGGAATAGCCCCCATAGACTCATGTGTTTGAATGCTTGGCCCATTGGGGAGCGGCACTATTAGGAGGTGTGGTCTTGTTGGAGGAAGTGTGTCACTGTAGGGGCGGGCTTTGAGGTGCTCATATGCTCAAGCTATGCCCAGTGTGGGACACAGTCTCCCTTTGCTGGTAGAAGTCTCATCTCCTTCTCCGGCCCCATGCTTGCCTGCGTGCACCATGCTTCCCACCCTGATGATAATGGTTTACTCGGAAACTGGAAACCAGCCCCAATGAAATGTTTTTCTTTGGAAGAATTGCTGTGGGCATGGCGTCTCTTCACAGCAATAGAACCCTCACTAAGCCACTCCTGGGTGCCATGCCTTCCCGCCATGGTGGGATTGTACCCCTTCAAACCGCGAGCCAAAAGTAACCCGCTGTCTCCACCTCACCAGCTCTGAGAGTAAAAGCTCCTGCCCAGCTCTTTTGTGTGGATCTGGGAATGAGACTCAGGGCCTTGTGTTTGTGTAGGAAGCGCTTTAACTACAGGGTTGTCTCCCATCCTCTCCAGTGCACCTTTGATGGCTGTCTCCCTTGTCCGTGAAGGGCACCCACCACTGAAGCCCAGTCTTGGGACAGGGAATGAGGGTACAGTGACTCCTCTAGATTCCACGGGAGGCATCTGTGGCTCCCACTTCAGCCCTGCTACTCCACTTACCTGCTTCTCGATCTTACTATCTGTAGGATGGAAACATCACTGCCGCGTGCTTTATGAGATAACTGAGAATTAAATGTACTCGATATAGCATGATTGGATACGATTTACGCAGCAGATATGGATCTGAAAATAGCTATGTTTATGTAGCAAGTCATTAACACAGTGTTGGGAGGATGTGCAGGGTATCTGGCAGACATGTAGCCCTCAAATGTATTTTAATAATTGCTGTCATCCATCATCATCGCGACAGCATTGTCACCGTCACTCTTAGCTCCACGGTGAGGCTGCAAGATAACAAGATTTATTTTCTCCATCACTGATGTCACAGCTCATGTATTTTGTTTTCCATTTCAGCAGATTCATTTGTCACAGGAACCAAAGGACTCTTAATTATTCGCTAGCAAACACAAATGTATAATTGTGACTTGGTCCTGGCTGCATTAAATGTTTGAAAAGCAACGTGAAGGGGCTGGAGGGATGGCTGTGTGGTGGAATAATCCTTGTTGATCTTTCAGAGAACTGAAAGAGCTCCCAGAACCCACATGTTGGCTCACAGCTGCCTGTAACTCCAGATCAAGGCAATATGGTGCCATCTTCTGGCCTCTATGGGTAATGCACTTATGTGGTACACATGCACACATGCAGGCAACACACACACACACACACACACACACACACACACACACACACACACATAATTTAAAAGGAAGCTGTAATAGAAGTTTTGGGTTCTTTATAAACTCAGTTATGTTATGTAAATATGCTTTTGTTTTAATCCCAAGTATGGGATTTTAGTTCAGGCTTTAGTTTGTCCACAGCTGGTAATTGTCTCTTGTGGGGTGTGGTCTTTACCTGCTGGTACCACCTGCCTCACAGAGAGCACAGAGAGGGGCGTGGTCTAGGGCTCTGAGGAAGATAAATAGGAGAGTGCAGAGAGAGAAAGGGTAACATAGGGTGGTGGCATGAGGCGTGTAGCAGTTTGCAGAGACCAGAGACTGGTGTGGCGGGCAGAGAGAAACATTTCAACGCAGCAGCTCAGAGGAGCCTGCTTGCTGTGTTTGCTGTTGATGGAGACTGGTATTGCCCCAAAAGAACCCAACTGAACCTAAACAGCTGGGAGAAGTAAAGGGGTCTGTGTCTCCTTCCCCCACTAATGTTCTCTCTTAATCCCAGGATTAAGGGGTTGATGGGAGGGAGGTAGAGGCTTAAGAGCCCCAAATAAGATGGAGTTTAAAAGAAAAATGACAACAGGAAGCAACAGAGCTTCTTCCTCACTTTTCACAGAACCACCTAGATAGGGGTGTCTAGCCAATGGCCCATAGCGGCGTGGGGACCAGGAGCTTGGGGCCCAACACAAGATCAGAAACTTACTTAAAACACTGTTCTGTTTTGTTGAACATCATGATTCTTGAGCATGGCCCTTGTACATGTCATGTCCCAATGTCACACATAGTAACCATGCCTTTTTATGTGGGCCAGGAGTTGAACACCCATGGATTTGATATGGCTGAGACGATCCTATGTCCAGTGTTTTACACACACACACACACACACACACACACACACACACACACACACCACAACAACATTAAAAAAACAAAACAAAACAAAAATGTTAGACACCCCTGACCTGAAAATTTATGCCAGGCATTTCCCCAGATGCTCCCCAGGTGCTCCCAGGTGCTCCCCAGCTGCACTGGTGGGGAACATAGATACCCTATAGCCCAGGATGCCTTTGACTCTCCAGTGACCCTCCTGCATCAGCGTCTTGAGTGCTGGGATTACAGATGTGAGCCACCACGCCTGGCTCACAGGTACATGCTTAAAGACTGTGTATATCATTACAAAATTTTCACTGAGGGGCCACTTTCCTTTCTTGTGGAACACCATAGGCTGGAGACATTTTGTCTGCAGCTCAGGATCACAGAATCAGGAAGTGGCAAAGCTGGAGTATGACGGCCCTGTGAAACTTGCCCTGGAAACCCCACCTCAGAGGCCCAACACTGAGCGACCTTAGAGACCTATTTTACGGGGTTCATATGATGCTTAAACAAATCTCACGTCTAGATTTAAGAATCAGGATCTTTTAAACACAAACGTGCGAAGATCAGACAGCCTCAGGCAGCCGTTACTCCGAGGAGCTGGGCCTCAGCTGGCCATTAGTGTGACATATTCCCACCATGACCGACTGCCTTCCTGACTCAACAGATGTCACTGTGCTTGTTTGACAAATCTCTGTCTAGTAAGGAAAGATTTACTGACGTTTGTGTTTTCACCAAAGCTGGGCGAGCGCGCAAGCGAGTGAGAGATGGTTTAAGAGAGTTAGGTGTTGAAAGACCGTTGTTTGGGAGAGAGAAGACTTTCCCAGTGTTTGATGTGCAATCCTGGGGTCTGTGCAGAAAGAATCACATCTGGGTAGCTTCCTCTTTTTACATCACTTGCCCCACCCCTGTGGCATTCACACTGCTCTAGAAAAAGGAAGTGGGGGGAAGCGTTTTATAATTCATCAAAATTGACAAATGTCGTAGCACCAGGGATGGGGGTGGGGAAGGAGGGTGCCCCGAGACTCAGAGCATGGACATAGCAGAGGCACGTGCTGGGAGGAACGGCACAGATGTTGGCAGGCTGGTAGTGGGATGTACTGTGTGAGGAGCAACCCAGGGGATGATGATGATGGTGATAGTGGTACTGATGAGGGTAAGGATGGCAATGATTGTGATAAATGGTAGTGGAGATTATGGTCATGGTGATGGTGGTAGTGGTGGTGACAATGACGACACTGGTAGTGGTGGTGGTGGTGGTGGTGGTGGTGGTAAAGTCCGGTAGATAGCAGTGGTGGTGATTGATGATGGTGATGAAGGTGATGCTGAAGATGGTGGTGATGGTGGTGACGGTGGTGATGGTGGCAGTGATGTTGCTGATAATAATGGTTCTTGGCTGTCAACTGGACTACACCTTCCATGAACTTAAAAACCCAAGCGGCTGTGAGAAATGGTTCTAGATTAGATCATCTGAGGTCAGAAGACCCATTCTAAGTCTGGGCCACGCATTCTATGTAAGTGACACGGGAAGAAGAAGCATTTGCTCTTCTGCCTGCTTGTCTTCATTCTGACGAGCAAGTTCGTCTACTCTGCTGTGGAGGCATTCCTTCATTGGCTTCAGGACCTTCTTCTTCAGGGTTCTGTCATCCAGCCTCAAGGGGTAAACAGCTGTTGGATTCCTCACCTTTTCCTTGGGAGACAGACAGCCTTTGTTGGACTGGCTGGACCACAGCCTGTAAGCCACTCTCATAAGCCTCCTTTTTAATATAGATGGATTCATTCTCTCAGCTCTGTTCCTCTAGTATACAGAGGTGATAATGGAGATGCTTTGGGCCATGGAGGTTTGATGGTAGCTGTCTGGCCCATGGTTTCCCAGGATATCTTTACGATGTCGTCCAATTTCATCCCTAGCGAAATTTTGGGCGAATCACGGCATAGAGTTCATATCAGATGTTTTCTTATTTGTTCAAAAGAACCCACGTAGGGGCTGGAGGGATGGCTCAGCAGTTGAGAGCACTGTGTGCTCTTCCTAAAGGTCCTGAGTTCAATTCCCAGCAACTACATGGTGGCTCACAACCATCTATAATTAGATCCGGTGCCCTCTTCTGGAGTGCAGGCACACATGCGGGCAGAATACTGTATAAATAATACATCTTTGGGGGGGGGAACCCCACATAATTATAACGAGCAGCATCATTTTTGGTTGTCTTTCCCAGAGAGCTATTTACAGAGGCATGTGTAGATCAGCAGCTCTCAACCTTCCTAATGCTGTGACACTTTAATACAGTCCGTGTTGTGGTGACCTTCCACTATAAACTAATTTCATTACTACTTCATAACTGTAATTTTGCAACTGTTAGGAATTGTAATGTAAACATGTGATATGCAGAATACTGATATGTGACCCCTGTGAAAGGTTGAGAACATAGACCAAAGTTGTTGAACAAACCCTTGACACACAACTTTGAAGCTGCAATGTTTCTCCATGGACACAAGGGGGCAGCATTGCACTACAGTTTCTGTACGTAATGCCGAGCTCTTTCTTCCCTCCTAGCAAAGCACCCTTGCTTTGGCACGATTTTGTGTCCATCTCAACACCTTGTGTCCCCTTCTCTCCTTCATCTCCTCTCCCCAGCCCAGGCAGTCTATTTCCGAATACTGAGGACAACTGCCGGTTACTCGGTGAGTTTTCTCAGGGATGAATGAATCCATCCTGTGTCTGACCTGAGACCTCCCCACAGAAGACCAGTCACTCAGGCTGTTTGCCACGTTTTGTCTTCATCTGCTTCCCCCAGGCCCCACACCCACTAATGCTAACCCAGACTGAAGATGTCAGAGCATCGGCAGCTTACTGGTTTTTTATGTAGCTTGTCCCACACCCAGTTAAAGAAGCCAGCAGTGGACTATATGGCGTAGGTGCATTTGATGTATCCTCCCGTACCGCGAGGGGAGGTCTTCCGACAAGTGCTAGTCTAGATGTAAAGGTACCTACCCATCTGTAGATGTGATCCGCGTTTCAGCTATTGACTAAATGACCCTCCGTGCCGTGGCGGGCCTCATCCAGTCAGCTGAAGCCTTAAAGATGCTAAAACTGACGTTGCCTGGAGAAAAAATTCTGCCTCTGGATTGCAATGTGGAATCCCTACCTGAGCTTCCAGCCTGCAGGTCAGTCCCAGACGGTGAGCATGAAGCCAGGAGGGTGCTCCTAGACATCAGGGATGCCCTTCATGTCTCCCTTTGCTGTCCCTGTTTCTCTCCTTCTCATCCACCCATCCATCCATCTATCTATCTATCTACCTGTATCTAGTTATTATCTCTCTATGCATCTATCTATAAACGTATTTATCATTTATCAGCATCTATCATCTTATCCGATCTTCTCTCTGTCTTCTGTATATCAGTCACTGCTGTCTAACTGCCCATCCATTTATTCATCTGTTTTAGCATAAATGACAGTTCTCATCTCACAGTGATGGTTTGTTCTTTTTGTTGTTTGTTTGTCTGCTTGCTTGCTTTTGAGACGGGTTTCTTTGTATAGCCTTCACTGTCCTGGAAGTCTGTACACAGGCTGGCCTTGAACCCACAGAGATCCACCTGCCTCTGCCTCCGGAGTGCTGGGATTAAACGTGTGCGCCACCGATACCCAGCCAGCCATAGTTTTATTTTTTATTTTTTTTGTTTTGTTTTGTTTTTTTGAGACAGGGTTTCTCTGTGTAGCCGTGGCCGTCCTGAACTCGCTTTGTAGACCAGGCTGGCCTTGAACTCACAGTGATCCGCCTGCCTCTGCCTCCCGAGTGCTGGGATTACAGGCGTGCGCCACCACGTCTGGTTTAGCCAGCCATAGTTTATTCTTAGGCCAGATATAAGTGACCACGATCCAGGAACACAGATTCAATCCCAAGTAATTTGTCCCAGGGTGGACATTTTTTTTTATAGCTACAGAACAAAAAGGAAACCATAAATCATGGCATTCTTCAAATACACTTATCTGGTAACCAGGTAGGTGGGTTCCAGCCAAGTGGGGAAATCTGCTGTAGGTGTCAGATGTTATCTGAAGACATTATTACACTATGAGTGGTGGAAATGAGCCATCAGTTAGCACATCCCAAAGGTCTCCCCTGACAGTCAAAGGATGTCGGGTCAGTATCTTAGTTTCCTTTCTGCTATTGTGATAAATCACTCTGACCAAAAGCAACTCAGGGGAAGGAAAGATTTATTTGGCTTATGCTTCCGGGCTCACAGCTCATCACTGACAGAAGTCAGGGCAGGGGCCTGAAAGTAGAAACCATGGAGGAGTGCTGCTTGCTGACTCAGTCACTCATGCTCGTGCTCAGCTGGCTTTCTTCCAGAGCCCAAGGCACCTGCCTAGGGAATAGTGCTGCCCACGGTGGCCTGCGTCCTCCTGCATCAATGCACAAGGGAGAGGATTCCCTGCAGGCCATTCTGAATTAGGCGGTTCTTCAGCCGAGGCTTTAATGACTCTCGGCTGTGTCAAGTTGACAATTAAAACTGAGTAGTACAGCCAGATGCAGAGGTGGACAACGAATGGCTATTGAGGGAGCAAAAGATAGCCTAGGACAATTTGTCCCTGGATCTGCAACACTTTAAATGCTCAGTGATCAACGAAATTCTACTCAGCCGGTCCAGCTGTGTAAAATCTTCAACACAAATGTGGCTTTTCAAAGGGAACTACACTTCATACCATCCTCATGATCAAGCATCCACCCAAGGGCCCATCGCTCTTCCACTAATTAATCTACCTAACTATCTGTATCAAGCTGTCAATCTGTCTATAATCTGTTAATTAGCTGTGCCCGTCTACCCTCAACCTAGCAGCGATCTACCTACATCTCTTGGTCCTCTGATCATCCTGTCCTGTCTCTCTTTGTACACTCGTACACAGGGGAGTCCTGTCTCCATGGAAACACTGAAGGATGCAGCGTATGTTCCATTTAGTAACTCCGGTGTTTGAAGATGCTGAGCTATGATGAGTCCAGGGGTCATGTTTGCTTTCAACAAAACCACTCTTGCCACCTGGAGGAGGTTTGGAACGAGACCATCAAATGGCATGTTTTGTTTGATAATAGTGCCATTAAGGGAAAGACCAGCCATGCTAAGCAAGAAAACACACTGTTTCCTCTTTCTTGAGAGTGAGGTTAAGTTCGGCTGTCAACTTGATGATCCACAGAATCACTTGGGAAGACTGTGGGCCTAGGCGCATCCTTCCAGAGTTCTTTCCATAATGCCAACTGATGCAGAATGAACCATATTCTCTTCTCTAATCATTGCACACATGTATATAAGCATATAAGTACAATCTACTGAGTTTATTTAATGTCATTCATATGTACATGGGCTTAGGGCTGACCACTTGGCACCGTATACCCTCTCAGGAGGATTATCGCTGGAGAAAATGAATTCTTCCTCTCTCAGCAGCCATTAAATACCTAGTTCTTCATGTAGGGATGGGGGCCTTGTGAGATCCCCTTTGACTGTGTTCTTGGGATCTCATGCATGCAGCCTCTGTGTGTGTGGTGTCTAAAAGACATCATCTCTTGCAGCAGACGTCCTGGTCCCCTGGCTCTCAAAATATCTCCACGCTCTCTTCCTTGGTGCTTCCTTAGTCTTAGGTGTAGGGATTGTATTGTAGACGTATCAGATGGGGTTGGGCACCCCCTGCTCACTTGTTCTCCTTGCTTTGACCGGTTGTAGATTTTTCTGGGATGCTGTCTATCTGCTGCAGAACAGGAAGTTGTCTGATGGAAGGCAAGAGCTCATCTGATGATATGGAGCTAGGATCCACAGATAAGAGAGAACACGCTGTGTTTGGCTCCGGGTGAGTTGCCTCGGTCAGTATGGTACTGTCTAGAAAGAGCCATGTTTATTGTGGTGGGTGGGGTCATTCTCTGGGCTGGAGGTCCTGGGCTATATGAGAAGGAGAAAGCAAGCTGAATGCAAGCACCCATCACTCTGCCTCCTGTCTGCGGCTGCCATATGTCTAGCTTTCAGACTCCAACTGCTTTGATTTCCGGCTGCGATAGACCAGCAGGTTAACACAGCAACAGGAGAAGAAATTAAGATAACAAGGACATTCCCCGCCCCACCCCCTCAGATTCCCTTAGAGGGTAGGGGCGGAGTTTCATGGTGGGGGGGTGGAGCTTCGCGTGGCTTGGCCTTGGCTGCTGTGGAGTAAAGCGATAACTTACAAAGTTGTTCTAGTCTTTCCAGTGGTGCCCAGAGCCGAACACCTGCCTCTACTCTCATCACTGGTTAATGCACATCTGCTCCTTTCCACAGCCCGGCGGGGTCCAGCCCCAGCACAAGATCCTCATGGCCCACACCACAGCTTCTGTCTCTCTTTGGGGGAGGGCGGGGGAGGGGGAGGGGAGGACTGTTTCATAGCCCTTCTCCGTGAAACCTTATTTATCACCCGCAGATGTAGGAAGTTAGATTCTGATGAGGGGCTTGGCTGCGAGGGAGGGTACGGGAGACACTCTCCCCTTCACAAAAGGGAGAAAATGAAGCATTCTTCCCTAAGAAAGGGCCCTGATTGGGCTGCTTGCGGGTGGCAAGTGCTGCCAAGTTATGGGAGCCTTGTGTGCAGGGGAGGGAATTGTGGGCCAGTGTTTCAGACCACAGCTCTCTGCTTGGGGCTCTGTGGGCTTCTCAGTCTGATGTTGGATCCCCGTGGTCAGACTTCATAGTCTATTGATTATTGGGCGGCGGAAGGGGGTGGGTGGGTGATGCTGAATAGGCCTCTGAGGCACACTGGGTCCCTGGGTTCCTAAGAGGCATAGGGATTCCTGTGCTGCACAGGATGAGGCTTGGGCAAACCTTTGTAACCTTCAGGATGGGGTGCCTGCTTCTAGATCCCCCCTCTCTGTGTGTGTGTGTGTTGTCACACACCAAGTTTCAGATTTAAAGTGGTCTTGGTCTGACTGTTGTAGAAATTTCAGGCTGGGTTAAACACCACACACATCACAAGGGCCAGGGATTGATGATGGAGGGGGTCATGTTTCTGGTTAATCAATCATTATTAATTTCATGTGTATGGTTCTTTTGCCTGCATGTCCGCTTGCTCACCTCGTGCATACAGTATTAGCAGAGGCCAGGAGAGGGCGCCAGATCCTTTGGAACTGGAGATTATACATGGTGAGCTATTGTGTGGTGTCGATTTTCTGGGAAAACAGCCAGTGTTCTCTGCATCCTTCAAGCCATCTATCTCTACAGCCCAGCACTGGTTCTCTTAGCCAGCTCCCTCTGTTGGCTGTAGTCCAAGGAGGCTTTTCATAAGATAATACCATGTTGGGGCTGAGAAATGGCTCAGTGTTTAAAGTGAACACCTTGCAAACATAGGGACCTGAATTTGGTCCTCAAAACCCTAAAAACAAACAAACAAACAAACAAACAAACCAAAGCCAGGCACAGTGATATGTGCTTGCAGTGGTCATCACTGGGCATTCAAAGACAAGAGAATATCTGGGGTTCATTAGCCATCCAACCTGGCCTACTTGGCTGGTTCCAGGCCAGTGTGCTCCTGTGTTAGGCCAAGGACTTCTCCATGAAACCTATACCAACAAGAACTCAGGGGCATGATTCCCACAGAGATCCCAGGAGCTATAGTTGCTCATGCAGATGATGAAGATGACAATAAAAAGACACAAACACAACTGAGGGGCCCAGGAGCACCCCTGGGAATTATGCAGAGCAAGGGTTTAGCAGTCACTGAGGCTGACAATCTCTCAGAGGGCTCTTTCCAGCCATGTCTGCCGGACTCGCTGCTGGGCTGGAAGCTCAGGAGTGTGGGGCAGAGGTTGAGTTTATGAATGGCACATAAGGCATCTCTAGAAACATTGCTTGGGACTGTGGGCTTTCTGCTTCTGAGGGTCCCCCCAGCAAGGACAAGTGGTTATGGTCCAGATGGCACTGGTCTACGGATGGGTCAGCCCTCCACCCCAGCTCCAAGACTGCCCAGGGGGGGCTTCATTTAGCTCCCCTGTCATGGACCTTAGCACCACCTGAACCTCAGGCTTGTCTGGGCTGGTCTTGCACAGTGAAATCTTCAGGCTCCAAAGATACTGTCATAGTGGCCACAGCCCAGTTTCCTTCGTGGATCATTTAAGAATAAGATGCTTTTGTGAACGACCATCAGGTCAGGTGCATAGAGCCCCAGGAGGCAGAGTCACCACTTGATAAGACACTGTACTCCCTGGTAGCATTTGGCCCATCTGTCTTCGTAGCATGTGGTGAGCTTCCTTTGGTGAAGAGATAGCTGACACCATCCACAAACAGATGAGTGCAGCTACACTGCCCCTTGCAAGCAAGGCCCCATCTTCCTGCATGTGGCCTAAAGGAGGCAGACATAACGTGTGCATGGTAGTACAGTGAGATACTAGTGCTTGTCAGAATCTCTCGATCTCATACCATGCAGCAGAATGTAGCCTGTACCAGGGATGTTGCCCAGATAGCAGATTTCACATGTCAAAGGCTGAGGAGAGAGAGAGAGAGCTGGTGTCTTAATCACTGTTCTGTTGCTGTGAAGACAAAAGAGCGACTACGGCAAAAGAGCATTTACTTGGGGGGTTGTTTACAGTTTCAGAGGCTTGGTCCATTATCACCATGGTAGGGAGTGTGATGTCACACATGGCACTGTAGCTGCAGCTGAGAGCTATGTTCTGATCCACAGGCGGGGAGAGAGAGAGAGAGAGAGAGAGAGAGAGAGAGAGAGAGAGAGAGGGAGAGAGAGACAGAGACAGAGACAGAGACAGAGACAAAGAGAGACAGAGACAGAGAGATATATTGATTGATTGATTTTGGGCCTAGCATAGACTTTTGAAACCTTAAAAGCTCACCCCCCAGTGACACACTTCCTTCATCAAGGCCACACCTCCTAATCCTCCTAGTCCTTTCAAATAATGTCGCTCCCTGGTGACTAAGCATTTAAATATTTGAGTCTGTGGGGCCAGTTCTTATTTAAACCATCACAGCCAAGGAAATCATTTCCACAGGAGTGAGTTATTGACAGCCATCAGGACAGACAGGCACCAGTGAGATCAATAGATGGAGTTCCTGCACCCCTTTTCCAAGCAGGCCAGAGGGGTTGGCGTAGGGGAGCATGCCACTGGAGTCCAGGGAGACTTTGAACTGTAGTATGTATGTGACCTGTAGGAATCATAGCTTGAAAGCAGGGCCTAGTGGGAGGTTCTCTTTGCTCCTACTTGCCGATCTCACACCAGTCACTTTCATTGGCTAAACTCAGCCAGAAGTCAGAGCACGAAGGATTCCAAATTATTTGGCTGTGTGGCTGTATCTTCTTCCTGGGCCACTTCCTGTTGGCCTGCTTCTTCCTGCCTCCTGACAGTTCCATCAGCTTCCAATAACATCACCGGCTGGGAACCCAGGCTCCATCACATCCTCTGGGCACACTCTAGAGCCAAACTTGGGGTAGGCAAAGGAGGGTAAAGAATATGAATCTATGAGTTCGAGGCCAGCCTGGTCTACAAAGCAAGTCCAAGACAGCCAAGGCTACCCAGAGAAACCCTGTCTTGAAAAACAAACAAACAAACAAACAAACAAACAAAAAATCAAAAAAGAACATGAATCTAAGCCAAGCAGTGGTGGTGGTACATACCCTCAATCAATCCCAGCACGCAGGAGGCTGAGGCAGGTGGATGGATCTCTGAGTTCAAGGACAGCCTGGTCTACAGAGTGAGTTTGAGGACAGCCAAGACTACACAGAGAAACCTTGTCTCAAAAAAACAAAAACAAAAACAAAAAACAAAACAAAACAAACAAGCAACCTTCAAAACCAAGAATATGAATGTAGACAAACAAAGGGAAACTGCACAGGTCAGTTCATGTCCTTCCTCCGCTTCTTGTCTCTAATGGTCACTGTATCTAGACAGCTGGGACAGTGCAGCTCATCACTTGGCCTCTGTGACTGTCTAAATTTGGGTGTGAGTGCTAGCAACCGTTACTGGAGTCCAGAGACTAAACCTTCTCTCCATATGCTATCTGCTTTATTTATTACAACACACTCAGATTGGTTCTCTGATGTCTGCCTCTCAGCCTTATTTTTATGAACACAAGGGGAAAAAAAATCAATGTTATACCCAGACTCTACTTATAACATAAGCTAAGAAGCTTCATCAATATAATATGAATGTTAATTTAATAGTATCAATCAAGTATTTATTTATTTAATAATATTAATCAAATATTTATTTTGATTTGTTGTTATGACTCCGTTAGAATTAAAAAAAAAAAAAAAGGAGCCTTCTATTAAAAGCCTCTAGGATGGGAGGTGGCTGTGGTGTCCCCAAGAGTCACCTGACTACCCAGTCTTGCTCTCCTGTCTCTTGTAAGATAGATGTTAGGCAAGTGTTGAGCCATGAGCAAGGATAGTGAGGGAACTTCCGGGAGCTACAGCCTCTCTCCATAAGAGAAGACAAGAAGGCCCGTCTCTATCTTCTGATGATGGGCGTACTGTCATATTGAGGTGCTGGGGTTGTTTCTGAATTCTAGCCAACATCTGTGGCCATGGATAACCACATCAAGAAGAGATGGCCTCCTCCCTAGGAGGATGAGATGTGATGGTTCATCTTGATGGCCCACTCAACAGGATCTAGACCACCTAGGAGGCACACCATAACTGTGGGTGGCACCATCCCCTAGGCTGAAGTCCTGCCCTGAATAAAGGGAAGCGCGCTGGACCAGTATCCATCTCTCTTTGCTTCTTGACTGTGGATGCCAAGGGACCAGCTGTCTTATGCTTCTGCTGCTATACTTTTCCCCTGCCACGATGGACTGTACCCCCAAATCATGAGCCCTAACTGAACCTCTCTGTCCTCAACTTGCTTTTGTCCCCTATTTGGTCACACTGACAAGGAGGGCAGAAGGCATTGGGATGTGGCAGGATGTGGCTAAGCCAGCCGAAGTGGTTATGCCATGGACTGCCTAGGACATAGTCCACACTTTTTGTTTTTACTTCTCTCTTTGTGGATGTTCCTTGTAGCTGAAAGCATCCTTGGAAGGCAATCTGCCTTGCTTGCTTGGTGAGCTGCTTTTCTCAGTCCACCTTGGGGCTTCCACATATGATGCTAGAGCCTTCTCCTTCAGCCATGATGAGCTGGGGCGGGGGGGAGTTCTGTGGCTTCTGGACTCTGAACTAGTATTGAGCTTTTAAAAAGTCTTCCTCTGGGGCTGGAGAGATGGCTCAGATGTTAAGAGCACTGTCTGTTCTTCCAAAGGTCCTGAGTTCAATTCTCATCAACGACATGGTGACTCACAACCATCTCTAATGAGATCTAGTGCCCTCTTCTGGCCTCCAGGCATATATGCAGGCACAATACTGTATAAATAATAAATAAATAAATCTTTTTTTTTTTAAAGCCTTCCTCTGTCCTCTGTCCTCTGGTGGAATTTCTCACAGAGGAGTTTCCTAGGACCCAGGGAAGGGCAACCTCTCTGAATGCACTTCCACCTTCTGTCCCTCACCATCCCTTATGCACGGTTTCCTTGCCAGGCAATTGATTGACTCTCTATAGTCTAGTGAAGGTAAAAAGAGAATAGGACAACTCTTTTAAAGAAGAAGAGGAAAGTTTCGGGTCGATACCAAAGCTGCAATTTCCCTCTGAGTCAGCACAACCACCCTGATCCATTTAATGGCAGCTATCTGTCAATTTAAGTATAGTTTTATGAACCTCACTACGAGGAAAGCGCTGCCCGGCTTTTATAGGACCAGATGTCATTGGGATTACGGTCCTTTGGATGTAGTGAGAGGAATGGTATTTATAATAGCAGAGGTACCAGGAGGGACGGAGGATGTAGACTTATCCAGGGATCTCTGAGAGATGTAGGGATAAGGCATAGGGCTGTCTAGACTCCTCACCCAGAGACATTGGCAGGCCTGGGGGAGTCAAGAAGACCATGAGACCAGGATGAGGCTTGAGAGTTGACCATGGCATGGAGACATCAGTGAAGTGTATCAGGAATCTTAAGAGCTACCGTAGTCACCTGGAAATTGGAGGCAGAGTGGTTACTTACAAATCTCAGGGTCCAGAGAGATGGCTCAGTCAGTCAAAGACCTTGACACACAAGTGTGAGGACTTGGGTTTGATTCCCAGGACACAAGTTAAAATGCAGGGTGTGGTGTGGGGGTGCCTTCCTGTAAAGCCAGTGCTGGGGAAGCAGACACCAGTAGATCTCAGGGGATCACTGGGCAGGCAGCCGAGCCTGATTGATGAGCTACAGACAAGTGAGAGACTGTCTCAGAAGACCAGGTGGCTGGGACCTGACTCCTGGACTTGACGTGCATGTGCACACGTATATACACACATGCACACAAGTGTATTTATACACATCTCAGGACGTGAAGGCCTGGTTGGTTCAGCCTTCAGATTATAAAGGGAAATGATACAAAGGGAGAAAGGTTGAAAATCATACAGTTTAGGGTTCTCTGCCCAGGAAAGCTTGGAGCGTCGTGTTGAATCAGCCTCAGCTGCTATTCATCTCTGAGCCTTTAATTTGCTAATTTGGGGATGCTGTGCTAGGATCTAGATTTTTTTTCTTTATTTGTTTATTCACTTTACATCGTGTTTGTTGCCCCATTCTCTCTCCTCCCAGACCCACCCTCCCTCCCTCCCTCCACCCATCCCTCTCCCCTACTCCTCAGAAAAAGGGGAGCCCTATTTCCCATCCACCCCACCTCATCAAGTCGCATCAAGACTGAGCATGTCCTTTTCCCCTAGGATCTAGACACTGACAGGGCTCTTCAGGTCATGTTGATGTGTATTGTCAGATAAGAATCTTTGATAAGTCACTTTGCTGTCCTATAGAAGTCAAGTCTCAGGGATCAAACCCTCTGCACCATCTTTCTCTATGAGTCCACAGGCATCTTTGTATCCCCAGGCACCAATTCAGGGATCTCTTAGCCCGAGTCTTGATGAGTGAGATTGGGCAGAAAGGACGTGACCCATTCCACGTTTCCCTCTTCAGTAGCCTTTCCTGCAAGTTGTCCCCACTCTGCTCTCATTGTCACTTCACACGGACGCTGAGTATTTCATAGGAAAGAGCTTGGGCTCCTCCATCAGGGAGGACGGCCTCCTGGAAATCCTTGGATGCGAGCAGAAGGTCAAGGGTCACTGAGTGAAGTATGCCAAGATTCTTGGCTTGTCTATCAGGTTGAGATTAGCACGTAGATGACAGGGCACGGGCAATGGATACTGGCTATGCCTAAGAACTTCACTTTCTGTTGCACGTGCAGGGGAAAGTCGTCTTTGCTTACCCATCCGCATTGAGTGTGCCGTGCCGCTACAAGACCTTCATTCATCCCGTGGCTCTCAGCAATGTGTGGTGGGAGGTGTCACCAGGAGCTCGAGTAGAACAGGATCTGAAAAATAGCGTGCATCTCTGGGATCTACAATCAAGCAGACTCCATTTTAAGTTCTGCTTCCCACCACTGCCTCACCCCCCCCCCCCCCGCCTCAAGTGCACCCACAATGACAAGGAAGAAACGAACTGTACATACACAGGGCGCCCTGAGCAAAAGGTAGGCTGTTGGCATTTGTTGTTAATATGTCTTGACCGGGAGCCAAGAGAGACTGACCTGTGCGTCCCTGCTGAGGTCCGGTCAGCTGTATTGGGTTCGAGGCTCTTGGGGCCACTGGATGAGCTTTGCAGACCCTGCCACTCAGTGTTAGGCAACCTTGACATCCATCCCAGCTCTGTGCTATTCCCCCAGTTATGGCCGGCTGGTTGGTCTCCATCCACTGGGTCCGGACACTGTATTTACAGCATCGAAGCAGGCAGTGTTTATAGTCAAGAGCTGCCAGGTATTACAGATAATCAACAGTTTGCCTAAGACTTGCAAGTCTTGACTCCAGCTCTGACGGCAGACCTCTCAGTGCTCCGGAGATGCGAGTTCTCCATCACAGAGAGAAGCCGGAAGGTTTAGGTGTCCCGGCAAGAAAAATAACTTGATTCTTCTCCATGACCAAAAGAAAGCTGTGGCCAATCCCCACGTGGGGACACAGACACCTGCCAGAGCCACTGGTGGCGGGGCCAGTCACGTGTTCTCCACTTTGCCCAAAACGGTACGACAACCATGGCCAGCCTTTTAGTTTCTCCCCTTATTGATATGTCGGAAATACGTACATGAGGGCAACTTAAGTCTTATTGCTTTTGAAAGATAAGATTTCCTGCAGATTGTCATTTGTTTTGCATGTTCCTCTCTTCAGTCAGGTTGACATGCCTAACCTGCAAAGACCATTCCTACTTAGAGAACACAGGCCATTGCATGTGGCCTGGGTTCTGTACCATACAGATACTCAGTGACTCCTGTGTCATTGTTGAATAATGCACGTTAAACATTGTGACTTTGGCTTATGTGGACAAAAGTTTCTGCTCCTCTGTGGTGGAGAACAGAGACCGTCAACTCCAAATGGTGTTTGAATAAACATATATCTTTAGGTATTTGCGGTGATTGATCTGGGATGTTATAAAAGTCCTCATGTTATTAGTATTCATAGCTCTGACTCCATTTAAGAGAGAAATTGGCAAATTAGGGAAGAAAATCTAAATCAAATAATCCTGAGAAGCAAGCCCATAAACCAACAAGAACGGATCTGGCAGTGTGGTCTCTTTAAACGCTCAGCTCTCAGACAACAGGGACTTGTGAGGACTGTGGTGAGCTAGACAGAGGCCATCTTCAGAGAGGGAGAGTCACTTGGTACCATTGCCGAGTGGAAGAGTCCAGAAATACACATCGCTCTGGCTTCAGGTGAAGCTAAGGTTTTATGTGAAATCAGTCAGTTTGAAAATGTTACATTGCAGAACATGGTGGCGCACACCTTTGATCCCAGCACTCGGGGAGGCAGAGGCAGGTGGATCTCTGTGAGTTTGAGGCCAGCGTGGCCTACAAAGTGAGTCCAGGACAGCCAGGGCTACGTGGAGAAACCTTGTCTTGAAAAACAAAACAAACAGAATAGAACAAAATTTTACATCACAGAGAGACAGAATGGCATAATTGTGTAGAGAAAGTAAATGTCTGTGAGCTTTACATGGCCTTTGCATACTTGAGGGAGACAAAAAAAAAACCTAAAACATTAACTACTTATGGTGGAAATGACATTAATGAGAAAAATTGGGTTTTGTTGTATTTTTCCTTCTCTGCTTCATGACGACGATGGTGATATTTTTGGTGAATGTGATGGTGCTGATGATAGTGCTGGTGGTGGGGTATTGATGATAGTGATGATGATGATGGTGATGATGATGATGATGATGATGGTAAATGGTAGTCATGGTGATGATGTGACAATGATTATGCTTATAGTGGTGACGATGATGGTGACAGTGTTGGTATCAGCAATGATGACACTGAAGGAAATGATAACCTTCTGTTCTCACCCTCTTGCCCGTGTCTGTCCCTCCATTATCAGATGATCAGTCCCTACAGTGGAGACAACCATATCATTTACTGAAATCTCCATGCCCACTGAGACTCTATCTCTGAAGTAAGCTCATGCTGCTGGGTGAGCTCCTTAGGGTCACGGTCACATAAAGGAAAATGTAGCCTTGGATATTGATTATCTGGAGCTTCAGTCCAATGCCCGGTGTGGGACATCCTGTGGCCTTCACTTCTCCCTTCTCCCACTCACCCTCCAGAGCAATGCTTTGGGTCTCTGAGGATCTCACAGGGTCCGTTCCAGCTCTGGAGCATAGGCGTAGACCCTTATCTGTACTAGAACCTCCTCTGGGTGCCTTGGTCATAGGCTATGAAAGTCTACCAGACTTGCCCTAGAACAGAGGGTGCTTCTGGTGGCTTCCAGATTAACGCTGCTAATGGGAGCGGCCCACACCGGACGAGCCTCCGTGACACGCCTACGCGGGCCTTCTTCTCATAGGCTTTTGAAAAAGTGGGAGGCACGCTTTCTAAAGCAACCTGTAACTTCTAGCACAGTTCTCTTCATTTCATTGTTTTTAATCAGAGGCAAAAATGCTAAGACCCGACGGTACCCCTCCCAGACTCTGACAGTCAAATGCCAGCAGTGACAAATGGCTCCCTGGGCCGTGGCATTTCCAGTGCATCTGTCAAATGCTGTTAGGCTTTCCTAACGGCTGGCAGATTCATCTTTTGGAGGAGTGGTGCGATCACTCTGGGCTCTGAATTATAAAAAGTGACAATTTCTCTCTTATGAATTATCATAGATGCCGTACCATCTATGGCCGGCTAATTCTGTGAAATAAAGCGCACGAAGAAAGCCGCATTGCTGTTTTCGGGGTCACCGTCCTCTGCGGATTTTCTGTGAACTGAAGACAGAGTGGGAGCATCTGGGCCAGGAGGCAGAAGGCATTTTAATTTGCAGGGCAGTGGCTGGAGGGATGGCTCCGCGGCTAAGAGTGGTTGTTGTCCTTGTTGCAGAATAAGTTCGGTTCCCAGCACCCACATCAATCAGCCCATCGCGGAGTGCCTGTAACTCCAGCACCAGGGGATCTGGTGCCCCCTTCTGGACGCTGCAGGCACTGCACACACTTCAATAAAAATTATATCTTATAATTGTAGCTCATATACATGGTGCGTGAAGGGGAGATGACCAGTATTTTGAGGGTCTGATCTATGCACCCAAACTATGACAGAGACCCACGTGACACAATTACTTTCTTCCCTAAATGTTCTCTTTCATTGCCCCATGGGAAGATCTTCTATCCCTGCCCCGCCATGGCAAGCATGGTCATGTGACTTTTCTTCAGTGGATGGACTCTGGGAAGAAATGAGTATGCCCATGTTGGGAGACTGTATCTGTAACTCTGTCCTCCACTTTCCAGCAGCTCCCTTAGTCTGAATCTTAGAGGGGAAAAAAAAAATTCCCAGAGAGACCTGTGGCTGACTAGGGAGAGGCATATTCTATGGAGAGTCTGAGATTTGTATCAGTGGGCGGGGATGCTTGTTAATGCAGCATTGCCTCACTAATGCTGACAGATACGGATGCTTCCCACCATAAGGAGTCAGACCAGCAGAGAGGAGACCAGTATCTTCCCAGCCACTGGCTATGACTCATTTTTCTTGTCTGTCTGCTCTCCCCACCCCCACCCCCACCCCCATACCCCCTTTCCACCCATGGGACTGTGTATAGTCTGGCAAGAGGGAAGGTGTCAAAACTCGCCCTTATTCCAGAAACTACACTTGAGATTTCAGCTCAAAACTCTTAAGGATCTAGACATCGGCACTGGTGTCCCTAGTAGGCAGCTTTGCATGACGTACAAGTTCTGGACAGGTGTGGTAGGCGGTAGGACTTAGGGTGATGGGCTCCTACTGTTGTTCCCGCCAAAGACCAAGTCAGGGTCTTTGAGCCTGAAGATGTAGGCGTGGGGCTCAGTAGGACAGAGTCAGCAGGCAGAGAAGGAAGGGAGGGAGGAAGAGGAAATATTCAAGGGCAGGAGGCCACATGCCACTGGCAACTGGAAAGCTGCCCGCATGTGCAATTAAAACGCCTTGCTAAGAGTGTAAAATACACACACACCCCCTTTCCAAAATGACAATAACGTCAACAACAAAAGCAGGCGCACATTGCGTTTGTTATACTTCCTAGACTGATTTTTTTTTTTTTTTTTTTTTTGCTTTGTCTGACAAAACTAACTTCGGGTGAACGCACTTGCCTACAGCTCCCATCGCGGATTCTCTGTCTACAGCAAGTCACCGCCGAGTTCCGACAGTTTGGGTCCTTCGCTAGATGCCTTGAGGTCTCTGTCCTGTGAACTGTTCTTTAGTTCATCTCTGAAGATGGAGAGGTGGCTGTTCCCACCACTTCACAGCCTCCCAGACACCATGTCCCCATCGCTGTCTTTGTCAGGCAGCCTAGAGAGGAGGTCCCTTGGCTGGACTCCAGGTGCACAGGTCATCTGACAGCTCTGCCCCTGACATCTTGATCCTCCACCCAAGCCACCATGACCAATGAAGCATCAAGGACCCTCATACCCTCCCTCAACAGCCTCCACCACTGCTGCTGCATCCGAGGACACAGCTGCCATCAATTTTTGTCACTTAGAAAAATTCCTGAAGCTGAGCTTGAGAGATGGATGACTTAGCCATTAAGAGCACTGGCTATTCCTGCAGAGGACTGAGTTCAGTTCACAGTACCACAATGTCAGCAACTCCAGTTCCAGGGGATCTAGCGCCCTCTTCTGGCCTCCATGGGTACCTGTATTCAAGTGGTACACATAAACACATACAGGCACACACATACACATAAATAGAAATAAGTCTTTTGACCACTTCCCTGTGGTAGGGAGGCCTGGTGGCACTCAGAAAAAGGATAAGCAGGCTACCAAGCTGAGACTTGATATCCTATGACCATATAGTGTGGTAGGAGGTCCCCCTTGGTCATAGACTTAGGGGATGGGAATAGAGTGAAAGTGGGAGGGAGGGAAGGAGGGAGGGAGGGAGGGAGGGAGGGAGGAAAAAGTGGATACAAGTGAGGGAAAAACAATTGAGATGTAATCTGAATAAATTAATTAAAATTTAAAAAAATAAGTCTTTTTTTCCCCTCAACAGTTACATCTTAAAAACAGAAAACAAAAACTAACAGTGTCTCTGATGTTTATTTCTGTAGTAACACTCACCTCACTGAGGGCGATGTGTGCCACATTCTCACTCTCTGGAAAGGTGAAGTTTGCAGGATAAACAATAAAAAGAAAAGCATTATCTTGTGATGGCAAAAAAAGTCACTCACACCATTCATGTTTCACAGGAAGACAGCCCCTGCGGATGCTGGAAGCCGGTAGTGCCAGAACAGGAACTCAGTAGACATAGTCGACTTCCTGTTTCGTCAGGCAAGTTTGATCAGAGGGGTCTTCAGCTGCTCTGGTCCACTCTGACACTGAGTGGTAGCAGCAGGTACCATGTGGTACCTTAAAAGCCTTGGCATTCACTGCCCATCCTCTGCAGGAGAAGTTTGCAAACTCCTGACCCAGAAGAACTTCACTGCCTGGTGTTTGCTATTGAGGGCAGAGCGCAGCCATAGTTATCGAGGACAACTGCACAGGCGTTGCCTGAATGCCAGCCAGCCCCATTAGTCTGTGGTTGGCCACCTGTCACCGTGAGTCTCAGAACTTCTCCATCACCCGTTCAATAAATAGGCTGTGGAGGGGAGGCCGGACGGGCCATCTATTAGCTTATTAGGGAGCCCGGAGACGAATGCTGGAATTCTGTCCTCTTAGGAGTTTTATGATGTGTGAGGAGCTTTTTATCATTATCTGGCTGACCTTCACACCGGCACCTGGGAGGCCTTTCCTAATGTACTTTCTTCAGAAAGATGATTAAAGCCAGGAAATCGTGGCTTCGGCATGGTTGCTGTATCAGCGCCTTTGTCCTCAGTGGGGGAGGAGAGGGAGGTAGGGGAGGTTTAGGACTATGAACCTCATGTGGTTGGGATATCTGGATGCTAACCCAAGTCGCCTGGGTCCCCACACAGCTGTGTATGCTCTGTCCCTTGTCTTGAGCATGGGTGTAATAAGGAAAGATTGCTCGCTCATGCGCTCTCTCTCTCTCTCTTTCTCTTCTGGTACACAAGAATCTCAGACCTGAAGGAAAGTAAATGTGTGTGTGTGTGTGTGTGTGTGCGTGTGCGCACATTATATGTGTGGTGTGTAGTATGTATGAATATGTGTATGGTTTGTGTGTATGTGTGTAGTAAGTGTCGTTTGTCATGTATATGTGTGGTTGTATGTCGGGTGTGTCCAAGTATATGTGTGGTTGTGTGTGTGGTAAATGTGCGGTTTGGTATGTAGTGTGTTATGTTTATGTGTGGTTATGTTTGTGATGTGTGGTGTGTATGTGTGGTATGTTTGTAAGGTGTGTGTTTGTGTGGTAGGTGTGGTATATGTTGGTATGTGGTGTGTGTGTGCTGTTTTTTTCCCCCCCAGCCCTTGTAGGCAATGGCTGCTTGCTTTTAAGCGATCCTAGATGGAGGGATGGAGCCCTGGCTGTAGCTTTTGTCATCTGATTACTGTTATTGAACTAATAGCTCATTTGGGTAATTTCTAGTGTCATCAACACAGCTAATTGCCTATCATTTTGTCTCCAAATAAACTCATCAGCCTATGAGAACAGGCCTAGCAGGGGTCCTGTGAGCAGCTCCAGGTGGACGAGGCCTGTCAGGAGCGTGTATACACACACACACACACACACACACACACACACGGGGGGAGGGGGAGGAGAGAGAGAGAGAGAGAGAGAGAGAGAGAGAGAGAGGGGGGGGGGGAGAGAGGGAGAGAAAGGTGTTTCCCCTTCCCCCAGCATCCCCAGACCTCCCTTTCATAGTAGCCCTGCCACTCCTCAAAATCCTGGAGGGTCAGTTCCCCTTGGCTTCTCTTACCATTATGGGACATAACACTTTAAAAGTCCTCTTGCCCCTGTCTCCCTTCTTGCTTCCTTTGCTCTTTATTTTCACACTGTAAGATATAGAAATAACCCTACAGCGAGCACACAGACGCTATCGAGAGGCCAAGCAAATGGCAGCACATTTGCCATCCTCTCTCTCTCTCTCTCTCTCTCTCTCTCTCTCTCTCTCTCTCTCCCTCTCTCATCTCTATCTCTGTGTCTCTGTCTCTCAACTCTGTGTGTCTCTCTGTGCCTTTGTCTTTGTCATCTGTCTGATTTCCGCCTGTCACTTGCACATCTCTGATTCTCTCTGTGTCTCTGCCGTGTCTCTCTCTCTCTCTCTCTCTCTTTCTCTCTCTCTCTCTCTCTCTCTCTCTCCTTCCCTCTCTGCTTTTGGACCACTTGAAAGGAATCCTTCACCATTAATGGTTTGGCATAATGACGGACGTCTCCAGGAATGACTGCAGAGCACGGTTGCATCCCTCACCACTCTCGCCTCACTTTCTCATTGTGCAATAGCAGTCTGCACTAGACGTTTCCCAAACACCTCCAAAAATCTAAAGATCTCTTCAGCAACTTTTCTATTTTTTTTTTTTTCTTTCTTGGTGTGAATTTAGAAACCACTGCCTTTCGGGGGTCAGATTCCATATCCTTGTCCAGACTGCTATTCTGCACAGCAAAATGACCACAGCACCAGGTAACCCCAGGTTCCCTGTAGGTGGTGGCCTCAGGAGTTGGCCAGAGACACAGTTGGGGGCTGTCACTGCTCAGTGACCTCTGGGGCCCCATATAAGAAGATTCCTGGCTGAGCAATGGAACTGGCAAATCATCTGTGACACTTAAGGCTTCTGGTCACTGTCCTGCACACAGGCCATAGCAGACTATGGCCTACCAGAAGATTCTAGTTTAAATGTTTCAACAAATTCTCCCTTGGGGACAAAGTCTACAAAATGGCAGGACATAACCTCTCCCCTACAGCTCAATGGTTCGCAACCTTCCTAACACTGGGACCTCATGTTGTGGTGACCCCCTGCCCAACCAAAAATTATTTTTCACATTTAAATTTTTTCCTACTGGTATGAATCATAATGTAAATATTTTGAGAGATGGAAGTTTGCCAAGGGGGTCTCGACCCAAAGGTTGAGAACCACCTACAAAAGGCAGAATGAGATCTCATCTCTTGGAGAGGCAAGAGCTCTTCTAGAAGAGCACATGGTTGGGGGGGGGGCAAGGGGGGAGCAGAGGAGGTCATGGCCTTTTCTGGAAAGTAGGACCCACCTCATCTAAGGACATCAGAACTAGTAGTGCTTTGGGCTCCCATGGCTAAATGGGCACCTTTGGTATGAAAGCAATCTTCTCAAAAGGCCCCTTGTGCCTCCCATCGCATCCCCACCCCTCTCTGGTGCACAAAGTCCCTTTCAAAGGTTCTTTAGAATTCTGAAGAGGTTCACTGAGCCTCCTACCCTATCCTGCTTCCACAGAACATTCTGGAAGGCTCTCTGATATGACTCAATCGCTTGGCTTCCTTGACAAGACACTGGCCTATCCCCAAGTGCCACCATCAGCAGCAGAGAGGGTCTCTTTTTCCGACTCTTTGCCTCTGAAGGCTCCAGGCAAACAGCCCTTACAACCCCCTTCCTGCAGGTATCTGGGTGGAGTGGGCTTTCTCTCCTGCTAAGGACAGAATGCATGTGTGTCAGCTTCCGAGCTTTTCTTTCTTCTTGGAGCGTGGTTTCTTCTAAAAATAATTTTTTAAAATTAAAATTTTAAAAACTCAAAGAAAAAGAAAATAGAACAAAAGAATGAGACTACATTTTTTTTTGTCTCAACCCCCTCCTGCAGTCACTTAGAACCTGTTACAGCCACCCACATACTTTTAAGTGGGATTGCTGAGAGATGCTTTATGTTTTAATGTCCCCCCCTTTTTTCCTCCACTATCTTTTAAGACTCGTTTCAGCTATGAGCAGGAAAGGGTCCTAGCATGGGCAGAGCACAGGAGACACCCAAGCTTGTGTTTCATGAAATTAATGCCAATCAATGCTCTTTTTAATAAGCTCGGAGACATTTCCTCCATCTCACACGAAAGCTTATAAGTGTGCAAGAGGAGATACTGTGTGTATAGCTCTGCCCTACCCAGACCGGGTTCAAGAGTCAGCCCCCGGGGGGCGGGGCTCCCAGTAACTGACAGCAGGTGCGCTTGGACAGAGGACTGTTCCGATGTGGGGGTGGGCCCTTCTACTCTTTTTGAGACCTGCTTCCCAAGTCCTCCGTGTTATAACCGGTTTGAACTGGAGGCCAGTTGTTTTCCTTCTCAAGTGCCGGCGTCTCAAAAATAGACACCTACACCGCCTCTCCTCAGATCTCTGCTATTATGAGCTTGAAAGCAGCATATTCTTGGGATTGAAATCACCTCCGTCACGCACCCGAAGAAGCACGTATCTGTAAGTTTCAGGATATTCGTGAGAGGGAAAGAGCGAGGCTTATGTTGCTCCCTTCCCCACAGGATTCCCCTACCTTTTCCCACTTTGATTCCTGTCCTTTAATTCCTGGGCTGAGTCCAAGGGGACCCGGTGGGTTCGGCGGTATTGGACCGGTTTGCGTGTAAACAGAAGTAGAGTCCGCTTTCCCTGAGTAAAATGACCTGAGAGAAACGCAGTGACGCTCTGTAGAGAACTGTTGGAAAAGAACAGTAGCCCAGGATGCAGATGGGCCGTTCCTGGCGGCAGGGCACCGCCCACCCCCCACCCCCCACCCCACCCCCGCAGTCACACTGGCTCACTTGCACATGCCCTGCACCGCATCTCTAGACATCTCTGCAGTCACTTCCCTCAGCAGCTGAGGTCTTTTCTAATTAGCCACCTCGTGTCCTGACTGACCTCAATTTCTGCTCCCTGGAGAAGATAAATCATCTCCCTTACCTCCTGCTGATGGCTCAGCCTCACCTTTGAGCCAGCACAGGCCAAGGAGCGGAACAGCGCTGGCTGGGGTCTGGAGGCAGCTTTGTAGCCGCTTGGGTTTGGACAGGAAGATGCCGGCTGAGCTGAGCTTGCTTGTCTACTTTAAGTTTGGCGAAATCAACAGAAACCCGGCCACAGAGCGTGCTTTTCTCAATGGAGGGGCTAAGGAATCCAGGGGAGCTTTGTAGCCCACCGAGGCTGTGGAGCTGGACAAATCTGTGTCTGCAGATTTGGGTGGGTGGTAGCCAGTGTGTAATTATGCCTGACCCGGATAGAGCTGTCACTGGGCTTTTGGGAAGAACTCCAACAGGGTTAGGGTTGTGCACTCCCACGTGGAGGCTCACAGAGGAAGATGTGTGGACAGAGCAGAGGGGGAATCACTTAGGGATGGGTGAGTTGTACTGCCTGTTTTCCAGAGTCTTCACTTGGGGATGCGTACACAAGCAATTCCTTCAGAGACTGGGCTGATAACTCCGTGAGAAAGCACAAGGACCTGGGTTCAAGCCCCGAGAGCTCATGTAAAAAAAAAAAAGTTGAACTTGTGAAATCCCAGTACTGGGGAGGCAGAGCAGGAGGATTCCTGAAGCTCAGTGACTAATCAGCCCAGCCTACTTGGCAAGTTTGAGGCTAGGGAGAGAAGCCTAACTCAATAGAAAAAGAAGGCGGGCCGCACCTGAGGAATGGCAGCTGAGGTTGTCCTCTGGCCTCCGCATGCGCATTCACACATGCGCACCCGAATAGCTGAGCTGGCAGACGTTTGCCTCCGGGCCAGCTCAATCCTGTCTAAGATGTCGTTGTTTGTTCTGCTTTTTTTTTTTTTTTCTATACATTTCCTCACTGTTAACCATCAACACTACAAAAGCCTCCCATGTGCATTAAAACACCTTCCTTCTACCTTGTAACTCAGATAATAACTCACACCATCCCTTCTTATAGTGGGCCCAGGCACCTGCACACATGCACACACACACTCATGCACGCGCGCGCACACACGTGCACCCATGCATGCACGCACGCACGCACACAGGCGCTCGTAAACTCATTTGCTATCTAGTCCCAGATAGTTTGCTCCGTATGTGCTGAGGACTCAGCAAGGAGGGAGCCGCCTTCTCTAAGGGTATCTATCCACATGGTAAGTGAAGGTGCGAGTCACAGGGCCTATTCCCTCAAGGAAATGGAGACCAGAGAGGGCCAGAGCCAGCTGACCGCAGCCCTCATCTCAGTTTGCCCATCCATGTGCCCATCTCTCACTCAGGTAACGGGCTGACTGATGATAGAGACTACGTATTTCATCTAAGTTTGACGAAGTAAATGATGGAACAGGTCCCCTGCACGAATACTACTCTATCAGAAGACTCTGTTTTCAGGAAATGAGACCATCTTTTGTTTATTATTTATTTTTATTATGATATTTTAGGCTTCATGCATACCCAGAGAGTGCTCTACCACTGAGCTGAGCTATCTCCTCACCCCTATTTTTACATTTCATTTTTTAAAAAAGGATCTCCTTTCACTTGATTAATATTTCTTTCTCATATAATTTTTATTTTTACATTCAACTAACCTATATACTTATATCTGAAATAAGTTTCACAATGACAGCGTATCATTGGGTCATTGTTTACAGAGCCCTCTGACAGTCTATCTTTTTAATTATTATTTTTGTATGTATGAGTTTTTTTGTCTGTCTGTATTTATGTGCACCACATAAGTGCAGTACCTGCAGGGCCCAGAAGAGGGCACTAGATCCCCTGGAATTGGAGTTACAGAGATTGTGAGCTGCCATGTGGATGCTGGGAGTTGAAACCCAGTCCTCTGCAAGGGCAGCAAGTGGTTATCACTTCCAAATCTGTCTTTTTCCTCCCCAAGACAGGGTTTTCCTGTGTAGCCTTGGCTGTCCTGGACTCACTTTGTAGACCAGGGCAGCCTTGGACTCACAGTGATTCACCTGCCTCCACCACCACTCGGCTCCAAATCTGTCTTTAGTCAGTGTGCTAGTGTTGAATATAATTGCTGATATTAAGGGGGCATTGTCTGCCATCTTATTTCGCTTTTTTGTTTTCTGCTTTGGGCTTCTCTTTCTCCACTTCCCTGATTCCCTATGTGTGATGTGAATATTTTCTAAAATGTCCTTTCTTTTTTTTTATTTATCTATGATATCTGAGTGCATCATGTGGCATAGATTTTTCTTAGTGGTTGCTACAGGAAGTTCATTTTCTGTAACTGACATCGCTGTTGCTGCCTGTAAAGATTCAAGTCAGCTCCCCCTCCTTTCACATCCTCCCCCTGCCTCGTTGTGACATAATTATCTCAATGTCTCTCCTCCCTGCAAGAAAACCTGTGTTTCTTAGTGTTACAGGTTTAATTTGAAAAACTATTTTATTTATTGAATTTTCTCTTGTTCCCCTTTCCCTTCCTAGACCTCATTCTCCCTCCCTCCCTCTCCCTTTTCCTCACTCATTTTTTCTTTCCCTTGCTCCCTCCCTCCGTCCCTCCTTTTATTGTCTTTCTGTCTAGAACACACTGACCTCTGACGCTGCTTCAGGAGACACTCCTGGAAGCCCACTCTCTTGCTTTTGCTTCCTCTGTGAAGGCCTGGGTTTTTCATCACCTCCCAAGGATATTTTTAATGACTTTAGAATTCTGAGTTCACTGCTCTTTCCTTCCTGCCCTTAGGAAAATGCTCGGCTACTCCTCCTGCCCGCCACAGTTTCCAGCAAAGCACTTTCTTCTCTACAGCACGGTGTTGGTTTTTCTTCAATGCTTTCTAGAATCTTTCCCCCTTCGCATTAACTTTTAACTTTACATTGATGCTGCTTCCCGGGATAGGGTTGTTTAGATTCAACTATTTGGGTTTTTAACTTAGCCTTAAACCTGCAGATTTCAGTATCTTTCTGGCCAACGTTGGGTGTGTGTGATTTTTTTTCAATGCTTATGTCTTGCTGTAACTCTTGTAGCCTGACTGTATTTCTCCCTCCCTTTAAGACTCTCAAAGCAAGTGTTAAATCCTTTGTGAGGTACCCAATGTATCCACAAGGCTCATTTTTTTTTTCCATTCAAATATGTTTCCTCTGTGTTCAGACTGTAGTTCCTGTTGCCCTGTGTTGCAGGTCAGGCTTTTTCTTTCTTTGCCTCCACTCTGCTGCATTGAGGCTTTTGTCCCAGCTCTAAAAAAAAAAAACTTTCTGGCTCTAAAATCTAAAATCTTATCTTTGGATCTTCTACCTCCTTGCTCCCACTTGTTATTTCTACTTGTCATCTGTCTCAAATGCTCTTTTAATCACTTACCTCAATCTCTATGTGGCTGCTTTAGCCCTGGCATTCTACCAGTGTGCCATCCTCTCTTTGGGATCTGACTTCTCATTTCTCATGAATAATTTCCAATTTCTTTCTTTTAAAAAAAAGATTTATTTATTTTGTATACCGTGTTCTGCCTGCATGTATGCTGCAGGCCAGAAGAGGGTATTAGATTTTATTATAGATGGTTGTGAGCCACCATGTGGTTGCTGGGAATTGAACTCAGGACCTTTGGAAGAGCAGACAGTGCTCTTAACCTCTATCTCTCCAGCCCTGATTTACAGTTTCTTAGCATGAGGAAGAATTCACTTGGCTTGAGCCTGGCCACTTTAGCTTGAGGTATAAGGCTCTGGGTCTTACCTTAATCTTGCCCCAACAGGCTTCCTTAGTTGCCAAGCCAGGCAGAGATGGAAGAGAAGTGTTAACCCCTTATTATCCAGCCCCCTCCATCCTTCCTGCCTCTATCTCCTCACCTAGAATAAGGAATCCTAGTCCTGCTGGCGGTGGGGGTGGAGCACTCAGGTCTACACTAATCATCCTATATGTCAATGTCAAGTGCCTTCCTCTCTGTCTCATTTTTAGAGACAGGAGCTCTCAGCCAAAGTGGAGCTTGCTGATGGGCTAACCTGGCTGGCCAGTGAGTGCCAGGGATCCTTCTGTTTCTACCTCCCCAGTGTTGGGATCATAGGCATGTGCTGTCACACTTGATATTTTTCTTATAAACTTGTTTCTATATTTTTAAAATGTATTTCTTGAGAGCTTCACACATGCATATACCATGTGATTTTGCTTGTTTTGTTATGGGTAGCCCACCAGAGATGACCCACTCAGACACAGTGTATAGTCAACTGAAAGTCTTTATTTCAGCCAGGTAGGACCACACGCAGATATTCAGGAACCTACGTGTGACCCTAAAATGTACGGAGCACAGGGTTTTTGAAGACAGAAATCACATCCTGGCATCAGTCTCAACAGCTGCAGGGGACTTCATAGAAGCAAGCAGTTTAACAGAAGCTGAGATAAGCAGTTAGCTGGAGGGGTTCTGAATAAACAGGCAATGTAGCAGAAGTTAAGATAAGTTAACTAGGACACCCTGGCCTCAGGTTCCTAGAATAGAGCTGGGTACTTTTCAATGGGATCCTCTACCAAGGAGATCAAATTCTAGTTAAACATGTACTCAGCACAAGTACAAAGTGGAGGAAACCTAACATTGTTTTGCCCTGTCACAGTTTGTTTGAGGTTAGATGGCTCAGAGGTTAAGAGCACCGGCTGCTCTTCTAAAGGTCCTGAGTTCAATTCCCAGCGACCACATGGTGGCTCACAACCATCTATAATGTGGTCTGATGCTCTTTTCTGACATGCAGGTGAAACACTGTATGCACAATAAATAAACAAATCTTTTAAAAAGATCTATTTGGTGTGTGCATGTGGGTATTTTGCCTGCATGTGTGTCTTTGCACCGTGTGTGTATGTGTTCCTGGTGCTGTTGGAGGTCAGAAAAGGGCACAAGATCCCCTGGAAGATCAACTGGAGTTCCAGATGGTTCTGAGCCACCATGTGGGTGCAAGGAATCAAACCTGGGCCCTATGTCATCTCTCCAGCCTCCATTATGCTGTGTTTTTATTAACTCCTCCCCAACTCTCCAACTCTTCCCATATTCCCCAACACTTTTCCCTCTCAGCCACAGGCACTCTCTTAAAAATTCCGAGTTCACTTAGTGCTGCTAGTGTGTGGAAGGTATAGGACCATCGAGTGGAGTGTGTGCAGCTTTATGGAGGGTGACATCTCTGGTAAAAACTGATGCTCTCCATCCCCAAGCCACCACCAATTGCTACTAGCTCTTCAGCTAGGGGTAGGGCTTTGGGGACTCCTCCCTGATATGGCTGTTTATGTAGGGTCCTAGGAATTGAAGTCAATTCTTCATGCTTGCTTACATCACAAGCACTTTACCACCGGAACTATGAGCTTGTGGCAGACATTCCACATGCAAAATGCAGCGCTACCACACCCACACATACCAGCCTCAAGGCTTCTCCCGTCACTGTAATGACCCATCCTTCCTCATGGTTTGTGACTTTACCCTTCCAAAGCCTGGAAACACCAAATGTGTGTCCTTGATCAACCTCAGTGAGCATCGATGGGCACAGGATAGTCCCCAGACCTTAGCCCGTCTCCAAGGCACCCTCGCCACTGCCTGGGTAAGGCCACTCTGAGTCCACTTGCTATTCTCCTTCACGTTGTGGAAGGCCATGCTTGGATCAGAACTCCACAGCCATATAGGATGGAGACGCTCTATCGCCTCTCCAGCCGGAAGTCACTGCAGTCTTGTCCCCTGCCTCTGTATAAACTCAGAAGGCTGAGAGCTACAAACAGATGCTGTGGTGTTGCTGATGCCTGGGAACACGGCAGACCGCCTCCAGCTAGGCAACATGTTTGAAGCCTTTTTATTTAACACGGTTTATTTTTGAAACCCAATGTGTCCCTTTGTTGTGTGCGTCTTTGAGACGGAATGAGAGACATCCAGGAGGGAAGGAAAAACAGGGACAGCATCCTCATTGCAAAACTAACCCTGGAACCTTGGGGGGTTATTGGTCCTCGTTTCTGCCCAGCTTTACTCGTAAAGTCTGCATTAGAGGGATGCAGTGCAGTATAATTCCAGTCTTGACAGCCTTGGGCTGGGAACCAGAGAAGCCTGTAAAGGTTTGGGGTGGTCATGTTCTTTGGGACTGCTTGTTCTGCCCTTAGACCTGAGGTGGAAGGTGGAAGGTGAGGACAAGGAACAAGAGAGTGTGGCTGAGTCAGACAGAGTCATTTGACTTAAGCCTTTGGTGGAGAAGTATAGATGACCATGGGGGGCCATCAGACAGAGATGCAACTACAGGCATAAGCACCCTGGACTGTTGTCCCTAAACATGTACAATCGGCCAATTGCAACAGGAAGCCAGAGGCCACCAGGGCAGGTGATGCTGTTTGTGATAGTTCAGAGTAAAGGCTCACCTGGAGGACAGAGGAGTCACCCAGCATTGTCTACCTGAAGGAGTCAAGCCTTCTGGTGACTTTTGTGCAGGGTAGAAAACCACCCAGTAGCCAGTAGACCTTGTAAATAAAAAGACTTCAATCATGTTGCCTAGCTGGAGGCGGTCTGCCGTGTTCCCAGGCATCAGCAACACCACAGCATCTGTTTGTGGCTCTCAGCCTTCTGAGTTTATACAGAGGCAGGGGACAAGACTGCAGTGACTTCCGGCTGGAGAGAGGACAGAGCATCTCCATTCTATATGGCTCTGGAGTTCTGATCCAAGCATGGCCTTCCACAACGTGAAGGAGAACAGCAAGTGGACTCAGAGTGGCCTCACCCAGGCAGTGGCCAGGATGCCTTGGAGACGGGCTAAGGTCTGGGGACTATCCTGTGCCTATCGATGCTCACTGAGGTCGATGGAGGACACACATTTGGTGTTTCCAGACTTTGAAAGGGTAAATTTGTGGACCAGGAGGAAAGATGGGTCATTACAGTGACGTGAGAAGCCTTGAGGCTGGGAAATGTGGGCGTGGTAGTGTTGTGCTCGGTGTGTGCAGTGTCTGCTGCAAGCTCTATCCTGGGCAAACCGGCCCAGTTGCTCCTTCGAAGCCGTGGCCATGTTTCCAGCTACTTCCTGTTTGCCGTTTCTACCAGCAGTGGCCCTCGAGCCAGAGTGATGTTTGGCTCTTGTTATCATGAGGGAAAGGTGCCATTGGGTGACAGAAGACAAGGTCATGACGTAGTATCTTAGAGGGCATCTTCCCTATAACAGCAGTGGACTGGAGAACCCTTTATCTATCTCAGTGCTTCTCAACCTGTGGGGCTGCCCATCAGATATCCTGCACGTCAGGTATTTACAATACGATTCCTAACAGTAGCAAAATTACAGTTATGAAGTAGCCACAACATAAGTCTATGACGTGTGTATGGGGTTCACCACAGCATGAAGAGCCAGCCTTAGGAAGGCTGAGAACTCTTTGTCTATCAGGAGGTCTGCCCACACCTTTTACACTGGTATGATTTTTGGATGTCACTCTTTCGATAGTACCTTGTGACACCTTAAAAAAAAAAAGATGTACTTATTTTTATTTTATGCTTGTGGGTGTTTTGCTTGCATGTATGTCTGTGCACTGCATGTATGTCTGTGTACCTCATGCGTGTCTGGTGTCTTCAGAAGCCAGAAGAGGGTGTTGTATATCCCGAAACTGGAGTTAGAGGAAGTTGTGAGCCAGCATGTAGGTTCTGGGAACCAAACTCACGTCTTCTGCAAGAGCAGCCAGTGCTCTTAACCACTGAGACATCCCTCCAGTGACTTCCTTGACATCTGATGGAAGCTCTCCACCCTCACTCAATACTCCTGTCCCCCAGTATCACAACATTTTCTGTGACACACGTGACACTTTCTAAGACTCTACAATGAGTATTCATTATTCCTGTCCCCCATATCCTTAGCTAATGACAATTGGGAATTACAACTTTCCTTTTATTTAGTGCCTTCCTTCCTCTGTGACCCCACATATAGGCTGTATGAGGCTGGGTCACATGGCATGGAACTCCCCCACACCACAAAAAAAATTGAAGATAAGCTGAAGTCACAGTCTGATTTCTGTGCATTTTACACCCTGCCCCCTCCTTAGTGTGGAAGGCGATGATGCACGGTAGGCACCCCAGAAACAGATCTTAGATGAGAAAATACATTTTTGTAGACATTAGCTCATCCCTTCCCTTTATATTCTGTTCCTAGTCGGGATTCTGAGCACAACAGTCTCATTGTTGAACTTAGAGCCCAAGTGAGACAATTTTGGAATGTTCTAGAACCTTAAGAAAGCGGGACCTAGCGAGAGTAGTAAGTCGCTGTGTGTGATGTTGAAAATCATACTGGACCTGAAGTCCTCGCCTCTCCTTTGTCATCTGCTTCCTGCCCATCATGACGTAGATAGTCTCCTATACCACACCACATGCCCCTGCCTCTGTGGAGTTCCGTGTCACCGTGGGCCCAGAATCAATAGAGTCAGGCTGAGAACTGTTGACTGGGATCACAGAAACTTGGAAGTCAAAATAAATGCTTCCTCCCTTGGGCTGTTTCCACCTGGTGGTCTGTCACGGTGATGATAAAAGCAGCACCCTCCTCAGAGAACATTTTGTATTCTGTCCTCACTACTATTTCAGAGAAGCGAATAAGACGGTGCTCTGTGGCCATGCGCACTGTGGAACGCTCTAGCCTTGTCATTCAATCTTCTTGGGCCATGTCTAGCTCCACCACCATGTCTACTTGAGGACTTTGGTTTGGAGCATTGTGAATCCAGAGTGCTCACGTTCCTGTAATGCTCAAACATTTTGTAAAACTCACAGCATGCCTCTCTGCAATTTGAAAACACAGATAACCCACCGGGCTACAAAAGTTTCTTTCTCTCTGCTTCTAAAAAAAAAAAATGAATACAAGGTTATGTTCCCGAGATTCCATTTATGTATTTATGTCTAACTCATCCATTATTGGCACAATCTATATTTCAGAAAGTAATTTATTGTTCCTCTGAAGGAAGTTCAATATTTGAAATCAGTCATCTCACAGTGAATGAAATAAAAATTTGAAGCTGATTTAACCTTTCTATTACCTGCAGCTGAGCCAAGTCAATTAAGATGGGTCTTTCAAATTAAAGTCGAACCGTGCGGTAATTGAATGGGTTTCCTTGTAGACTTCCCTTCCTATGACCTTACCTCAATGTCCCATTTCCTGTGGTGAGCTGTGGATTTCAGCCCATTTCCTACAAGCCAGAGTGCTGCGGGCTCATGACCAGGAGAAGTTACGAACTGTGTGTCTCATTGGAACAAGGACATGGCATCCAGGGCCAGCTCCTTTCCCTTTGGTGAGGTTCGCAACCATAGTCAAAGCCTTGGTCTCAGAAGGTGTCCCAGCCCTGACATCCGCCACCAACCCTCAACTAGGCGAGACACTTGGCAGGTGTTAAGCAAGAGCGCTTGGTTTAAAAAAAAAAAATCAATGCCCGGTCCCAAATGATTCTTTCTCTAACGTACAAAACAGGTTCTCAATGGTTCAGGATACACTAAACTGTGGTTTCATGGCCAAAGGGCTTCTGTGACTCAAGTAGAGGACAATCAGATACATGGAGATCAACATCTGTGCAAGCATAAAAGTTCACCATAGACCAGAGGATGAGACAAGATAGAAAGGAAGCAGAAGATGGGGTGCTTACTTACCCAGCCACCTCTCTAGCTGAAGCGTCTCTCTAGCAGTGGAAGAGAAAACCCAGCACAGTTAACTGCTTAAGGCCTCTCTTCTTCCTAGCTGCAAGGCTTGTGGTTCTCTAGGGACCTCACCAGAAGTCCCAGTCCCGGGAGAGGATTTGTCCTAAGCCCCCCATGCATCCCTAGGGTTTCCTGGCTTCACCAGAGCCACCTCAGGGATCTTTCTCCTTAAAAGGGAGAGGGGAAGACAATGAAGGCGTCTTTTTCTTTTTCTTAAAAATAATTATTTACCTATTATATATACAGTGCTCTGCCTGCATGCCAGAAGAGGGTATTAGATCTCATTATAGATGGTTATAAGCCAGCATGTGGTTGCTAGGAATTGAACTCGGGGTCCTCTGGAAGAGCAGTCAGTGCTCTTAACCTCTGAGCTGTCTCTCCAGCCTGACAATGGTTTCTTAGCAATCATTTGAGAGGGAAAGGGAGAGCCACCCAAAATGACTTATGCTAACACAGTTGATCTCAGCTCTCCCCTGGGAGGCACATACCCCCTTGGGTATGTCTTCCATTCTTCTGAGTGTCTCTCTTTCTTACTCCTTATTCAAGGAGCTTTCACAAATTTTCCGACTCGGTTTCACTATACTAGTTGGTCCTGAAGTCCATTGGCCTGAGTTGAGGTCCCTAGGAGTCTGGGGAAACTCCTTATGCTAACGAAGAGGGCAGTGTGGTGCCATGTCTGTCCCTTCGCTGTTGCTGGTGGGGGTCCCGGTAGGGAGGGAACTATCCATGACTAGGGTTGGGTTGCAGCAGATGGGGGACCACTGTGAGATATGAGGGGGTCCGCCTTCAATGTCACTTGGAAAGACCTAACTGAGTAACTCCCTAGGAGTTACTCCGAGGCAACTGCAGTCTTTGAGACCCTGCGGTGCTCCATCAGATGCATGGGACAGCTGCAATGGCGAGAATAGCTTTCATGGACATGACCAGTGACCATTGTATGCCTCTTTCCGGATGTCTGCTCCCAACCAACTCTCCTCCTGCCTTTAGCATGCCTCTCCGGTGTGGTGCAGTTTCCCTCCTCAGCTCACTGACTCACCTGTCTTAGTTTCTTTTTCTGTGCTGCGATAAAATATTTCTATAAAAGGAACTTAAGTAAAAAGGTGCTTCTCTGGCTCACAGTTCAAGGGCTCATTCTGTCGTGGTGGGAAAGATACGGCAGTAGGCAGGGAAAGTATGGCTGCAGGAGCAGCAGGATGGCTGTTCACATGGCATCCACGCTCAGGAAACAGAGGGATGAATGCTTGCAACTACTCAGTTCCCACTCTCCACTTACAGGGGAGTGGTGCCACCCACAGTGGGCAGGCCTTCCTAATCCAATGAACATAGTCAAGGCAATTCTCCACTGGCATGCCTACAGTCCTGTCTTCCAGATCATTCTAGATGTCACCGAGTTGACAAGAGTAAACATCACACAGGCCCAAGCCTTTTCTGTTAGAAGAATCCGGAGCACAGGGCTTCCAGCCTTGGGTGAGGGCATTGAGCTGAGCCAGTTTCTGGTCCTCCATCTTGATGGTCCATTTAGTGTTGCTTCATCTTATCATTGATGGCATCTCTTGTCTAATGAAATATGGGCTTCTCTGTCTAGCAGGACCATCATTTTAAACTTCAATATTTCTAAAATAGAAAACGCAGTCACGACTACACTTACATTAATATAAAATCACATCTTATATTAATAAATATAATTCAACCACAGGGCTAATTAATTCCTCCTAGAGTCTTACTGTTGTCTGCCAAGGGCAGCTAGCCAAAGACCTGTCCCTCCTTGTAGCTCAGTGATGAGTCAGTCCAAGCTCAGAGATATCACAGTGATGTTAATGCCAGCAATGACTTTGACCTTAAAGTAATAAGGACTAACAAAGGGGAAATACTTTCACCATTGGTTGTTGTTATTTTGACAGCCCACCTGTCACTCCAAGTCTTAATTTTCCTTGCAGAGTTCAGGGTGTAAGCTATTTAGAGCCCATGTGATGAAAACCAAGCAATTCTGAATGACCATGGTAATCAGGAAGAGAGACAAGAAACACGGCTTGTGGCCAAGTATGTTGGTGTTGAGTGAGTGACATGGGGCAGGGCAGGCTGGGGGATGTCTTAGCCTATTTCCTGTTGCTAGAACAGTTACCAGAGTCAAGTTATTTATAAAAGTTTCTTCTATTCATGCTTCTGAGGCTGGGGATATTGATGAGAATTATACTACAGTATTCCCGGCATGAGCCAAGGAGTCTCCCGCAGCACGCTAACACTGCAAAGAGCATAAAATAAGTGTGTCAGCTCAGGTCCTTCCAGTTTTTCAGGGTTATTAACACAGCCCTCTGTGGCCTTCTCTGCTCCCCCAACTGCTTCTCAGAGGTCTTCCCTTTAAACCCTATCTCTCGAATACCTACCTAGGAGTCGGGATTAAGTTTCCAGCACACAAATGTTTGGGGGACATGCTCTGTTTGGGATGCTCCTAATTCTTCTGGAAACAAAGCAAACACCTGGTGTTTAGAGATAAGTCGTGGTGATGGGGATGATGATTCAGGTTTGGACAGGGAGCCTGGAGTCTAGAGCCTGGCTGGTTCACCCAACACCCACTGCCCACCATGGCAGCGTCTCACAGTGTTTCTGACTCACTCTCCAAGGTTTTCTTGTTCCCTGCTATCCTAGTTAGGTTCCTGTTTCTGTGATAAAACACTATAACTAAGTGCAACTTGGGAGGAAAGGGTTTATTTGGTTTTCAGGTTATAGTCCATCAGTGAGAGATGCCTAAGCAGGTATTCAAGCAGAGCAGGAACCTGGCGGCAGAAGCTGGAGCAGCAGCCATAGACTCTATGGCATAGAGGAATGCTGCTTACTGGCTGGTGCCTCCTGGCTTGCTCAGTGGGATTTCTTATATAACCCATGACCACCAGCTCAGGGGTGGTACCACCCACAGTGGGCTGGGCCATCCCACATCAAGCATCCATCAAGCAAATGCCTCATAGACCAATCTGATGGAGGCCCTTCTTCATTTGAGGTTCTCTCTTCCCAAATGAGTGTCTAGCTTGTGTCAATTTGACAAAACAAAAACAAAAACAAACCCTAACCAGAGCCCACACACTGTCTCTCCTGTACTGTTCCAGGGACCTTCACAATACCACTTCCCATTTTCCTCCTCCTCTGTCTGCAGCCAGCATGACCGCTGATGGGATCCTGGTCATGCTAATTTGCTGAACAAAACCTTGTCGACAGCTCCATTAATCCCTGGAAGGCAGCGTGGACAGATGCTGTCCACCCACAGTCTTGCCTTATGCTCTTGAAGGCATTTCTGGAGCCAGGACACTCAGTGGATGCCATAGAAGGTTCTTCCATCTGATCGAGCTCAGGGTCTCTCTGAGATGAGGCTGCAAATGAGGAGGGAGATGCTTTCTATTGACTTGACTCCTTGAGGGATGAGAAATGGTCCATGGTGACGGTCTTTGGTGTATGACTGGGTGTGAGTCCGACTTACAGTGGAAACATGGCCGAGTAGACTGAGTTTGGCCCAGAATAAATTCCATGCCTCTGCTTGCCACCGAAGAAGGCTCAGAGACTCAGAAACGATGTCTCTGAGGTCTTCCTGTCTCTCAGCTTGTCTGTATTTTCCTGTTTTGTACTTCATTCTTTCCTCTTTTCTCTCCTTTTCTTCCCCCAAAGAGCATGTTCCTCCTTTTTTTTTTTCCCCTGAAGCCCATCTCTGAAGCGCCTCCTAGTCACGCCCCTGTCTGGTCCCTTGCACTGAGTGACTGCAGGCTCTCTCTTGCCCCTCAACAAGGGAGGACACTGGAGTGATGGGAGCTGCAAGTTCTCACCACATGACAGCATCACATGGCCCCCATCCTTCGGGGACCATAAAGCTAGATAAAGGCAGTGTGGTGGTTTGAATGAAAATGGTCCCCATGAGCTCAGGGTGTGGCACTATTAGGAGAGGAGACCTTGTTGGAGTCGGTGTGGCCTTGATAGGGGAAGTGGGGGGAGGGGGATGAGCTTTGAGGTTTCAGAAGCTCAAGCCAGGCCCAGAGTCACTCTCTCCGCTTCCTGTTGATCTAGATGTAGAACTTAGAGTTCCTCCTCCATCATCGCGTCTGCCTGTAGGTCACCATGGCTCCTGCTGTGATAATCATGAACTAAGCCAGCCCCACTTAAATGCTTTTTCTTCTTAAGAGTTCCATGGTCATGGTGTCTCTTCACAGCAACAGAGAAACCCTGGCTGAGACAGGCAGGGTCCACCTTGAGTGCACCAAAGCAAAGAACCGAGCATGCCTGCTACCCCAGGTCTTCAGCTCTCATTATACAGAGATTCAGTTCTCAAAGCATGCAGGAAAGTCAGACTCAGACACCTTAGCTGCAGAAATAGTGATGTGATGAATGCAAGTGTTTGAATGAATAGCTATTTCTGTTTTCACCTGGTCACTTGCCTTCAGTCTATAGCATTTGGGACAGTTGTCCTCTTGTGCATGCAGCGCCTCATTGGAAAGGTTACCACTGTCTTCTACAGTTTTTCATTTTTCTTTTCCCCTCAATGATTTGCCCTCAGCAGTTTCCTGGCTGATTGGAATATATTTTAGAAATAACTGTTTTGTGAATTATAAATAACAGTCTAAGAAACATGGACCCCTATCTGAGTGGGGGGCGGGGAGGAAGAAGAAATTCCAGTTGTTTAAAGAGTCTGAGTTTGGGGATTGTTTGTTTGTTTCATAGCAATAATTGATGCACACACTTTCTTTGGTAGCCTCCAACATGACCTTGGACCCAATCGGGTCCACTGGACCTTGGACCCAATCACCTATAGCTCGGGTCCACTGGCCCCTCGTGTCCCACTCTCTCTTTTGTCAGCCTTCCACCATCGCGAAGTGATAAACTAAGACAGACACTGAGATGGGGCTCCTCTGCCACGGATTAATGTGCAGACCAATTCCTGCTGACGCCACACTCCTGAATAATTTGTCTCAAACCAAAACCCTGGATAATTTGTGGGCCACCTTCCCTTTAAACTGTGTCTCAGGCAGCCGCTGTCATCGGGTGGCTGAGTTTGGCTTTTATAAATGAACCGAGTTATAAATCAACCAGTCTGATTCTTAAGTACACCGGGGTAATTTATGGATGTTATGGAGAGGGGCAACGTCTCCTCTGAAGCTCATGATTAAAGATGATGCTGGTCCTGAGTGGGAGGCCATCCCTCATGCCGTTCTGCCTGCTCTGGCTCCGCCCATTTCCGTGCAGTTCCTTGTCCCTGCTTCACTGTGGAATGTAGTGAAAACTACCCACCCCACCCCACCCCCCACACAAAGGGATATGATTTTACTCATGAAAGTTCTTCACTCTCTGGTCAGCTGTTTTGTGGTGGCTGTCAGGGACTCTGTGGCCCTTTCATGTATAGATCATGTGACACAGGGCTTAGGTTCTTTCAGGCAGTGCAGTCCCGTAGCATTGTCATTTTGGAACAGAGCAGATCTGGAGTTTTTTCCTACATTCATTTTCTGTTAGTTCTGAGATAGGGTCTCACTGGAAAACTCTGACTGTTCTGAAACTCAGTTTATAGACCAGGCTGGCCTTGAACTCACAGAGATCTACCTGCCTCTGCCTCCCGAGTGCTGGGATTAAAGGCGTGTGCCACCACATCTGGTATCTTTTTGTGTTTGCCCCTCACACCCCTTTCCCATGGCTCCATGCTTTAGACATGACACCCTTCCTGTGTTTTGGTTGGACCCCCCTGGAAAGAGACAGAGGGTGGGAAGAGAGCTACTGTGGGATCTGTGCCACAGGATCTGTTCCTGCAGGGACACCTTGTATCAACCACATCCTTCTATGACAGTGGGTCTCAATCTTCCTAACGGGCACCCTTTAATACAGTTCCTCATGTTCTGGTGACCGCCCCCCCCAACTATAAAATTATTTTTGTTGCCACTTCATAATTGTGATTTTTGCTACTGTTATGAATCATAATGTAAATATCTGTTTTCTGATGGTCTTAGGCGACCCCTGTGAAAGGATTGTTTACCTCCCCCCCTTCCCCTGCAAGGGAGTCATGGCCCACAGGTTGAGAACTGATGTTCTTCAGGCTCGCCTAGCTTCTCAGGGCAGGCTCTGCCATCCTTGTGGTTTTGGTATGATGCTAGGCTTCAATTCAGCTATCCTGACTCCTACTGGCTGTAGCCATTTTGTCTCCAACTCTCTCAAATGTCCTTCCCTTCATTCTCCTCCTCTATCAGTGGTCCCTTCCCTCCATTCCCCTCCTCCATCAGTGGTCCCTTCCTCTCTATCCTCCTCCTCCATCAGTGGTCCCTTCCCTCCATTCCCCTCCTCCATCAGTGGTCCCTTCCTCTCTATCCTCCTCCTCCATCAGTGGTCCCTTCCCTCCATTCTCCTCCTCCATTAGTGGTCCCTTCCCTCCATTCTCCTCCCCCATCAGTGGTCCCTTCCTCTCTATCCTCCTCCTCCATCAGTGGTCCCTTCCCTCCATTCCCTTCCTCCATCAGTGGTCCTTTCCCTCTATTCTCCTCTCCCATCAGTGGTCCCTTCCCCTCCATCCTCCTCCTCTATCAGTGGTCCCTTCCCTCCATCCTCCTTCTCCATCAGTGGTCCCTTTACTTCAGGTGCTCCTTTGGACTGTGCACTTTTTGCCTTGAAAGCACTCTCTTAGAGGCCTGATCCTCTTGAGCTGTCACTCTGTTCCCATTTTCCTTTCTTCCTTCCCCTCCCTGGGCAGAAAGCCAACTCTGTACCCAGTGCCTCATACATAAATATTATGGGCTAGTGTGTGAACGCACAACTCCAGCAACCCCAACATCTTGGAGAAGATTTGGGTTGAAAGTGTCTGATTCCAAAGTGGGATGATCACAAAGAGGCTTCTCGTTGGGTCTAGTGCTGTGTGGGTTTCTTTGTACTAGCTCAAAGGTGTCCAGACCCCAGAGACAGCCATGGAGGGGAAAAGCAGAATCCAAGGTCCTCAACTGAGTCTGACTGTTAGAGAGAAACAGGACACAATTTCTTCATGTCTGAGAATGTCCATAGCCAGGGCTATGCAGAAGATGCTAGAATTGTCCTCCAGTATCCACTGGGGACGCCATTGTCATTCATATCAAGAACTCTTGGTGTCCACCGGGAGGAAAATTGAGGTTTAAGATATACTTTGGAGGATGGGACAGTGGTGGCTCACACCTTTAATCCCAGCACTCAGGAGGCAGAGGTGGGTGGATCTCTGAGATCGAGGCCAGCCTGGTCTACAGAGAAAGTTCCAGAGCTGCACAGAGAAACACTGTCTCAGGGAGGGGGCTGGAGGAGATGACTATGGGATTCATCTTTTAAAAAGCTGGAAGGGGTGCCGTGTCCCTGCACCAGATAAAGGTGACACTCTCCTCACAGACTGCACGGTTCCTCTCTTGGAACCCCATCCCAAAGTGTGACCCTCATATCCGGCTCTGCTCAGGGCCTGCCCTCAACCTCTCTGACTCAGCTTACCAACAGCCTTCATCTCTACAATGGGCAGGTTTCTTCCAGCCACGCCTGAGTGGTCCCCTGGAGAGAGCTGGTGCCATACCTCCTTCTACCCCTCTACCAGGACCAGCAGTAGGCGGGCTTCAGGAAATGAGTTCTTGTTTGCTGAATTTGTCTTTTATCTGTAGAATGATTTCAGCTTCGGTTGGATCCGACAGGCAGATCCTATTTCGATCCATTCTGGAGCTGTGCTTCAGGGTACTGCTTGTACATTCTAACACGGTTTTTTTTTTTTTTTATTCTTTGTTTGATTGTGTAGTGTGTGTACACACATTGATGTGTATGTGTGCCTATGTGTGACTGTGTTGTGCAGAGGCCATAGATCAACATCCTCTTTCTTCCTCTATTGCTGTGTACTTTATTCTTTAAGACTATCTTAAAAAAAAAAAGAGAGAGACTATCTTCCATACATGTTTGTATTCAGCTAGACCAGCAGTTTTCAACCTGTGACCCCTTTGGATGGTATCGGATATCATATATCTTGCATATCAGATATTTACATTACGATCCCTAACAGTAGCAAATTACAGTTATGAAGTAGCAACGAAACAACTTTATGGTTGTGATGGGGGCAGGGTTGTCACCACAGCACGAGGAACTGTATTAAAGGGCCTCAGCATTAGGAAGGCTGAGAACCACTGAGCTAGACTGACAGACCAGTGAGCTCCCAGGATCCTCCAGTCTCTGCCCCCACCCACCCAGCCACCATGTGCCAGGACTGCAGATACATGCCAACATTCCAGCATTCCAGCATAGCCCAGCTTTTATGTAGGTGCTGGAGGCTCAAACTCAGGTCCTCATGTTTGCACAGCAAGCACCTTACCAACTGAGACGTCTTTCCAGCACCCTCCCACTCAGAGAATTTAAACAGCATTATCTTCTCTGGGAATAAAGTGGCAGCCGCAGTCTTCCTTAGTTAGTGCCCTTGTCAACTTGACACAGCTAAAAGTCTCAGTTGGGGGCAGAGGGTTGCTGGGATAAGGTTGGCTTGTGGGCATGGGTGTTGGGGGATTTCCTTGATTACTTATTGATGTAAGAGGACACATCCCATTGTGGGCAGTGCCATCCCTGAGCAGGGGGTCTTGGGCTGTATCAGAAAGCAGGCTGAGCTGAAACTAGGCAACAAGGCAGAAAGCACAAGGCTTAAGTTCTTGGAGCTTTATACTGGAGGCTTTTCTCCCTCCTCAAATCAGGATGTTTACTTCAGTGCAAGTTTGTAAAGTGAAATGGAAAACAGTTTAGTATGTTCATTAGCAGAGAGATGTATCGTGACAGGGTAGGTTTCAAATGCATGCAATATTGTCTAGATATTTCCAAGGCTTTTTTTTTTTAATAGAAATGTGGCTTAATGGTCCCAAAGCTCCTTGTCTCTTTGTGAAACCCTCCTACCCACAATATATACAACCGACCCAAAACAGTCAAGGTTTCTGCCTTAGCACCTCAAGTAGATTCGGGGGACGAGGTCTCAGAGCTTCAGGATAAACAGAGGTCTAGACAGTCTCTGTGGAAGGTGGGGAGTCCCTGTCTTGGGAGCAGTTGATGAGAACGGCAGCCTTAGCCTTTGAATTTTGATGTCATCCAAAGAAAATATCTGCATTTATTTACTCCCGATGCAATTAAAATGCAATCAAGCAATCCTGCAGTTTATGATTCACAAACCATAAATAAAGGAGAGAATAGCCACGCAGCACTAAGACCGAAAACCAGATCGGCTTTCTATGGGACACTGAGACCATTTCCCACATGCTAGGGATGGCAAGGGAAGTCATCTTCATGTCTGGGTGGCCAGTGGTCCTTGTAGATCACAAATCAGTAGAGCAGCCCGGAGTCACACAGGAGCTGAATATTTCTCTGTGTCAGCCTCTCGCCTGGCTGTTGCCTAAGGACCCAGGTGGAGTACACACTTTTTATCTGCCTGTTGGCATCTCTGCTTTATCGGACAGTATTGGGGTCCCTCTGGCACCTGGTAAATCCCACCATCATCTATGAGCAGCCATGTCCTCACTTTCCATCCCTCTGTCCCTTTGACATACGGTGGCTCCATGACTGGGGCGGGGGGGAGGGTCCTTAAACCCAACTCAAGACATTATACAAAATTGGGAGTTGTGTGGCAGGGGCGCCATGCCTCTACAACCTAGGAGCTGTTGCAGACATATTTCCCACTCAGCAAAGAGTTCTGGTCCGTGGTGAGCGAGGATGAAAACAAGGCACACGGAATGGATTGAGAGATAGAAAGGAAGGATCTAATTGGCCTTGAGATCTACTTCCCGCTTCCCTGACTTTGGCGCTGGTCTTCTCGTTTAATCAACCCCGCCCCCCCCAACTCCAGTTTCCGCAAACATTAAGTTCCTACTAACATTAGGTTCCCCCCTCCCCCCAGGGGATGGAATTGAGACCACATCAGAAGTGGCCTCAGTGACTAGGAAGTTTGGGCCCCTGCAACCTTTCTTTTCTCTTCTTAATTGCTTCTGTGTTTATTTCTAAAACCTATTGAGGTAAGGCAAGGCAAGGCAAGGCAAGGCAACCTCTTGTTTCTTTGATAATTCTAATTTTTTTTTTTTTTTGCTAGAAAAGGGGTAAGAAAAGCCAGCCAACCACTTCAACACACCCAAGGGCGTGTGTCTCTACTGAGAACCAAGATTATTTCATATTTATGAAATAGATGTTGAATTATGCATTACATGTGAGGCTGTGCACAAGAGTGATTCTGTGTCTACAGAATGCTCCGCAAATGATCTTGAGTAGAGACTGCACATGGCATTATAGCAGCAACACTGGGGACTACAGGGCCCACTTCCTGTCTCACTCCATGGAGCACAGCTCCTCCCCCAGCTCCTACAGGCAGAAGGCAAGACAGTGTTCCACGGTGCCACTCTAGAGATGCCAGGCACTAGGAATCTCAGAATGGCAGCTGCCTTTCCATGTTGCGTACACTACTGCCTGCTCCCCATGGGATGACCCCCTACGGTGCTTTCTAGAACATACAGGCACGGGGATGGGTTAATCCAGAAAAATACATCATCCTAACTAAGCAGAAATGCTTGCTGACAATCCTGTTCAACCACAAAGAATATTCCCCCCCAGTGACCTGTCTGGTTCACCTAGGAAAGCATGCATCCTCTAATAGAACAACAGTGGTCCATACGTCTAGAGTGGGGCTTTATTTCATTATATGGTCTCTGGTTCAGACAGACAGGATTTGATGCTGGTTTGCCTCTTCACACACTTGGGAAGACGCTCAGCACTCTCTCTGCTTCAGTTTCCCCCCCTCTTTAGCATACGAAGGAGACTCATTGCTAGTAATTTATAAAAGGGGCAGGAGCTTCTTAAGAGGCCCAAGTCCTGCAGCTTTGCTTCCGTGGTTTAATCATATCCAAGAGCTGCGCTCCCTAATCTTTTCCTCATGGTCACAGGATGGCCGCTGCAGCTCTTGCCATGGCATCAGGGTTGACAGCAGGGAATCTTGGGGGTGATGGTGGTCCCTCATCTCCTCCTTTCTAATTACCTGCTTTTAAACAATGAACATGTTGGAGCACATGTGACTTTCATTTGTATTTTCTGTCCGTGCACTATGTCCCAAGACCTCCCCTTGCTGTCAAAGAGAAGATACTTGGCTCTCCCATCACTGGTTGAGAGTAGCTGCAATTGGAGAGCTGGGCGCATTGCACTTTGGGTAAATAAACAGTATGTGAAAGACCCAGGGACTCGATAATTACCAATGGCTATTTGTGTGTGTGTGTGTGTGTGTTTATGTGTGTGTATGTGTTTGTGTGTGTGCGTGTGTGTGTGTGTGTTTGTGTGTGTGTGTGTTTGTGTGTGTGTGTGCTGGTCAAGCATAACCACGGCACTGTCCTGACTCAGTGAGTTGACTGCCACAGGTTATCCTACGAGACACTTCTGCGCATGGTGGTCACACTTCCCTGGAGAGCTCTGGCTCAACACAGTTTCTGTTGTTTGAGATTTTTGGACAGAGCCTGTAATTTATCTTTACTCACTAGGGGGGAGGGCAGGGCCAAATGCTGTGGCATAGTGGCATGCATGTCACAGCCACGATTGAGCATGTTTTGTTCTGGGCAAGGTGTACACAGCACCTTGTACCCATTCGGTGCATATCCTCTCTTCTATGGAATGTTCTGCAAATCTCATGTCCCAGGAAGTGTGTTTCTCTTTATGTCCCAGTCCTAGGTGACATTTTGTCTCCCTTCCCTGTAGACTTTTCTGCAACCCAGCTTTCTCTTGTCCCTGGCTTGAGATCAGAAGCCAATAGGATGAAGAAGCAATCTTGCCCAGCCAGGTTATCAAGAACCTCTTGCAGATGGAACACCCTCTCCCCCCCCCCCCCATATATTCTCTGTACACACACACATACACCCTGGTCCCCTCTTGTGCTCTTGGCCCCCAGATGGCTCTTCTGCTTTGACTTGAGTTCACTTCTTTCTTATGCGCATTGCATAAGCAGAAGAGGGGTCTTTGTGGTTGTTGGAGAACTGCCCTGAGGTCTCATTTGCCTTAGAAATTTGTCCTGACTACCGAGAGTTGGAATGGTTGAAAAAGCTCAGTTCCCATGCTCCACTTTTTTGGCCTGGAGGAAAGATACTGGTGTGAGGGTGTGTGTGTGTGTGTGTGTGTGTGTGCACTAAGTTACCCAGACTGGCTTTGGATTTAGTCTTCCTGCTTCATTTTCCAAAAGTGGTTGGGCCACCAGGCTTGGCTAGAGACCTGCTGCATTTTAAAGAACCCTATATACATCTCTGGTCCACTCCACCCCAGCACAACTTCATCCTTGGTGGCTGGGAGCATGAGAGCCTTGGATGAGCCAGACTGCCAAGGTGACACCCCTGAGCATATGACAAAGAGCCCTCAACAGAAATTGATGACAGTCAAGAGCGCCTGCCAAAGAGATGCTGGTGGGATCTGCCAGGAAAGCACTCGGTGGACGCTGGGCAGAAACATAGTTGTCTGCTGCACTGGTCGAGTGCCCTTGTACAGAGTCAATACCTCATGGTCTATTACATGTTTTGAGGTAAGATCTTATTTTGTAACCCAGCCTGGCCCCAAACTCCCACAAATCCTCCTGCCTCAGCTTTCCAAGGGCTGGGATTATAGGCTTGTCTTGCTCAACAGATTCAATACTTTATGTCAGTCTGTCCTGAGTTCTGGGATTTAGATAAACATTGCCCAATGGCCTCTGAGCTCGCAGGCTTCAGGGAAGGCCAGGAAGACAGACACATTTGGCTTGATCATCTGTTCATTTATGAAAACAAGGAGTGACCACCACACACAAAGTCCACAAGAACTCTGGAACAGAGGCCTAAACCAAGCTTTCCAGGGACTACAGTGACAGCAGCTACATGGGTGGTCACTTTCCTTATAGGAAGGAGATGTGGGACCTGAGGCTGCTGTTAGCGCATCCCATGTAGGCAAGTGGCACTCACTATGGTTGACTCCGCTGCCATCTGATAGATGGTGCTGAGACCTGAAGGTGATGGCTTGTTTTTACAGAAGTAAGCACATAGTGTGGCTTCTGCAATAATAAGAACCCTGTGTGGTAGTGGAGCTTGAGAATTTAAGCAATTGAGGAATGCGGTTGGAGGTGGAGCAGGAAGTGCCTGCTCAGTTGACTTGTGAGACTCCAGGGGCAGAGTCTGGAAAGGTGACAGGCTGCTAGGTCAGTCTTTGGCCACCAGAGGGCACTGTAATAGCAGTTCCCAGACAAACCCCAAACCCTTAGGCCCCGGGCCTCACTTTCTGGCTAACTGGAAGGATGTCACAGGAGACTGTCTACCAGGAGCTGATGATTTGAGACATTCTCAGAAGTTTTGGGAACCAGAGGAAGGGAAACCTTGGGCAAAAAGCTGGCTATCACACTGGGAGCCCTCACAAGGCACACACACACACACACAGCAAATAGAGGTAGATGGTGGCCATCCTAAGACTTGTAAGCTACAAACTCACTCGTTGCTGCTCCCAACAAAGAGGAAACTTCACTCTGAAAGGAATCAGCAAACCCCAGATGTTGCAGTGGTGCAAACAACAACAAACCCAGCACTCGGCAGGAGGCATCTGGAACACCAAGAACATCAGGCCAGCCTGGGCTACATGGAACATCTCAAACAAACAAAGGATAAAAAGAGGGGAGAAGCGGAAGGGTTGACCTGAGTAACATGTGTCAGAGTGCAAGGACCTGTCACTGATCAGCTTGCCTTCTCAGTGAATGAAAAGAAAAGAAAAAAAAAAAAGAAAGAAAGAAAAAAGAAAGAAAGAAAGAAACATGAGTGGTCCCAGCTTTAGCACCAGATGAACTAAAACAAAAAGTAGAAGGAAAGGAAAGAAGGAAGGAAGGAAGGAAGGAAGGAAGGAAGAGGAAAGGAAACATGACAACTCCTAGGTATGATGAAGGAAAAAGTTTATAAAAAGGGAGACCAAGTCCAAAGGCAGGGACATCTGGGAGAGTCTGGGGCACTGGGAGCGGAGGTACCCAACCCTGGTCTACGTGACTGAAGCAGGTCCTTCTCACTGACCTACCACTAGGACAGTTCCCACTGGGTGAGAACTGACACAGTCGCCCCTGCTGCGGCTTGGCCTCCAAAAATTCCTAGTGCCCTAGGGAGGTGGCTGTGTCCCCGGGGCCAGCTCAGCCTCAGAGCTGTGTTCTTTTGGTTGCTGTCCAGCACTGGCGAGTACCTGGAACAGTCTGTGCACCTGTTTTGTGAGTCATTAACTGTTCTGGGTACGCCCTAACAGATTACTGACTTCACCTCCCCATTGGAAACGTCCAGACGCCTGTTCCTCCCTGCATGCTTTTGGGATGTCTTCTGGAGAATCTCAAATCCCTATGCCCCACATTAAGGGCTTCTAAGCTTACACACGCCTCTGTGACCAAACTTGGACAGATCCCAAACTAAACCGTTTTAATTATTGCCAGCAGTTGGGTAAAAAAAAAAGGAAGCTCCCTGTATCCAAACTTTTTCTCTCCTCTCCCATGTTCAAGCCTTTCCTCGGGTAAAAATGGAAGGAAGTTCCCATGTCCAAACCTTTTTCTTTGCTCTCTCAAAAATTTCAAATATTTTTTTTTCCTTGTTTTCAAGCCTTTTCTCTTTGCTCTCCCAGGAGTTTGAAATGTACACCTAGAGGGAATTTTCTCTTACTAGCTGTCTTCTGCCCACATATACGTTCCAGTGTCCTGCCAAACTTCCTATACCTGGGATCATCGTCAAAGCAGCCACCCACAGGTGCTCTTGTCCAACCTCAGAGATCGCGCCGGCTGGACCTGCATTGTTCCTCCTAGCTGAACCTGCATTGCCCTTGCCTGCTGCAGATGTTCTCAGACCCTGAACCTGACCAACATGTCAGCCTTTTAACCCACTGTCACTGCCCTACTGTCAGCAGGAAGTAGTTCACCCATTATCCGTTTATAAAAGGCTAAATGGTGTGCTCCAGGGCCCGGGACAGACAGCTCCAGGTTCCCCCAGCACTCCTCTGTCCCTATCCGCTGCAGGACACGGCTGACATAGCCTGCCCTCTTCCTTGAACTTTGAGGGCAGAACTTTTCCTTCCCCTTCACTATATAATCTGGACATTTTGTTGCTATTGCTATTTCCCCTCTCTTTTCTCTCTTACCTACATTTATATACTTTAACTTACCTTATATAAAAATAATCCAACATTCTTAATTTTTTTTTTTTATTATAGGAAAAGTTAGGAATGTTAGGATTCTGCTCAAGTCGGCCTACCTGTGATGTCATTGCTTACCTGCCACGGGGCTGTGGCCTTGCCCAGGGCTATATAAAGGGACAGTCTTACTTCATCCCTTCTCCTCTTCCTCTTCCTTTGTCTCTGTCTGCCTCCCTCCCTCTCTGGGGCATCCCTGCCCCCTTTCCTTCTCTCCCATGCTCATTTAATAAACCTCATATATTCTAATATCTGGCATCTGGTACCTTATTATCTTATTATCCTATTCTCATATATAAAACTCCGAGTTAAAGTTCACTTTCCAGCACAAACTATAAACAGGCAAGCGCTGCTCTCACTCTCCCCCTTACTCGCTCACTGCGCTCAAGCAGAGTTTAAAACCAGCTTTCTCACATAATGAGATGTTAGGGCCAATATTTCTTTATTTTTTCCTTTCATTAGATAAATAGTTCTATACTGGGATCTTCGAAAAAAAAAATTATAGTGATGTTGGTGTCCCATTTTGAGCTCAAGACTCACTCGGGCAAATTTTCATCCCATGCAAATCACCGCCATTATGCAAATGAGGACACCCTCATTGGCATGCGAGAGTAAAATAGATGTTTGTTTTCAGGATGATGGATTATCTTCCCCAGTAGCGGAGCTGCAAAAATATGTGTAAGGGGTTGTGTTTGCTTTCTAGATGTTTCTGTAGGATCTGTGGGCTGGCAACATGGGGGTCCCTCTTTCCAGGTCTAGACTCTCTCCGTCTTTTTGTGGAAGCCTCTTTGGGGTTCTGTGTTGTGAAGCAGTTTCATGTATGGCAGCGATTCTGCCCAACAGTGGTTACAGCCCACTGCTGGGGCCAAGACTCTGCTTTGTAGCTATACCAGGCGGTCCTCTGCTGACTTCACGGTCTTCTGAGTGCTTGACGGAGAGCCGAGTGGCTTCTCAGAGTGAATACATACTTCGTTATGCTGCTGTGCGGCTGACTAATTGAATGTTGCCCATTCCAGCTTGTCATTAGCTATAAACATTTCCTGAGTAGGGGCTTCTAAGTGATCGGCTCTTGGCTGTTCCTTAAGGGAGTTGCTGGTACCCACCTGCCCTGTTTCACGGAGGAATCTGAGCTTGGAGAAACTGCGCATAATCTCGGGGTAATGTGGCTTGGGAGTGGTAGAAACAGGGCAAACACCTAGGTCTTGCTTCCACAAAACCAAAGCTGTAGACACAACACATCTCATTTAAATGTTTCTTAGTATCATTTATTTGCTCATTTGGGTGTGTGTGTGTGTATGTGTGTGTGTATGTCACACTACACAGGTAGAGGTCAGAGGACAACTTGCAGGAGTCCATTCCCACCTCCCAAGTGGGTCCTGGGGACTGGACTCAGGTCATTTGAGCTGGGCAGCAAGTGCTTGTAGCCATTGAGTCATCTTGGCAGCCCCAGCATCACGTTGTCTCTTAAGGGTAACTAAGCAAGGCAGATTTCCTGCCCAATGGACAGTGGCTGGAAAGACACGTGGGTGGAGATCTTATTTTTCCTGTCACCATGACAGAATGATTGGCAGAGGTAACTTAATCAAGGAAGGACCTATTACAGCTCATGGCTCTGGGGATATAATATATCTTGGTGGAGAAGGCACAGTGCGGGGAGAAAGCAAGCTGAGCAAGGCCTGGAGAGCAAACCAGTAAGCAATGTCTCTCCATTGTTTGTTATTGGGTTTTGTTAGTTAGTTAGTTAGTTAGTTAGTTAGTTAGTTAGTTAGTTTGTTTGTTTTTGCTTTGGGCTCCTACCTTGAGTTCCTGCCTTTTCTCCCCCTTTCTTTTTTGCTTACCTCAACGATAGACTATAGCCTGTAAGTCAAATAAACCCTTTCTACCCCCAAATTGGTTTTGGTCATGGTGTTCGTCTCAGCAACTAGAGACCAAGCTAGAACAGCCTCTCCCCAGACCCACCATGGGCCTTCATCACTATCCATCCTGCCCAGGCTTAGAAGGGGTGATGCTGGGTTAAGAGTCCCAACTGTGATGGAGTGTCCTTCCCAGGCTGCCGCTCAGAAGTCCCTGGTTACTGTGTGACATCTCAAGTTGGGTTGTTCTGGGTCCCTTTTTGGCTTCTTTTGAGGACAGTGACTCAATGTTCTTCTTGGGAAATAACCCTTTCCCCAGTTTTCCAATTTTCTAGGTGACCTGCTCTTTCTGAGATTATGAGGGTAGGCAAGCCTCCTTCCTTCCTAGAATTTAAATCTGGAAGACCAACCAAATGATCAGAGGAGGCGTGGGTTGAGCCACTCCAGAAAGGGGCAGGAAGATACAACCACATGCTGTGAGACCTACGCAGGTGCCCTCAGCAGGATAAGTCTTCCAGGCTTCCTACTGACCCCAGGGACATCTCAGAGCCCTGGCTGCAGGCCAGCACATCTAGGCAACCCCTATCAAGCAGATACAGGAAGAAGCACCGGGTTCTGCTCCAGGACCAGGCTGGCAAGGTTTCCATGTGTCAATCAGACAGTCAGCTTATGGTAGAGACCTTAAAAAAAAAAAAAAAAAGAATGTTTCCATAGGGTCAGGTATTTGCACACTTGGATCTTGCACAGTTGGTGGCCTTGCTGGAGGACATGTGTCCCTGGGGATGGCCTTTGAGAGTACATGTGACATTAAAAAATGTCTTTAGGTATATGATTTATGTCTCTGCACTATATACATGCCTAGTGTCTTTGGAGGCAAGAAAGGGAGCATTGGGTTCCCTTGGACTAGAGCTATGGACAGTTGTGAGCTTTCATATGGGTATTCAGACTTGAACCTGGGTCTTCTGTAAGGTCAGCTGTGTTCTTAACCATTGGGCCATCTCTTCATACGTATGCAGGACTTTTTTTCCCTGTAAGTAGAGCATGAGTCACCTTCCTGGCAGAGGGGTGGGGCTAAGCATCCCCATACACCTGAAACTTTCAGAGTGCTCACGTAACTAGAACACGGAGGTGAAATGAACCTCAAGTGCTGATTCTCATTGCTCTACTGAGCTGGGCAGGGCGAGCGTTGGGACACAGCCCCTAAGCAACCCGCCATGCGGCATCCAGGCTTCAGCTCATTTCTTCGAAAGTCAGAGGCCTGGCGGAAACGCATACACTTAGAGGAAAATGACTTTCCCAACCCCTGTTAGCGCCCACATGTTTTTCTATTAGATAATAATTAAATAGGGAGGAAACTGTATTTATGCTCATTTGTTATCAAGAGCGAGCACTGGCCCGTGGAACCCGCATTGCCTTTTCTTGTTTTAGTGGAGGCCCTGGGCTTTTTGGGAGGCAAATGCTGTTTATTCGATGGGTTAGGTGAAGCGATTCAAATTAGTTATTAATTTGATATCGTGGGACTTCCTGAGCATGTCTGATGGTGCTTGGGAAACAGGCTTGCTTTCCATTTGTGGTCCTATAAGCTGATTTGGGAGTGAATTATTTATGGGGTTGTTTAGCTTTGGGAGGGTTGATGGGTAAATGTTGTTTTGTTTTCGCTTCCTTTATTAAGTCTACCACATGTCAACTTACAACACCAGACTCCTGTTAGGACTTGACCTCCTGCTTCTTTCCCTTTCTTTTCTGCTGTGGGAATAGCTTTTTGAAGGTAAGAGTTTCTTTTTCTTTTTCTTTCTTTCTTTCTTTCTTTCTTTCTTTTTTTTTTTAACAGATATTTAATGAGAAAGAAATAGGTGGGTCCTGGAGTTGATGAAGAGGTGTCTTGTGAGCATTTCCTGAGACAGGATTCCTGTACTAGAAGCGGCTTGTGGGCAAGGACCGTGCGTCATTTTTTCCTTTGAGGGACACTTGTTACATCCGAGGGGCATAGAGATGCTGCAGTGTGACCTACAGGTGTGACCCATTTATGGCCTCACTAAAGCGTGGAGACCATCCCCGCACATCAGCACCTCCCTGCTCATCCGCCCCCTCCCATCATCCCCCTCCCATCATCCCCCTCCCATCATCCCCCTCCCATCATCCACCTCCCATCATCCCCCTCCCATCATCCCCCTCCCATCATCCCCCTCCCATCATCCACCTCCCATCATCCCCCTCCCATCATCCCCCTCCCATCATCCCCCTCCCATCATCCCCCTCCCATCATCCCCCTCCCATCATCCCCCTCCCATCATCCCCCTCCCATCATCCACCTCCCATCATCCCCCTCCCATCATCCCCCTCCCATCATCCCCCTCCCATCATCCCCCTCCCATCATCCCCCTCCCATCATCCCCCTCCCATCATCCCCCTCCCATCATCCCCCTCCCATCATCCCCCTCCCATCATCCCCCTCCCATCATCCCCCTCCCATCATCCCCCTCCCATCATCCCCCTCCCATCATCCCCCTCCCATCATCCCCCTCCCATCATCCCCCTCCCATCATCCCCCTCCCATCATCCCCCTCCCATCATCCCCCTCCCATCATCCCCCTCCCATCATCCCCCTCCCATCATCCCCCTCCCATCATCCCCCTCCCATCATCCCCCCCTCCAGTCAACTCCCCCATCATCCCATCCTTTTCTAGGCATCCAGCTTCACCGAATCTATTCATAGCCATTCCTTGGCTGGCTTTGTGCCAATGCCAGTCTCTTAACTTCAAATGTTGGGCCAGCAAGAAGCCCATTTTCTTTTTCCCCTGGGTCCTGTGTTCCTCTGACTAACAAAGAATTTGCCTTTCGTCCAAATCTGACATCTTATCCCCCATTTTTTCCCCCTCTAATCACTGTTTCCCTCACTCTGGAGTTCCTGACATTTATGGCTCTCTAGAGGGAATGAGTAGGTCCCCCCACCCTGACCCCCCCCCCCCCGCCTCCCCCTCCCAGCTGTCCATCAACAAATCCAGGCTGTGGGTGGAGGAATAGGCAGGAGCCCCCTGGAGTCCTGTGCCAGAACAGCCCAAAGCAGAGAGACAGGGTGTATTTAGCAGAACTTTTTGGATGCTAATTAATATAAAATAGACGTCAGACTTTTTTTTTTTCTTTTTCAATTATATTGGAAGGGTTAGGTAAACACCACCTACCACTTCTGGTTTCTAGGATGTTATTGCTGCCCCTCCCCCACAGCAGCCTCCTTCATCCTCCCTTCCACCCCACCCCGCAGCCTTACAGCCTTTAGTCTGTTTCCCATCTCTACCGTTTTACCTATAGGGGACGCGCATCCAGAGGGCTCTTGTGCCTCCCCACTTGTTTCCCAGACCCATCTAGATCAGACCTTTCGATACATTTCCTCATATAGTGGTGGTGACCCCACCCCCCAACATAAAATTATTTTGTTGCTACATCGTAACTGTACTTTTGTTACTGTTATGAATCATGATGTAAGTATTTGATATGCAGGATATCTGATATGCGAGCCCTG